>NC_064923.1:784835750-785188250 GCF_023897955.1 Schistocerca gregaria | reverse complement strand
TTTTTTTTTTTTTTTTTTTTTTTTTTTTTTTTTTTTTTTTTTTTTTTTTTTTCCACTGGCTTGGTCCACCTTCTATTATCAGCTCACTGTTTGTGTCATGTTAGTTCCTTGTCCGTTTGCACACACGGCGATGATACAGTTTCTTATTGCTTGTTCGAAACAACCTCGTGACGTATTGCTGCAGTTTTAACAATCACTGTCTGTCTCTGCCACACAATACTGCACTTTTGTTTTAAGTTTTTTTCAGTGACAATGTCCGTTGTGCAATTTTTTGCAACAGCACATTAGTAACTTTGTTCGCTCTTTACTAAGGTGTGTGATAATTGCGTACATGGTAACAAATATTAAAATTTTGTATTAGTTTGCCCAAAAATCATCTATTTATGTTCTAGTAGATTTTATTTGTGCATTCCAGCCGGATTCAGGCATATTGTCCAATAACTCCTTTGAAATTATGTCTCACTTTACTTGCGAGGTCCTACGTAACTACAGTGTAGTCTCTGTAGGCTAAAACTGACTTGGACTGTATCAGGCTAGCTCTTTTTACTGATTTGATCTGCACATGCTTCATTTGAAGCCTCTTTGTGCATAACTTTGCGTTACTTAAATTTGCAATAAGTTTGCCTCCCATGGTGCCTTCGGGTCACTACTGGGTGCATTACTCTCTTTGATAATACTGGTGTGAAAATAAAGTTCTCAGTGTCTCATATTATTATTATTATTATTATTATTCCGGGTTCAGACCTGTCAATCTGACAGCTACGCACATATATATGTATATATACATGTAATAGAAAAGACTGTACCAAGAAATATTTCAAGTTTGACACACATATAGAATATTATGCAGCACACAAACTAATCACTACTAAAATGTTCCTCCTGACTGATCTCTGTCACAATTTAACACTACAAATAATTGCACTAATCAGGTAATCTGTGCACACATTTAAAGCATGTTTAAGGTAACACTAATTAAAAGAAGATATAACACAAATAATCATAAACAAAAGAGAAAGTCAATCATATTCTTACAACTAAATACCTCTACACTAGTACATTATCTCTACACATCACATCATTAATGTTCATTCATTTCCAAAAGAATGGTGTACCTTTTCACACATAACACATGGGACTATTAGTCATTTACTGTAGGAATATTTTCACAACTTTAAGCGGATACAGTCCCCGTACTCTCCCTGATTGGGGATCTGCTAAGAGATAGCTACTATTTCCTTCTTGGGCCAAGGAATGGAGTATGAGGCTTGACAGTAGGTTTTGTGAGGCTTCACCTCGATATTATATTGATATCCCTTAACAATTTCTGCTCGTTCTGAAAATACATCTGCATAGTCAGATAATAACTGTACCAAACCCTGCTGTTACATTGTGTTCAAATTTTCGGACTGTGATACTTTTTTCACAAGTGCGTTCACATTTGCTTTTAATTGATCACCTTGTAAGTCTGGATAATAGAGATTTTATCCTAGAGAATGATTGTCTAAATGAAGTATCCACTGATTCCTACATTTTATGTTAATAGCATTACAATTACGCACAGGTACCTCTTCAGATCTGAGCATGGACAATTCTATCCTCCTACCCGTGTTCATCAAACTTAATTTTCCCCGAGAAAGTTCGATTACTGCGTCCCTTCCTCTCAAAAATTCTACCCCCAAAATGCAGGCTACCTTTAAACCCTTTGCTACCAGGAACGAGCTTGCTATGGCTTCTTCCTCTATATACATCTCTCACTTTGAGTTTAATTATTTGTCGCTGTGCACTGATGGCTCCAGTGACTTTGCAATTGTTCACAGGGAAAGTCAGCGTACGCTTTTCTTTCCCCAGTACTCTGAATAAGTCCATACTCATGACACTGACAGTAGCATCTGTATCTACTATTGCTTGCACATCAATATTGTTAATTTTGATCTCTATTATCGCTTGTACTTTGTCTTTGTGCTCCTTTATGCACGTGGGTGGTTCAGTTATTAATTCATGTCCCATCTGTACCCCGTCATTATACCTGATGATACAGATTTCCGATGTTTTGTTCTGTGTCGAGCTGCTCTCGCTCCAAACCTCAGCCGACGATGGAGAGCGTATCTCGGCTGAATCTAGTTTGTTGGATTATTACTGGTGGATGGGTGTGGCTGCTCTGTGTCGCTGACCTCCACTATGTGTAAGTTGTGTTGCGTCGGCCACCACAGTTGCGCAATTGGCGCATTTTGTGGTGGCGGTCGGTTATTGTCATATCTTTCACTGTTTTGCTGGTCCGGACTTGGCCTCTGGTTCTGTGGCCAAGTTCGGTTTGCATCATTATAGGTATTGGTGTTCCACGGCCCCCTGTAATTTTTCCATCTACTATTGCTTGGTGGGCCTCTTTCATGTCAGTCATCGAACCTCCTTTTCTGGTCATTGTTCACCGGCATACTATTGCCGTTCCGGTCTCTACCTCTAATCCAGTTTTGTACATAATCTTGTCTCCTATTGTTACCTCCGCCATTTGCATTATTTGGTGGAGGCGTGTTATTTCGACCATTTCTTTAACCGTTTCAGTTACTTCTAGCCTGTTCAGAGGCTGCCTTAACATCCTCCTGAATCAGGTCAATTGAGTCCAGAACAGACAAGAAATGTTCCATGTCGTTCTCCAGTACGTGTATAAGTTTTTCCTTTACGTGTATCGGCAAGTGTGATTTCAAAAGTCTGATCAAATCCCGGGATGAAATCTGCTCGTCCCAGTAATGGGTCTTATTAATGTATTTCTCAAAATATTTTCGCAAATTGCCTAATCGTGGAGAATACGGCTCTGGATTATATACCTCTTTCCGTAATCTCTCCTGAATACATGTTGACCAATATTTGGCCAAGAATGCCTTTTCAAATTGCTCATATGTGTCGCAACTGTTAGCTGCTTCGGTTGCCCATAATACAGCATCTCCTTGTATGTAAGACATAACGAACTGTATTTTCTGTGTATGACTCCAAACACTAGGCAAAATGTTTCTAAATCCCTTGAAAAATACTACTGGGTGAACAAATTTCTTCTCCGTTGTAAAGATCTGAAACTGTCGGTTTTTAATCAGGCTTTGTCATAATTTGGCGGTGGTGATTCGTGTGGACAGACAGCTCGTTGGTTGTCATGCCTTCATAGAAAATAGCACAGTCCTTGCAGCTTAGTTGATAGATCATATGGCTGCTTCCACAGATTGCCCTACCTATGATCGCGTGGGAGATAATTGTGACAGGTCAGGAGTAGATGGGACTGGTCCTGCATCTAAGTCTATTGTAGGTATATGAGCCATGAATGAGGCAAGGTGATTGGGACCGTGGGTGCAGTACGGATGGAAAAGGATATTCAGGGGGCAACGGAATACCATTGTGGAAGGAGTGCAGAGAGAAATGGGGAGGATATTTCTCATTTCGTGGCACGATTAGAAGTATTTGAAACTCTGGCGGAGAATGTGGTAGACTTGCTCCATTCCTGGGTGGTACTGAGATACAGACAGAGGATTGTTGCTTTGTGGCCAGACAGTGGATATGTAGGAGAAGGTAGGTACTGGAGAGACAGAGCACAGGAAATGTGTTTCCAGACAAGAGTGGAAGGGTAATTTTGGTCCGTGAAGGCCTCGTTGACACCCTTGGCGTATTTGATCATTGCAGGTACAACAACCCGATCAGTACTGTCACAGGCATCTCCAACCCGATCAGAGGCAAAACTACCTGTGAAAGCAGCTCTGTGATCTGCCAAACAAGCTGCAACCTTTGTACCAATTTGTATGTGGGCATGGCAACTAACAAGCTGTTCGCCTGCACGAGTTAATGGCCCCAGCTGGAGCACCTAGTTGCTGGAAATGCCACCCGACATGACGTGCTTCACTTTCACGATTGCTTCACGGCCTGCGTCATCTGAATTCTTCGTACCGACACTAGCTTTTCTGAAGTACACAGGTGTTCTCTCCCCCAGCAATATATCCTATGTTCCCATAATGTCCCCCTGGTCTCAACCCACGCTAGTCTCTGTCCCCCAACTACTTATCACCCACACCCCAACACTAAACATGCCTTCTATCCTGCTAAGGCATCTCTTAGTCTTTTCCCATTCTTTACCCCTCCCTCCCCCCTCCCCTCTTCCCAAAACCACACTTTCTCAAAATCACACATAACAGCCCACGGTGTCCCCACCACAGCCCTGCATGCTTCCACAGGCAACATAGCAACACTAGCCTCTTCCCCCACCCCTACCCTCCTGTTTGTCACCCCCGCCCCTCCTGCCCATGTTGCCTCCTTACCCCCACTGTCCACACCAGCAGATTGCTGATTTCATCACACAGAGTCACAATCTGGCCCCAGTGCTCAGAGACAGTGGCCATGTGGAAGGAGGACTTTGTCCAAAAACATGAATATTTTAGTGGTCTTTCTCACTGTGTTGTCTTAGACTCAGTGCCTTCTCCATGTGGTGAGTAGCAATCTATCCTTTTCATGTTATTGTTATTTTTCAGTTGGTGTATACAAAGTAACAGTCCTCCAAAAATTTGTTGGAAGTTAGAGATGCAATGTACAAGCTCTGACAAAAGGAAACATAACTGCTCATACTACTGAGGAGCTATTTGTCATAGCGTACAACAGCTTGGATCACTTGGTGGCGAAGGACATGCAAATTACTACAGTCATGCAGAGCCTCAGAGAATATGACATGTAGAAATCTGTTGAATGTGGAAGGAACAAATTTGGATTTAAATGGGCTCTACTTTGAGGATGACCAGCAGTAATTGAATGTATTTGGTAAGTGCAATTTGCTGCATCAGTCTTGTTTCTTCTGTATCACTCCTCATATATTGGAGTGCAAGAACACACCTGTAATAATTTGCTCATCCAATAACAGTGAGATGATCAGTTTTGATGACTCTTGGTGTAGCATAAAGGCATAGTTGAAAGTTGAAAAACAGTCATTTACAAATACTTCACACTAAGTGCTTCCTTAGTAATATGAGCAGTCTCGTTCCTTCTTATCTGATCTTTAATGTGTTTTAGAACAGCCAAATTTTATAGAGAAAAATAATAAATAAAAATTGTCATGTGCAACAAAGTTTGTTATTTGTTTTCCAGGTGGTATTTATAAACATTTGATAGAAAATAAGATATTGCTGCTATGTTACAAAGGTGGAGGGTTAAGTTGATGTTAAAAAGCAGTATAATTAGTTTTGTAAGGTATGTTGCGTCACAGTGTCCGAACAAACACGTTCCTTGGTATTCAATTTTGTCCAACAGTAGAAAAATAGTAGAAAAACTGTTTGAATTTCATTCATAGCTTAACCCTTTGCACTCCGTAAGCCAGACACAGGGCGGCTCCGCGTGCTCTTATTTAAATCGCCGCCGCCCGGATGGCAGTGCACCGTAGAGATTTGCGTGGATCTCTTTGTGGAAACAATCTGGCCGCTGGCCAACAATTGGGGTATACATCAAAACAAAGCGTGTGCTTTCATTCATATATTTATGTAAGCTTTTACAGTACAAAACTTTCCATTGTGTGGTATTTCTCGCAACGCTCGTCAGCGTGGAGAGCTGGGTTTCGTGAGCATGTTTCGCAGTAATACACAGTTTCACACCTACCACCTTTGTTTTTTCTGTCTGAGCACACTACACAATCCTTATGCTTGTTCGCAGGAAGCTTGTTGATAATGTGCAACTTTCCATTCAGGCATTCCTCATCATCAGAAGTTAAACGATGTCCTCGTTTCTGTCCTCGAGTTCTTTCTTTGGCAACTAATCCTCTTATAACACTTTTACGGAATGCTTTGTGAGACAGTATTGTCCAGTTGTTTTTCTCACAGTGGTTCTTGTATAGTAAATAGCTGTTTACAAGTCCTACCTCCAGAAGTATAGTTTTCGCCACCACTTGAGACTTTTCATTAGAAAACCATAACTGGAAATAAAATGGTCAGATCGGTCAACTCCACCCATTTTGAAGTATAATCAATAATCACATTTGGTTTCTTTATTTCTTCCCTTTCCTTTCTGTAAGTGACACTGAGTTATTGGCTTTTGTAGAAAGCATGAGAACTGTTCGTTTATCTTGCCATACCAGAACCACCATTTTGTTGTTGCGGAGGCATTTTATTTCGTGCTTCCTTAGACGCGGAGCTCCTTTCTTGATTGCAGCTGGAAGTTTTTTGCGATTGGCCTGAATCGTTCTTGTGAGATGCATGTTCTGTTTCAACAGCTCATCAGCTAATGCAACACTTGTATAAAAACGGTCAGTGTACAAATGATACCCTGATTGCCCTGTAGCATTTCTGATATTAGCTAGCAGCTGAAGAACTATTCTCTCAGAAAAATTCAAGTGTGGACAATTCAATGACTCAGTTGTTACAGCACCAAAATAGGGTATCAAACTGCAGATATAACCATTTGATGAATCCGAAATTACATAAACTCTGAGTCCCCATTTTGTTGGTTTTTGAGGATTGTACATTTTGAATAATACACGACCCTTGAACGATACTGTAGATTCATCAGCAGCTAAATACTGATACGGTTGATAAATTTCGAGAAACGTGCCAGACAAGTAATTCAGTACATTTGTCACTTTACTCAGACGTAACTGAACCTGACTGTTGACATGTGTAGCACTTGTCGGATTAGAAACATGAAGTGCCCAGAAAATTTACATAATTCGTCGGCGACTAAAACAGTATGGAAAGAAGTTGAATGATTGTAACCATTCTCTTCAAAAAATGTCCTGCAAGTTATTACACTTTCGTAATGCCATATTCAGTAGCACACCATGGAAGCGTTTCATTTCTTCCATGGTAACATTTCTCCAGTCCCACCATGCAGAATGTTGTGGAAGTGGTGTCACTTTAAGTATTTTTTATGTAGCATACCTATTCGTTTCATCTGCTATTTGTTGAAATAGGTTATCTGTAAAAATTAATTGAAAGTTTCCGACGGGCGATTATGGAACAGAACTACTTTGTTATAGAAGCACACTTTGATTCGTAAAAAGGAAAATCTGTGAAGTCAGTGTCAGTGTCGCTCCACATTCGCCACCAATCCTCTGCTGAATCACTAGAAACATGCACATTGTCACTGTTTTCTTCGTCGTTGTCACTCGAATTGTTTTGAAATGAATCACTATCATAATCAAAATCATTTTCACTCTCGTTTTCAGTTAGAGATTGCTCTAAAAGATCTAAAATCTCTTCCTCAGAAAGGACTGTACGTGAAGAACTAGCCATTTCGAGCGCGTGGACTTGAACGTAATAATTACAATCTTTGACGTAACACAGCTGCTACTGTTAGACACCTAGTTAACACTAGTTCTCCTAGATGGTAGCACACTGCAGCAATAATGCCTAGTAGACTTAAAATACGTCTTAGAGCTTCGAAAAGTAGTGTCGAATGAGGCTCGACGTCTGAGCGGAAAACAAATTTTGCGATATCGAGTGGCACTCTACATTGGAGTGGAAAGGGTTAAGACACATTACAATTAACTTTTCATAATACTAGTGTTGGATTGAATGTGGATTCCCATCATGACTGCCCTCTTCTTAAGTGACATCAGTGGTCACCTAATTTAACTACATGTGATTTATTCTTATGGAGTGGTGTAAAAATCATGTGTTCCTTTCTCCACTGCCACTTAATTTGGAAGAATTGCAAGAAAGAATGATTATTGTGGTCAGTGATATTGACCATGAAGTGTTGCAACATGTATAGCAAGAATTAGACCATCCTATTGACATTGGTTGCAACACAAGTGGTTCCCTTATTGGGCATATGTAATGTGAGTTGAAAAATTGGAGAGATGAGATGCTTTATCCACTGGCGTGTGTACTTTCTGTAGGTACTGTGGTTTTTGCAGTGTTATCTTGTGAAACCATGGGGATACTTGAGAATAAGCCTGTAAAGCCGTGAGAACAAAGCAGTAAGGGAATGAGTAGAGGTTAAACAACAGTATAAAATTTGCACTATGACCAGGAGTGTCCCAAGTGTGACATCCACTTCCAAACATATAAAAACGTTTTTCAGTGTGTTTAAAGTTATCTGTTCTTTCTCCCAGTAGGTGCTCATTTTCTTAGTGATACAAGAACGGGGGAGGGGGGGGGGGTGTTAGTGGCGGTGCGTTCTGAGTAATGACAACCGTAGGTAGTCACAATCCCTGTGTCCCCCTTAATGATCATGACTGTCTCATTTCTCTTGAAATTATGTCGTGATTCCTGTTGACAAATGTAATGGTTGCAGCGTGTAACTCGTAAGGTGGGATTCCAACCATGTCCGCAGATGGCAAGTAGCATGGACCAGACACAGGTGGCACCACTGGTTCCACTGTGAGGCACGTGGAACACAGCAACAGCGTCAGTCGCCACCGTACATCTGCCTCGGGAGCAGGCCGCACCTTCATTTGAGAACCAGTAGCAGGACTGGCACCAACTGTGTCGTACCCGAGACTGCTTTTACTGGCCAAGCATATTGATTTGATCAACAAAAATAAGTTTTTCGGCCTCCGATGAAGAAAAGTTAATGAAAGTGTGTCAAGATACTCCCTCATTTATGATATACGACGTGAGGTATACAGTAATATTTTAGTGAATGATTTATGAGAATTGTCATGAATGTATTAAAAAGGCGAAAGTCTATACATTTTGCCTTGTATAAACTGTTGTTCACAATTCGTTGTAAACAGCTGCTTCTTGCCATGCCACAGAACCATATTCACTGCAGAAGAAATCTGAGTTTCTCTGATTTCGATTTCAAATCCGTTGCTGTTTAAAAATCCTCCAAAGCTAGCAAAGCTAAGTGTGTTGTTTTGCCTGGCTATTTAATTAACATTGTAACCATAAAATGGAGTATCTTTCGCTTCAAGTCAATCGTCATGTAGCAAACTGTGTAAACCACATTGCCGATAATATCAGGTCGTCAGCCATATCGGGTACTTCAGCACTAGGACTATAATATTCCAGAGGCATTTTCTGTCACTTGACGAGCATGGCATAACCTATAGTAACGGATTTGTTTGTCTCATTATGATATAGAAACTCTTCTCAAATAAGCTTTAAACATACAATTATTAAAAGCAAAGGCTTCGCCTCCAATCGGAAAATGGGGGTAACATCAAAATCGTGCCTGGCAAGCACTTTTGCTGCTATTTTCTTCCCCCATAGCCAGTTTATGCAATACATATCCTGTTACCAGATTCTTTGCCTTGAGCTGCAGTTTATTGGGAAAAAAAAGGGTAATCTTGTGTCTGACTGTGAAATAACAGCTGCACAGTGCAGTACAC
Organism: Schistocerca gregaria; assembly: GCF_023897955.1. Classification (NCBI taxonomy): domain Eukaryota; kingdom Metazoa; phylum Arthropoda; class Insecta; order Orthoptera; family Acrididae; genus Schistocerca; species Schistocerca gregaria. The sequence goes on along the minus strand of NC_064923.1, from coordinate 785,178,961 downwards.
ATCAGTTGTCAAATTATATCCTTCAACCTCCACACATCTGGAATTGTATTTGGTATTATAAAGTAATACCAACTTGCCAAGTCTTCAAAATGTGGCCGAATGTAGCAGTGTATGAAATTTTGTACAAAATTGTTAAGGCCACTTGTTGACAAACTGCCTATTGGCTTCTGTCTCAGGTTCTTCAGCCGACATTCATCTAATGATTTTTCTGATGTTGCGCCAGCACGAGTGACTGGCATTGTCAAAGCTTCACCCTCCATTTACGGTGGTGAACTGGTGCCGAGCTCGCGGGCGCAGACTATATGTACATGGCGCGCCAACGTTCGAGGGCTTCTCCGCGGTCATTTCCAGTGCGGTTCTCCTCTTGCTACTTGCTACTGCCGTACGGGAAGCCAGGATCCGTTTACCTTAAGACTTTCCTCTTTCTTGTTCAAACTGTTTGCATGTTTTCTACAGCTTCTCTGAACCAGCGCGTGTGATAGTGCTTCTCGTGCTGGCGAAATTTCAGAAAAATCATTAGATGAACGTCGGCCAAAGAACCCGAGACAGAAGCCAATAGGCAGTTTGTCAAATTTTGTGCACTTACCTCAGTTCCAAAAATAATTTTTCTTCTGTGTATATTGCATTTCTTAGGCACAGTGGTTATTATTTTGCCTTTAATAAAACTGAGCACAAAATTAAACTGTCTTTTTTTATTCAAACAGCTTTTGAAAAAACTGAATAAAAGTACTATCAAACAGTGGAAAGTCCAGGGCGGAATGTAACAATATTAGAGAAGGAAAGTCGCTACTCATTGTGGTTTCAGTTGTCTGAGACTGCAGACGTGTGGGCGTGGGCGTGCGTGCGTGCGTGCGTGTGTGTGTGTGTGTGTGTGTGTGTGTGTGTGTGTGTGTGTGTGTCTATTGCAGATAAAGGCCTTAATGGCCGAAAGCTATAATTGTGTGAATCTTTTTGTTGTGCCTGTCCCTACTCAGCATCTCCACTGAATGGTGAATAAAAGTAATTTTTCATTTGTTTTTAACTTCTGGCAAAATTTGAAATACATTGCCAATTTTCTGTAGATCTGCTGTTTGCTTAATAAGTGAGCCTAATGATATAGATTCACATATATTTAGAACTACTTCAACATAATAATAATAATAATAATAATAATAATAATGGGAAAGATTGTGGACTACCTCACAAGGAAAATACGAAACAATTATGTAATTAAAATTGACATGTTAATTTTTATGTATTATTATGAAGCTGTGCCAATCAGACATCATAAGAAAATTTGTATATCAGTTCATTGATGCTCTCTCACTGTTCAGCATCTGTAAATATTGTGAAGTTCGACATTTTACCTTTTAGTTTCTTCTGATCCTTATGAGGACTATTATGTCACCACTCCTTACAGTAATTATTTCCAAGTTAGCCATAATGGAGGTGAATTGGACATTTTCTTTGTTAAGTCCTTTGACTTAAAACTGTCTTAAATTGTTATATGTAATGATTGATTAACACCCAAATATTTGCATACTTCATATTGTACATTTTGCACATGATTAATTTTAAACTCTTCTCCATTACAAATCAAGAGTTTTGCTCAGCTCACTCTTTCGCTACAACAAACAAGAAAACCATCTCAAAAAGCATAACAAAAACGGATCATAAAGATTCACTTTTTCTTTCCAGCCATGTTTCTTTGATATTTTCAGTGATTATATTGTTTGCTTTATAAAATTACACTTATGTTTTTCCCACTAAATTCATACTTCCATTTACAAATTTTTAGAACGACAAAAAACTTTTGATTATGTGCCAAGTACCATCACACTGCTGTATTCAGCTAAACTGATTCTCGGGTAATTGCTTCAGTGTTCTTCTCTCACTGCACACTGACCTCTCTAAATTAGCTTTGAAATTTGTCACGTGTATGCTGACAGTAAATAGTTTCATGCATCTCTAGAATCACCTACAAAATGTTTCTATCAGTTTTCCTCACCTCCTCTGAGGAAGTACTAAGGGTTTCCGTTATAGATAGTTTCTTGTGAGCTTTTCCCACAGCTCTGCTTTCTTTTTAAGGCTAATTAAATTTTTTTTATTATTTTATTGCCTTCATTCAACCATTTTAGTTAATTATACAAAGGGTTATACAGGGAGTTGTTATTCAATAATGCTTTTCAGTAATGCAGTGCTTATATGAACAATTATATATAAAGTGGGAAAGTGCCAGTAGACAGGCACAATCAAATAACACACACACACACACACACACACACACACACACACACACACAATTTCTAGCTTTTGCAACCAACAGTTGCTTCTTCAGGAAAGAGGGAAAGACGAAAGGATGTGGGTTTTAAGGGAGAGGGTAAGGAGTCATTCCAATCCCGGGAGCGGAAAGACTTACCTTAGGGGTGCAAAAGGAGAGGTATACACGCGCAGCGCGCGTGCGAGCGCGCGCGCGCCCACACACACACACACACACACACACACACACACACACACACACACACACACACACACACACACACACACGGAACTCATATACACGACTGCAGTCTCAGGCATCTGAAACTACACTTAGTTGTGACAGTCTTCTGATTGTGCCTATCTGCGACCCAGCATCTCTGCTATATGGTGAGTAGAAACTTTCCTTTTCATAATATTGTTACATTCCATCCTGGATTTTCCATTATTTGGAGTTCTCTTACATCTTTCTTAATTTCTGTAATTGTTTAATGTGTTCTTACTGTTTCGCAATTTTTATTTTATTCTCTTACTAATTTGCCAGTGGTGTTGCGATCAGATGTCGAAAGAGTGAAATGCATTTCTTCCTGATTGTGCTCATTAGCGGTTCTCTCTCTCTCTCTCTCTCTCTCTCTCTCTCTCTCTCTTTTTTTTTTTTTTATTTTTTTTTTTTTTTTTTTTTTTTTTTTTTTTTATACTACACTGACCATTTGAAGATATTCTCTTATTTGCACATTTAATTGATTTTTTTTTTATGTGTATCCTAATTATTATTTCTTTCTTGAATGCTCCATCAGTTACTGCTGTATGAGTTATTTTGAGGGTTGTTACTAGCTGTGTAACTGTTTCATAATACTTTCATTTTGCAAATATAAGTAGCCTTTTTGTTGTATTGTAGTTAATTTGCTCTGTTCAGTTTTTTAAGATCTTCCAATTCTCATCATCTTTGGGTTATCCTTGGACCATTCTCTTCTTATATGTTGTAGTGCACTGTTGAATAGTGATGGTGATAAGCAGTCACACTCTCATATTAAGTAATATAATAAGCACCCCATTCTAGCAAACAACGAGTAACAGCTATATTTTGACTGTGTGTCAATTTTATGAGTGTTTTACATTTCGATAATAGTTCAGTTCTCCAGTAACAGTTTCTTGAATCACTTTGGTCATAATAGACTAACCAATATTTTTTCTGATATGTTTTTGGCTGTATTTTTTTTTCTTTAGCTTTATGAAACAAGAGAACAGTTTGTGCAAAAATTGTGTAGCTCTGATTGGTTGGACATGACTCATTTCTACTCCTCTAGCCGATGAGAAAACCAGGATGTCAAAGCGATGTGGGCGTTGCAAAGGCTGTTACCGAACAGAAGACTGTGGACACTGCGACGGTTGTCGTAATACTGATGGTATACGGCACGGACGACAGTTACCGCGCTGCTACAACAGACTCTGTGTAGGTGTCCACCGTTCTGCAACAGCATCGAGACGTCGTGTACGTACTCGCGACTCCAGTTCAGATGGTGGAGGAGCTATGCCTCCTACAGTTTTTGAGCATGGTGGCATTGTGCGTCAGTGTTATGGCCCAAGCTGTACACAGCCTGCAAGACCCTCCAGCAAATACTGCAGTGATGCTTGTGGCCTGAAGCTTGCTGCAAATCGCATATATCAGGTAACACAGCAAAATTTCATGTTGTGGACTCACTATAATTACTTTGCCATTGTCATGTGCAATCATATTTTGTTGCTTTTTCATGTAATATTTTTTATTGGAAAAGGAAACAAGCCAACTGTAAGTTCAAGTAATTTTCCTAATTTTTCATACCAAAATGTAGTGTTGTATTGGTCTGCTGCAAATTCCTTGAGCATATTCTCATTTCGAATATAATATATTTTGTTGGGACTGAGAAGCTTATGTCCACAAAACCGTGTGGTTTTAGAAAGCATCTCTCATGCGAAACTCAGCATACCCTTTTCTCACAGGATATACTGCGAACTATGGATGAAGGACGATGGAGAGATTCCATATTTCTAGATTTCCAGAAAGCATTTGATATGGTGCCTCATTGCAAGCTGTGCAGAAGGTACGAGCATATGGAAGAGGTTTGCAGGTAGTTAGTGGGTCAAAAATATAAGTTATAGAACCAGGTATGTTGTCCTCAATGGCAAGGGTTCATCAGAGACAAGGGTATTGTCAAGAGCGCCCCAGTGGAGTGTGATACGACCACTGTTCTCTGTATACATAAATGGTTTCGCGGACAGGGTGGGCAGCAATGTGCAGTTGTTTGCTTGATAATGCTGTGGTATACTGTAAGGTGTCGAAGTTGAGCGGCTGTAGGAGGATACAAGATGACATAGGCCTAATTTCTGGTTTGCATGATGAACGGCAGCTAGCTGTAAATGTAGAAAAATGTAGGTTAATGTAGGTGAGTAGGAAAACCAAACCTGTAATGTTTGGATACAGCATTGGTAGTATCATGCTTGACACAGTCACATCATTTGAATATCTAGGCTCAACATTGCAAAGCGATACGAAATAAAATGTGTGTGTGAGGATTGCAGTAGGAAACGTGAATGGTAGACTTCAGTTTATTGGGAGAATTTTAGGAGAGTGTGACCTATTCTTGAGAATTCCAAGAGTGTTTGGGATCCATATCAGGTCAGATTAAAGGAAGACATCAAAGCAATACACAGGCGCTACCTCCATCATACATTGCATGTAAGGACCATGAAGATAAGACACGAGAAATTGGGAGCCTTGTAGAGGCATTTAGACAGTCGTTTTTGCCTCATTCTATTTGCCAGTGGAACAGGAAGGGAAATGAGTAGTAGGGACATGGGGTACCGTACGCCATAAGATGGATTGTGGAGAATCGATGTAGATGGAGATGTCATGTAATGTAGGTGCAGGTCCTTTCCAGGAATACATTTTTCGAAGCTGGTTTTGTAAGTAATCGCACTTCTATGTTACTCTTGTTAACCTCAGCATACTGAAACGAATACGTAAATGTGAATAATGCTGAATGAGAGAGCAGCTGTTGTCAGAAAAAGGAAATGTTGTATTGAAAGCTATGAGAAAATTTTGTACATACACAATACTTAATAGAAATAGGGAGGAAAAAATAAGACCAAATGATTCTGTGAAGGTAGCACATTACCCAGAAATCAAGACTACATGAATGGGATAGAAGTGAATGACAGTATCAGAGATTTGTATGTGAGAAAAATCAATCACTTGAGATGAGTTCTGTTAATATGCATAGTAACATCATATGAGAAGGTAATGGAATGTAGAAAAATTAATGATTGAAAACATGTTACTATCTAAACAGGTAAAATTACAGGCGTTGAGACATAAGGAGAGAAGTGCAGATATGAATGAGTGATGAGACTGAATACAAAGTAAAGAGAACTGTGAAAACATTACTGGTGGTGTTAAGTTGTTTGTTACAGAGGAAGCTCCTAGAATTCATTTAACTTTAATGGTATTAGATAAAGCATTACAACCTCACGGCCATTATATCAGGTTTTGAAACTTTCCCTGGAGGATATGTGGGTGGGGTAGTGATCGAGGTGTTCCGTACAAAAGATTTTCTTGTGGCCGTTTAGTTTGCAGCCAAGTTCACTGAGATCCCTCAAGTGAACAATCAATCTAGTTTTTCCTTACTATGTCACCTCACTCTTCCTGAATGAATGGAAAGCAGTGCAGTTGAAACAGAAACTGTGTTTCAGCTGCTGGTAGAACCTTTTCAGTTAAACAATACTGTAGCGTAGTACCAGCTTTACTGAATAACACAATCAGTTTAAACAATGATTCAAGTGTTTCATGGGGAATTGACTCTCCTTTCATTCTGTACACATAGTGCCACATACCAACAAATACTTCTCTCGCCAGACACTTTGTGAACTTGTTTATCACTTTCTATGTGAAGCCTGCAACTAGACCTTTTATTGTTTTCAGATTCTTTTGTTTATTAAAGTACAACAAAAGACTAAAGTTAATAATATAACTGAAAATTGCTGAGAAAATTATACTGACGGAAATTTATCATCATTTAGGTCTTGCCACAACGTATCCAGGAATGGTCCCTTTCACCTTGTGTTGCAGAAGAAAACAATAAAAGACAATTAGAAAGTGTGCGGAGACAACAGTTGGAAGTACGTGCTATTCTACATGATCTTGATAAACGGCATAAGGAACTGGATGCTATGATAGATCGGGCAGCTGCTGCTGTAGCTGACCCTAACTGGAAAGAGGAAGCAGAGGATGAATGTGAAGCTAGCATGTACTGCATCACTTGTGGTCACGAGATACATTCACGAACTGCCATCAAGCATATGGAGAAGTGCTTCAACAAGGTAGATCACTACACTATGAATTCTTAGCCTTATTTCTTATGAAATGAGAATTAAATTTTCATTGTGATTTTTTTTTTTCTGTTAACCATTTGCATTTTATGTTTTAGTACGAAAGTCAGTCTTCATTTGGATCTATATACAAAACGCGCATTGAGGGTAACAATATGTTCTGTGACTATTATAATCCAGCAAACCAGACATATTGCAAGAGACTGAAGGTACTCTGCCCAGAACATTCAAAAGAACCAAAGATTTCTGATACTGAGGTGTGTGTAAAATGTGGTGAATAGTTTTCTTGAAAGTGAACGTAACGTAGTATTCATTTGACTAAGTGTTGTTTTAATAAATGACCTACCATTTGTATCAGATTATCTGTGCTGCAAGGTCAGAAAAAGATTTCTGTTTCATTATTGTTTCTCTCAGGTATGTGGCTGTCCTCTGGTGGTAAATGTATTTGAACCTACAGGCGAATTTTGTCGTGCACCAAAAAAGAGCTGTGTGAAACACTATCATTGGGAAAGATTGCGGAGAGCTGAAATTGATATGGAAAGAGTTCGACAGGTACGTTATTTCTAGGTGAAATCAAACAATGGAAAGTCCAGGTTGGAATATCAACAATATTGTGAAAAGGGTAGATTGCTACTCACCGTAATGACCACTTGCTTTCCTTTAGGTTAAAACCTTCTTGAGAAAAGAAAAGAAAATATTCATTCACACAAGCACCTCATGCATTCATGATGGCATTCTGGCTGCAGTGTCTGGAGAGAGTAGTCATGTACGCATGAGGTGTGTTTGCTTGTGTGAATATGTACGTGTTTTCATTTCTGAAGAAGGCTTTGGCTAAAAGCTAAGTGTGTAACTGTCTTCGTTTTGTGTGTCTGCAACTCAACATGTCATTTTTAAGGTGAGTAGCATTCCAGTCTTTTCATAATTCTGCTGTTTTTAGGTAACATGTTTGTAGTAATAGATCTGAGAAAGAAATTTTCATCAGTTACATTTTAAGTTAAATCAAAATCCACCACCACAGTGTCTGTATAAGTTGGGCTAATCTCAGAAACTAATGTACGATTTTGATTTGGTTTTCACTTTTACTTTGATTCATGAGGAAGGTTTGTGTACATAATTTATTACTGCAAAGAAATGGTGAGTAGCAGTCCACTCTTACCATAACATCTCGGAGCTATACTGAATTGGATGCATAAGACCCACTTGATAACATGGAGAAACTAAAAGAAATTAATTTTAATAAAACAACAGTCAGGAACAGTGGCTACAATTCTTCTCTTGTTGACAAACTTTCAGGTAAATAAAAGCTATAAACAACAGATCTACCACCACCTTGCCAATGCAATCTGCGAAAAGCATGATCAGATAACTGCTATGCCCTTTCTATGAAGCTTGTCCTGTAAGATAGCCAGTCTCTTCAAAAGTACAAATATGAGAATAAGTTATTTCACAAACAGTAAGTTGAAACATTAAGCTATTCATAATGTAGGTACATCCATCCAACCCAATAAGAAATTTAATATATACAAATTAGTATACAATTCCTGTCAAAAATACATCGGTCAGACAGGGAGAAGCTTCAAGATGAGATTCAAGGAGCATCTCAATGCAGTTCAGCTAAAAAACTTAAGCAAGTCCACCTTTGCTGCTCACATAGCTGATGAGAAACATTCTGTACAGAGCACTGAAAACAACGTACAGATCCTTCTGTATGCAGACAAGAGTATTATTATGAACATCCTTGAAATAAAAATAGAAATATTTAAAAATAAAAACTTATAACCTCAGAACATTCTCATTAAACAGACAGAACTAACAAACAACAATGCTTTCCTTTTTTTTAAAAAAAAGCTTCCAAACACTACTCTCTCATAGGACACCAAAATTAACTACTCCAGTTGCTAACACAAATATAGACCTCAAATGTTTCTAATAGATTACCTATACACCACACATTAAGTATGTGGAATTGTTTGAAAAAAGTAAAAGTTCATTTAATTAATGGACCATTGCTGTTTTTACAACATAGCTTCTACAATCATGGAACCATCACAATGTCAGTTACTGACGACGTAGCTTTAGTCTTGTAATCTTTGAATACAGTATTGATGTTGTACCCCCCAAGAATACAGGATTGATGTTGTACTCCCCAAGAATACAGGATTGATGTTGTACTCCCCGACATAGTCGTGACGATTAAGTATCTAGGCATAACAATGCAAAGTGATACAAAATGAAAAGAGGACATAAAGTCAGTAGTAGGGGGAAGGCGAATGGTAAACTTTGGTTTTGTTGGTAGAATTTTGAAAACATGTAGCTCATCTATAAAGCATACCACACGAGTATTATGGAGACACTTCATGAACTCGAATGCAAATCCCCAGAGGGAAGATGATGATCTTTCCAAAAAACACTGTTGAGATAATTTAAGGGACTCGCAGCATTTGCAGCCGACTGTAGAACAAGTTACTGCTGCCAACATGCATTTCGTGTAAGGACCGTGAAGACAAGATAGGAGAAATAGGACTTACACAGAGTCATACAGACAGTCTCTCCCCACCCCCCCACCCCCTCCCCTCCATTTGTGAGTGGAACAGAAAGGGGATAACTAGTTGTGGTACAAGTTGCCACTGAGATGCAAATGTAGATCAATGTGACAAACAGCCAGTGCTCCAAAATAGCTCTTTTCATAACTTAGTGGTGACTAGTTTCAGGTTATTATTCAAACCCATTCTCAACTCATCCACCTAATCAGAATAAATATTACTCCACATAGCAAAAAAAGCATGACAATAGTTATGATGGCTTGCTTTGACTCCTTTGGATAATGATTGTCATGATTTTTTGCTATAGGGGGTAATATTTATTCCGATTAGGTGGATGAGTTGAGAATAGTTTATAAATGAAAACCCAAAACTAGTCATCATCAAGTAATAAAAAGAGCTATTTTGCAACTTTGTCTGTTCGTCGTGTTGAAATAGTATCATGAGTTGCTGACTCTTCAGCATGCTGGAAACCCATAAATGTGCATGTAGATAAATGCGTAAGTTGTTACTGTTTATAACAGAACCATCTAATATCTTTAAACTCAGTTCATAATTTCTTTCTTTTTCTCCAGACTATTATCTAATGTACTAGTGCTGATGTTCACAGTACAGTTGCTGTTTTTCAGTGGCTGAAGATAGATGAGCTGATAGAACAAGAGCGTCAAATACGCCACATGATGGCGAGCAGGGCAGGTGTTCTTGGTCTGATGCTGCATTCCACATACAATCACGACCTCATGGAGCAAATGACGTCAAATCAAGACCGACAGCAGTAATATTGACCGAGAGGAGCAATGTTACCAACTACAATATCACAATGTTGATGCTGTGTTACATTTAAGAAATATTTTAATTACAGTTAAGTTAATCTCTCTTGGTTCCACTTGAACATATTATTGTATGTTTTTATCAACAGTGAGCAATTATTATCATCATTTTCTGCTTGTCAGAAAATAAAATGAACTGCACTGCATAAAAAAGATAAACTGTTTTTCATATAAAAATCCTGCATAGCCACTTAATGGTAACAATTGACTGGTATTAGCCACTTTATAGCGATGGTTCACTGGTGTGATTATTAGTCACTTAATAGAAATGGTTCACTGGAATAATTATTAGCTTTTTGTATTGGTGGGGACCATTAAATTAGTCTGTCATTACTGAGGAGAAAGAGAAAGTGCTAAGGAATAGCATTTCTCCACCATGACTGTACAGTGGCTTGTGATGTATTTATGAAGGTGTATACATGGCAGAGAAAGGCTTTTGAGGTTATGGGCAATGAATGTGGCCAGCATAGGAAGATAAAAAATGGAGCAAGGGAGTGATGTGTTGTATTTTATAAAGTTTTTACTTTGTTATTCTACTTCTCTACAAATTTATCATGTGTTCTTATACATCAGAACTGTGCAATGTTGGTGTCTTTTGAATGCTTACTGAATTGGTAATAAATGTAAATGTCGTGTGACTAGGGCCTCCCTACAGTTAGACCATTTGCCGGGTGCAAGTCTTTCGATTCTATGCCACTTTGACGACTTGCGCATCAATGGGGATGATGTCGATGACGACGACGATGACAATGACAATACAAAACCCAGTCCCTGAGTGGAGAAAATCTCTGATCCTGCCAGGAATCAAACCTGGGCCCTTAGGATTGACATTATCTCGCACTGACCACTCAGTTACCGGGGGTAATGACATTCCACAATCAATTGTGGTTGGTTGTTTGTTTTTATTTTTATGTTAAGCTGCGTGGTAAAATATGATTGTCGCAAGTCAGATGTGCCTTGGAGTGGTAGATTCAGATCTATCTACTCACTGTCACATTAGTAAGTGCATCCAGCATCTCTATTATCCAGGAGACAGAGTAGCAGTTACCTTAGATCAAATCTTCTCCGCCCTGTGATCTCGTGGATCATTATCGGAAAGCCCCTGAAACATACACAGATTCAGATTTATAAGCTGGCTCACATTCTGCATGTCTTTGCTGGTTAGTTCATATTGCACAACTAAAATGAATAGTGCTCTTAGTATTCAAATTATAAAAACACTAATGTTTAATGTGTAGAACTATATCGTTATCTCTACAATTTCTCTTGAAGCTCAGTGATAATTCTTAAACTTCACAACTATTTTGATGTCTTTTGATCCCTATTAGAGCTTAAGATACCGCTGAAACTATGTCTATCTGTGCTATCAAGAATTAACTGCAGTTATATTGCCAGATGCCAAAAGTCCCTCAGGGAAATCTTTTCCATTCTCCCAAGCACATTTCAAGATGGTTTCAATAGTGGAAATTGGTATCTCTGTACGATCTACCATACGACAAAAAAAAAAAAAATCGGTCTTCATCATAGTGTGGAAAATAATTCATGTGATTTCATTAATGAATTAGTGAGTGAAGTATTACTGTGTTAAAACACTGGCTTCATATTCAGAAGGAAAATTGTTATTGTTCAAATCCAGCTTTTCATAAATTGCAGTAAGTGAATGGTATGATTTGTTTGAAGTGGCTCTGATTGATTTCCTTCACTATCCTCCTCACACTACAGAATTGATTTCATTCAGATGTTAACCTGTCACATTTTAGCATTTGTTCCTCTCTTTTTACCTTCCTTCCTTTTGCTTAAGAATTTTCTACCATAGTGCTAGAAACTTTCAGAATGAAATGGAACATGAAAATATGATGCATGTTTTTAAGTAATACTGTATTGAAATAAGAATAAAACAAGTATACATTTCATTGCAATTTTATTTTTACATTAAAACTTGTGTAAGCCTGTACTTTAACCTACTTTTTTTAATACTCACCAGTACTGAGGTGCATATCGTATCTTACAACTAGTTTTTGAATACCATTCTCATAGAAATCTGCCCCCAGATTAGGCAACAGTTGCATAAACCACATTTCCTGACACTTGAGGAAACTCATCACATAACACACACACCACATAGATAATATTGTCGGGAAGGCGAGCCAAAGGTTGCGTTTCATTGACAGGACACTTAGAAGATGCAACAAGTCCACTAAAGAGACAGCTTACACTACACTCGTTCGTCCTCTGTTAGAATATTGCTGCGTGGTGTGGGATCCTTACCAGGTGGGATTGACGGAGGATATCGAAAGGGTGCAAAAAAGGGCAGCTCATTTTGTATTATCACGTTATAGGGGAGAGAGTGTGGCAGATATGATACACGAGTTGGGATGGAAGTCATTACAGCATAGACGTTTTTCGTCGCGGCGAGACCTTTTTACGAAATTTCAGTCACCAACTTTCTCTTCCGAATGCGAAAATATTTTGTTGAGCCCAATCTACATAGGTACGAATGATCATCAAAATAAAATAAATCAGAGCTCGAACAAAAAGGTTTAGGTGTTCGTTTTTCCCACTCGCTGTTCGGGAGTGGAATAGTAGAGAGATAGTATGATTGTGGTTCGATGAACCCTCTGCCAAGCACTTAAATGTGAATTGCAGAGTAGTCATGTAGATGTAGATGTAACATCAAAATTGTAAAGCAACTGTTCTCTCTCACTTTCTCATAAACTTCCTGCACTAAATAGTCAGTAATGACTGAGGATTGCACACTTCATTCCTCATCATGCACATTCTTGCAGCCATCTATAAAAGCTTTCACCCATTTCTGTACCATCCCATCGTTCATAACGTTTTCTCCACACGTTTTACTGATCTGAAGATGAATTACAGCCACTTTCATGTAGTAAGAAAATGGATGACAGAATATATTTCACAATCAGTGTGATTCTCAATCATAGGAGGCATTTCAAACACTCACAAATAAATTCAAACATGCGAGATATTTATGGGATTTATGTAGAAAAATAGTTTAAGTACAGGATTTCATGTAAAAATAAAATTGCTAAGAAAAGTGTACATATGCCTTGTACATTTTAAGGATCAGAAAGAGAATGTTTATGAAACTGGATTAAAAACAAGTGTGTAGAACTTCTCCTGTTTTCGACATTGTTGATTATGCAGAATGACTTCAGTGACAACACATCAGTAACAAAACCATTAGGGATCTGAGCAGTAACTGATCAGAGAGTATTAGCCGTAGAGGTTCAGATGTTCACCACATTTGACTATTGTACACTGTAGCGAAGGTGTTGGTTCGAATGGGATTTGTCTCTGGGATTGTGCATGTCTGGGTTTATTTTTATAAAAGCATTTATTAACAGTGTAAGTATTTTCACAGAAACATAATGGCACCGGTGTAGGCAGTTATAGTAAATCAACAGTATTTTTGCCCAAGCTCGAAGGTGTGATTCAAATGAGCTTCAGGCTCTGTGAGACACAGTGGGCACTAACTAAGAACAACAAAATAGAAAGCACAATATTCACACTCTTCGCACAACGCACTTGACAGTCATGTGATCTCATAAACATGATAAATGAATAACATCACAACAAAATCTGCCTCTACTACCCAATACGTCTGGCAGTAACTTACTATTGCTACACACAGCAGAACTACCAAGGTTAAGTAGTCTATGGACATCAATAGCAACATAAAAATTACAAAACTTTTGGATGTGTACAATAGTTGAACATGCCTTCATACTTGAACAAGCCTTCAATGCGATTACAAACAGGACATAGAACTCTCCCTTGTGCGGCAATACGACATCCCCTCAGCTTGGAGATAAGGCACAATACCAAAGCACACGCACGGCCGTGCCCTGTAATATCAAAAGTTGTAAAGAAAAACAATGTTAGGGAAAGGATAGATTGCTACTCACCATACAACTGACAACCAATTGGAGCTGCCGGTGGTACTAGTCGTCTGCAAGGGATGTGCTTGTTTCTGTGAACATATGTGTTTTTTCTGTGCTGAAGAAGGCTTTGGCCAAAAGCTATAATGTGTAACAGTCTTTTCATTATGCCTGTCTGCAGCTCAGTGGACAGTCTTTATGGTGAGTAGCAATCTGTCTTTTTCCTAGTACTGTTGATATTCCAACCTGGAATTTCCTTTGTGGAAACTTCTACAGAATTCTTCACACTCAAAGCACATACTCAAGCCAGTGGGTGCCCTCACTGTACACAGTCCTCGTTGTGCAGTAAGACCAATCTGACAGCTGTCGATTGTCCAGTCACTACAGGCCACTAAAGTATACTCCTAGTGCTCCATATATTACAGCAATAAGAAAACCACTCTTCTCCATACCTAGTTGCAGTTTCCACCATCCCCGACCAATCGATAAAGACACGTTTGCTGGTTGCTGGCCACCAACCGACTGCTGACCTATTTTAACTGCAGCCCGTGAGGACAACTCTGGACAGCCACACTGATATGCTATGTATGTAGTATGTATCAAGTTGGGAGTTTGTGTTAGATGTGAAGTATGCTTGACAGTCGAAGTGGTTGAGACGAATACTTGCATGAAGTGGGAAGTCTGGGTTCGAGATCCAGTCCGGCACATGTTTTCACCTTTTGCCATTGAATTTACTTTGATGCTCAATTTCAGATAATGTCAGAATTTCAATTTTATCTACCTCTTCCGTGTCGTGCTGCTGAACCTAAGCTCAGTGCAGCATTAATATGGTCACAGTTCAGTGACAGAGTTAGTGGCTGGAGTTGAGGACACAGGGACCAAATATCTCCTGAGACAAGGAAGTCTCTTCGAATTGGATGAGGGGAAGTAAGATGGCCCTGTAATGGGAAATCTACTATGGTCAACACCACAAGATGCCAAAGGCAATAGGAAAACATGACATTAAAGACCCTAGTCGTAACCCTTTCCCTATATGAGCCTCAGGGCTCAAACGACTCCGACCACACCCTCTGGCCAGACAGTGGGCACCAGAGCAAAGCAGCTGCAGCAGCCCGTGCTGCAGTTCAATTTCACAGTACAACACAGACTGTGTTTTTCTTTTAATAATAGTGACATGCAGAAAGTTTGTTTCGTCATATCTTAAATAGGCATTAAAATTTTTGAGTTGTATACTCATGTGGAACAATACAAGGGTACTCCACTAACTGCTAATTTCTTTTCCAGTACAGATATTCAGAATTTGTTTTCTAAGAGAAATTACAGTTTTCTACACCATATTGGAATGGACTAGATGTGACTCTGCAGCTTTCAGTTTGACATCTGTTCAGCCCTCTGTGTGCTCTTCTCCCCCTGCGGGTTCGGGGGTTAGAATAGGCCCGCGGTATTCCTGCCTGTCGTAAGAGGCGACTAAAAGGAGTCTCAAACTTTTCGGCCTTATATGGTGGTCCCCTGTTGGGTTTGACCTCCATCTCTCAAAATTTTCTGAAGAGCGAGCCGATTGGGAAAGGGCGCCTTACTTGGTGCATTGTGTCCATCTTGCGATCAGACTTTTCGCCAGCTTATACACCGTTGAACTGCAGTCCTGTCCGCTCTCCATCTCTTGGGCACGACTCTTTTTCTGCGTGCAGATAACACCTTGCACTGTGCAGTGCCTCTTTCTGCACCGACGGCGACCATGGACCACATGTTACCTAACATCCAGCACGGTAGCCAGTCCGTTGTGGTGGGGCCGCCATGTACCCTGTTGGTTGTAGCCCCCTGACAACACAGGGATCGCTCTACTGATGCCTGCGCCATTAACTCCCCACGTATGCCAAGGAGTAGATGCCTATCCTCCTGGGGTATCGGGACTCCCGGCAACACCCATCCTGCCAGGTGGCTCTTGCCGTGGCTGGGTGGCGCCCGTGGGCAGGGCCCTTGGTCGGAGTAGGTGGCATCAGGGCGGATGACCTGCAATGAAGCGTGGTACATCGTCTCTTGCTGGTGGCCAGCCGCCGGCAGTCTCTAAGCATTCTCGGGCTCAGTTTAACGCTCAGAAGTACGATCCGAAAACGTTCCCCTCCCTGGCCACACCGTGGGAGGAGCGTAAGTCTCAGGACGGCAGCAGCAGTTATTCCCCTCGATTCTTAATTTGTTCGAGAGTTGATGGGGAGTCTTTTCTCTCCACAAAGCCTCAGTTCTTCGTCGAGCATTTAGAGGACAAGTTTGGGGAGGTGGAGGGCTTGTCAAAAATGCGCTCTGGGTCAGTCCTGATACCAACGGCATCCTCTGCCCAGTCACGACGGTTACTCGCTTGTGACAAGTTGGGGGATGTTGCCGTTACGATAACACCCCATAAGAGTTTAAATATGGTCCAGGAAGTTATTTACCATAGGGATCTTCCTTTGCAGTCTGATGAAGAGCTGCGCGCCAATTTAGAGTGCCGAGGTGTACATTTCGTCCGGCGCGTTCATCGGGGTCCGAAGGAAAATCAGATTGCTACCGGTGCCTTCATCTTGGCCTTCGAAGGGGATACATTACCGGAAAAAGTCAAGGTGGTGGTCTACCAATGTGACGTTAAGCCCTATATCCCTCCCCCAACGCGGTGCTTTAAGTGCTGGAAGTTCGGCCACATGTCTTCTCGCTGCACTTCCAGCCTCACATGTCGAGATTGCGGACGCCCATCACATCCCAATACTCCATGTGCCCCACCTCCCATCTGTGTCAACTGCGGGGAGCACCATTCACCTTGCTCGCCAGACTGCCGAATTTTCCAGAAAGAGTGTAAAATCATGGAATACAAGACCCTGGACCGACTAACCTATACTGATGCCAAGAGGAAATACGACCGACTCCATCCTGTGAGAATGACATCTTCCTACGCTGCTGCTACAACACCTGTGCTAGGCCTGTCTGTGTCTCCAATTGTGGCCGGATCGACGAGTAATAAAACTCCTGCCCCCTCGCCAGTGGGGGGCTCTACCCACCGGGTTGCTCCTGCGCCACCTACCTCAGGAGCAACATCATCCCACCCATCGGGGACGTCCGTCCCCACTTATAAGCCGGAGAAGTGTCCAAATTCTTCGGCTTCTCACGCTCGCAAGGGGTCCCTTGGGTCCCTCCCTTCCCAGGTTTCCGCCAGCGAGAAGCCTGACGACCGACAATGGCGTAAGTGCCCGCAATCAGCTGGTCGTAGGGCTTCACGATCCTCCTCCGTTCCGGAGACTGAATCAGTGAAGCCCTCTCAGCCGGTGCGACCCAAGGAACGGGGTGAGAAACCCAAGAAGAGCTCTCAGCCCAAGGAACTCGCAGTGGCAGCCATCCCACCGCAACCTTCCAGCTCTGCGTCTGAGGATGCGGTGGAGATTCCGGCGTGTCCGTGAGGACCTCCATCTCGCCGGTCCATCAGACTCCATGGAAAGCAATATCACAGGCAGCTGGTGACCCAGCGGCGTTATCTCCCTTCCCAGTCCCGTCAAGCCTTTCTCAGCCATGGACAACACCATCCTCCAGTGGAACTGCAGCGGTTTCTTCCACCATCTAGCTGAGCTCCGCCAACTTATCAGCCTTCACCCTTTCCTCTGCATTGCTCTGCAGGAAACTTGGTTTCCAGCAATGCGAACCCCCGCCCTCCATGGCTATCGGGGTTATTATAGGAACCGGGCAGCTTATGAAAGGGTGTCTGGTGGCGTCTGCATCTATGTCCTGAACTCTCTTCACAGCGAGTCTGTACCTCTCCACACACCTTTAGAGGCTGTCGCTGTTCGGGTGTGGACGCCACAGGCTGTTATCGTATGCAGTCTTTACCTTCCACCGGATGGTGATGTCGCGCAGCATGTCCTGGCTGCTCTGATAGCTCAATTGCCTCCACCTTTCCTGTTACTGGGCGACTTTAACGCCCATAACCATCTGTGGGGTGGGTCAGTGGCAACAGGTCGAGGCGCCTTCGTTGAGCATTTATTGGCGCAGCTCGATCTTAAATGATGGTGCCTTCACACACTTCAGTGTGGCGCATGGCACATACTCCGCCATTGACCTTTCCATCTGTAGCCCTAGCCTCTTAC
The DNA here is from genome assembly GCF_023897955.1 of Schistocerca gregaria. Lineage (NCBI taxonomy): Eukaryota > Metazoa > Arthropoda > Insecta > Orthoptera > Acrididae > Schistocerca > Schistocerca gregaria. The sequence continues at coordinate 785,160,983 of NC_064923.1, read as the reverse complement.
CGTCTGTCCAATGGAGAGTACATGACGACCTGTGTGGTAGTGGCCACTTTCCGATCTTTCTGTCACTGCCACAGCGTCAGTCTTCTGGGCGCCCTATGAATCAGGCTGACTGGGACTTGTTCTCCTCCACTGCTGCTATTGAGCCTCTCTCTAACGATGCCATTGATGCAGTAGTTCAATCGATCACCACCGGCATCATTACTGCCGCCGAATCTGCCATTCCCCGTTCTTCTGGGTCCCCTCGGCGGCGGACTATGCCTTGGTGGTCTCCTGAGATCGCTGAAGCGATTAAAGCTCGCCGGCGGGCGCTCCAGCATCACAAGCGACATCCCTCAATCGACCACCTTATCGCCTTCAAACGGCTGCGTGCGCGAGCCCGCTGCATTATCCGCCAACACAAGCAGGAGTGCTGGGAGCGGTATGTGTCCACCATTGGCCTCCATGCCACTCCATTGGGCCAAGATTCGACGCCTCTATGGCTATCGGACCCCTGTCAGTGTCCCTGCGCTCTCACTGAATGGAGCAGTTTGTACTGACTCCGACGTCATTGCAAACCGCTTGACAGAGCACTTTGCTATGAATTTCGCTTCTGCCAACTACCCCTTGGGCTTCCGCTCCATTAAGGAGCGGATAGAACGTCAGAGTCTTTCTTTTTGCACTCACCATCCTGAATTGTACAATGTTCCATTCAGTGAGTGGGAATTTCGAAGTGCCCTCACCACTTGTCCTGATACCGCTCCTGGGCCAGATAGCATCCACTCTCAGATGCTGAAACACCTTTCAGTGGACTGCCAGCAACGCCTCCTCAATCTTTACAACCGCATTTCGGTCGAGGGTGAGTTTCCGTCGCAATGGCGGGTAAGTCTTGTTGTCCCTATTCTGAAACCAGGAAAGAACCCTTTGGGGTGGACAGCTACCGTCCCATTAGCCTCACCAACGTTCTTTGCAAGTTGCTTGAACGGATGGTGAGCTTGCATTTGAATTGGGTACTGGAGTCTCGAGGCCTTCTGGCTCCGTCTCAGGGTGGGTTCCGTAAAGGCCGCTCCGCCGCCGACAATCTGGTGAGCCTGGAGTCGGCCATCCGTACTTTGCCCGCCGTCAGCATCTGGTTGCTGTCTTTTTCGACATGCGGAAGACGTATGATACGACATGGCGTCATCACATCCTTTCTACGCTTCATGGATGGGGTGTTCGGGGCCCTCTGCCGATCTATATCCGCAATTTTCTGTCGTATCGTACCTTCCGCGTGCACGTCGCGGCCTCATATAGTTCCTCCCAAGTCCAGGAGAACGACGTGCCACAGGGTTCTGTTCTCAGTGTGTGTCTGTTTTTAATAGCTATTAACGGGCTCGCTGCGGCCGTGGGAAATACTGTCTCCGCTCCCCTGTATGCTGACGACTTCTGCCTTTACTACAGCTCTATTGGCATTGCAGCTGCTGAACGTCAGCTACAGGGCGCAATCCGCAAGGCGCAGTCTTGGGCTGTAGGGCATGGTTTTCAGTTTTCCGCAGCCAAGACCTGCGTTATGCATTTCTGCCGGCGACGCACTGTTCACACGGAGCCGCGGCTTTATCTTGACGGCGAGCTTCTTAAAGTGGTGGAGTCATATAGGTTTTTGGGGATGGTTTTTGATGCTAGGTTGACTTGGCTGCCTCATATTCGGCAGCTTAAACAGGCGTGTTGGCGGCATGTAAATGCTATGCGATGCCTGAGCCACACCAGGTGGGGCGCCGACCGATCTATTCTCCTATGGCTTTACCAGGCGTTAACCCAGTCCCATTAGGACTACGGGAGTCTGGCTTATGGCTCAGCATCCCCATCTGCATTGCGGGTGTTGGATGCAATCCTCCACAGCGGGATACGCCCTGCCACTGGTGCCTTCCGAACCAGCCCTGTGGACAGCATACTTGTGGAGGCAGGTATCTCTCCACTGTTGTTACGACGCCAACAATTACTGGCTGCTTATGTTGCCCATGTTTTTAGCTTGCCCGGGCATCCAAATTATCGTGTCCTCTTCCCGCAGTCAGTCGTTCATCTGCCAGAACGTCGGCCCCGGTTGGGTTGTCCGATCGCCGTATGTGTCAAACAGCTTCTTTCCTGGCTTGGGTATTTCCCTGTTCCACCTCCTTTCCGGGACCCTTTGTGTACACCCCCGTGGTGTGTGCCTCGCCCTTGCCTTCGGCTCGACTTGGCACAGGGCCCGAAGGACTCAGTCCCTCCGGAGGCCTTCCGACGCCGCTTTTATTCCATCCTGGCCACGTATCAGGGCTCTTGCGTTGTCTACACCGACGGTTCGATGGTTGCTGGTCTAGTCGGTTATGCACTGACTCTAGGGGACCATTCTGAACAACGTTCATTGCCGGCTGGCTGCAGTGTTTACACTGCTGAGCTGGTCGCCATCTTTTGTGCCCTAGAGTATATCCGCTCCTGCTCAGGTGAGTCCTTCGTTATCTGTAGCGATTCCCTGAGCGGTTTACGAGCTCTCGACCAGTGTTTCCCTCGTTCTCGTCTGGTGATGGCTATCCAGGAGTCCCTGTATACTCTCGCCCATAGCGGCAGGTCTGTGGTCTTTGGACCCCAGGCCATGTTGGTATACCCAGCAATGAAACTGTTGACCGCCTGGCGAAAGAGGCCACCAGTGCGCCATCTCTGGAGATTGGCCTCCTGGCGGGTGATTTGCGGGTAGTCTTACGCCACAAAGTTCTCTCATTTTGGGATGCTGAATGGCGCGGTCTGGCCACCCCTAACAAACACCGTGCCGTCAAGGACACGACGACTGTGTGGCGGTCATCCATGCGAGCCAACCGCAGGGACTCAGTCGTCCTTTGTCGGCTCCGCATTGGCCACACCCGACTCACTCACAGTTATTTACTGTGTCGTGAGGATCCCCCTCTTTGTCGTTGTGGGGCGTCCTTGACGGTGGTCCATATTATGTCAGAGTGCGCCCTTTTAACCGTGCTCAGGCAGACTTTTGCAATGCCTGACATGCTCTCTGCTCTTTTATCAGATGACTCTGCCATGGTGGACTTGGTTTTGTGTTTTATTCGGGCATGGGATTTTTATCCTTTAATCTGAGTGGTTTTTTTTTTTAAGTGTTGATTCTGGCTTTTAGCCTCTGATTTTAAACTGAGTTTTTAAAGTGTTCTTGGTGGTTGGCTTTTCCTCTTTTTCTCTACGGTCGGCCAACCACCTTCACACTGTGTGTTTTAATTTGTTTTGTCTGGTCTCTGTCAGAGTATTTCATGTCCTTCTTTCCTGTTGTTGGTTTTTATTCTCTTCGGGTGGTTTTAGTTTTTATGGAACAACGGACCGATGACCATAGTAGTCTGGTCCCTTTAATCCCACAAACCAACCAACCTGTGTGCTCTTCAGGCTATCTGGAAATTGTATGTACCTGAAAAGTGTGTCCATAGCATCAGAGACTAACTTACTTGATTACAGAAGCAAGGGGAGGAAGTTTAAGCCTGCTGAGAACTTGCTCATATGAAATCAACAGAAATGAGTTAAGTGGTATTCCACTGAAGGTGCTCTGTAATTGCCAATACACAATATACCACAATCCCCTTGCATGCAATTTATTAATATGGTCACGGTTCAGTGACAGAGATAGTGGCTGGAGTTGAAGACACAGGAACCAAATATCTCCTGAGACAAGGAAGTCTCTTCGAATTGGATGAGGGGAAGTAAGATGGCCCTGTAGTGGGAAATCTACTATGGTCAACACCACAAGATGCCAAAGGCAATAGGAAAACACTACATTTAAAGACCCTTGTCGTAACCCTTTCCCTATATGACTAATCCTAGCATGGCAGGTCCTGAGAAGAAGATTTTGGAGTAATATGCCCACTCTCGAATCTCCAAATTGGTACTTTGTCAGGAGAGACATATTGTATGTTAAGAATAATAATGGGAGAAACAGGAAAGTATTGTTTCAAAATTGGAATGTAAGAAAGAAAAATAGAGCAGTAAACTGAAAAATGTGGTAAGAGACATGAAGAGGTATAACAGTTATAGTGTAGAACTAAGTGAGCAGGAATGAACAGTAGCTGAATATCTAGCTGTTTTTAGTAGTGCTATATATTTTTGTTGCAAGAATTTGCTATTCTTAATCTTTTGCTGGAGTGAATTTACCCTAGTGTAGTCTTCTGCCACAGAAGTTGCTACTACTGCTTTATTTGCTTGATTCCACGAACCTTGTGAATAGTAAATGTTCAGTAGACCTCCAGCCTCAGAGTCTCAGATTTTAGTCTCGCATTTTGTAAGTGTATATTCAGTCAGTCGGTAGTGCAGTAGTTACTCAGCGGTTTGTTTTGAGACTAGTGCCTGTTGTAATCTGCATAGTTAGCTACTCGTTTCAGTGCCAGCTATCACCTGTAACACATCTCCAGGGCATCGAGTTACATATTTAGCTTTTGTTGTGTGTGCTTAATAAAATGTATTTGTTTAATTGCTTGCATATTTTGGTATTTAGGAAGTGTAGTCTCGCTTCAGGCAGTCCGTATATCAGTTGACATTTCTTCTGGATAGCCAGCTACAAAGTTCACGCGTGTGTAACAAGTTGCTTACCTAGGTTTCTCCCAGCTTTCACTGTTTACTCTTCAGTTAATCTTGCTAGAGTGGGTAAAATGTGTGGCTGCTGTCTGCACCCGGAGGAGGAGATGGGTGCAGTTTGTGAACAGTTGAATGTGGGTTTGGCTGTAATCAGTCGCCCTCAGGCTACTGCCTCGTGGTGTAGTGGTGGCGGAAGTTCTAGAGCATCGCACAGGACACCTCAGGTGTCGCTTGTTTCGCCTGTGGGTTCTACTGCTGAGGCACCTTCTAGTGTACACCACGTGGTGGACCAGAAGGGCGAGTGGCGGGTGGTAATGCATTCGTGTCGCTCGAGACTGAAGGCCAGTTTGGAGGCTGGCCGTGTGGCCTTGCCTACTCGGCCTCTGGATGAACAGGTGGCCATTCCTTCAGCAGGGTCTGAGCAGGAATACGTGGGCAGGGGTTTGCTGGTTATTTGGAGCTCCAATGTTGTGCAAATTATGGAGCCTCCTCAGGAAGATAGCATTCAGGGCCGAAAAGGAAGCCAATCTGCACTCGGTATGTCTGCCGGGGCGCCTCATCTCAAATGTGGAGGTGGCCTTCTCTGCAGCTTTTGAATGTAGATGGTGCAGTCGTCTGCAAGTTGCGGCTCACGTCAGCACCGACAATGCCTGTCACGTGGGCTCTGAGGCCATCCTCAGTTCTTACCAGCAGCTGGCAGAGATGGTGAATACTGCTGGCTTTACACGCAAGGTACGAGCAGAGCTTGCATTTTCGGCATTGTTCTCGGAATTGATGGGGTGCCTTGGCTTGGAGCTGAGTGGAGAATCTCAACCAAAGGCTTATTCATCTCTGTGACGGTCTTGGCTGCAGATTTCTGGACCTTGTACCGTAATCAACCGTTGGAGATAAAGTTTATCTGCAGCGAAAAGTGTGATGCCCACAGTAAAGAGTTAAGGTAATTTCACGTGTTTAATTTATTTAATTATGAATATTTTCTTTTATGATAAATAATGGACTTGCTTAAGATGTTAAATGCTCTAGAATCTAGAAAGCGGAAATGTCTGCAACTTCCGAGCACATGTTGGCTTGCCCGCCACTTCTTTGTCAGTATTGGAGGGAGACGGATGTGCTTACGTGACAAGTGTAGTATAATGGATTTAGATTATCAATGTCCATAGTGATAACAGTGTAGTTCCTAACAAAAAGTACAAATAAATGCAATTTTTAGCTGAAAGTATTTCAGGTCCAGTGGTGTTTATTTCAAACAAGAAACAAACCCAGGCCATGCTTTTTGGCATGATTATTTTGCAGACAAAACTAAGAGAACCCCCTAGACAAATGAGATCTGCAGTGTGTAATCTTTCAGCAGCTACTAAAAAATAAGTCTTATTATTCCCATTCAAAAACACATGGTGAGAGTGTGGTCCTACCACAATATACCGGGGTTCTACAAGCAATTTTTTAGATATCTAAGAAACAAGAAAGATAAAACCAGTACAATATGGTGGCATCATCCAGGATTATTGAAAAAGTTATCGAAATAAATTACCACCGAGATTGCGAAGACGACAGAATTCGTACATCCTGGATGAAAATGTTCAAGGAAGTCATATGCTGATACCTTCAAGACAGCGGAATGCGGTTACTGGAGCAAGAATAACGGCGCAATAAGTCAAGAAAGAAGAAAAAAGTGCAAAGTGTTGTGCAACAAAAAAGCAATTTTCATATAAGTGTAGTGTTTCAGTGTTGTGAATTCCATCAGGCACCAATCAACAAAGAAGATGTTATAAGATGAGAAAATCAGTAAACTTTGAGTAAAATAATTTAGTATCCTTTAGCAAAGATAAATTTATTGTGTTTGCTTACTCCTGTGTAAAAAGATGACGATTCTAAAAGAGGAAAGTATTGACGATGGTATGCCAACGCTAGTACCGATGTAAATTTATCATACGAAAGTGACTGCAACAGTAATAGTCTGGTCCTGTAGAGAAAGTTGAAACTCGTACGGAAAGACAGGATGAAGTTAAAAGACGTGTTATCAACAATAATGAATTGTATGGAGGGAAAATTGAAGGCAATTGATGACACTAACAGACAAAACAGGGAGTAGTTAGGAAATTTTAAAGACAGACTCGATGCTAATGAGATTCATTTGGAACAAATGGAGCAAACCAACGCAGCTCAGTAAGACCAGAATCTTAAGGACATCAGTGATAGATTTGAAAAACAGTTCAAAGAATATGAAAAGAAAAATGACGATCACTTTCAAAAAGTAGAAGCAAAAATTTCCAGTTTGAGTCGTAATATTGTTAAGATCACGGGTAAGGTAAATTATGTTGGGAGAAAGGCTAAAAATGTAGATGCAAAAGTAAAAAATCTTAAAACTGAAATTAGCACAGGTAGAGAAAAAATACATAATGCATTTAAAGTTGTGCATGCAGATATCAAACATGTAGAAGATACAGTATCTGATCATATTTCTATTGTAGACAATAAAATTGTTCAAGTAGAAGGCAAATTTGAACAAAAGATAGGAAGTATTACTGAGAAAATAGATTTAAATAAGCAGAGATTAAGTCAAGAGTTTAGAAAATAGTATAAGTGACATCACTAAGAAACTTGAAAGTGTTGGTAGCAATATGATCACCAATAGTCTGGCGAACAGTATTGGCCGTATGTGATGCAACATTCAAGTAAAAAACTTTTCAGATGAGAGCAGTATGCATCCGGTAGATTTCCTACAGCATTGCAAAGATAACTTTTTTCCAAGTATGAATAATAATTTGAAAATTAAATTTGTGAAAAGATTTCTAGAAGATGAAGCATTGCCATGGACTAATCATTACAAGCAGACATATTTAAAGGCCTTTAAATATGTCTGCTTGTGTCTGTGTATGTATGTATGGATGGATATGCGTGTGCGCGTGCTTGCGCGCGCGCGCCCCGGGATTGGAATGACTCCTTACCCTCTCCCTTAAAACCCACATCCTGTCATCTTTTCTTTTCCTTCCCTCTTTCCTGACGAAGCAGCCACCAGTTGCGAAAGCTCAAATTCTGTGTGTGTGTTTTATTCATTGTGCCTATCTACCGGCACTTTCCCGCTTGGTAAGTCTTGGAATCTTTGTTTTTAATATAATTATGTTGTTAAATTAACTTAATTATGTCATGTATTGGAAAATTTGACTCGTTCCACATCATTATGAAATATCGTATTCATGATCCATGGAACTAGTATTAATCTAATCTGATCTAATCTCTAATGATGTAACATATCTCATGCAAAATGATGATGTATCGAGACTGATTGTCACTTAATTCTGTTATAAGATTAGATGCTATGATTCCAACGTGCTTTTTAAGTAATTATACAGTATTTAATGAATTGCAAAATATGTAAACTTGATAAATGAGGGATTTCATTTTAATGATAATGCTAGGAGACAATACATGTCACCCACCATTACAGTTTGAGAATAGCAAATCCCATAATTTTGGAAATCTTGCTCATTCACTTAAATAGACCCTAATGGTTATAAAATATGTTCCATAGTTAATAGACTACTTTTTTTTTGTATATGCAAGTGTGCTTTTGCTTTACAGCCGGCCGCGGTGGTCTCGCGGTTCTAGGCGCGCAGTCCGGAACCGTGCGACTGCTACGGTCGCAGGTTCGAATCCTGCCTCGGGCATGGATGTGTGTGATGTCCCTAGGTTAGTTAGGTTTAAGTAGTTCTAAGTTCTAGGGGACTAATGACCACAGCAGTTGAGTCCCATAGTGCTCAGAGCCATTTTTTTTTGCTTTACATCATGCTCACCATGAGTAACCATTTTTGTTCAGCTGTGATACTTTGTTGGCTTATTTCACCTCTTAATCGTGACATACATCACATAATCTAAAAGGTTCATGAGAGAATAGTATTGTTGAACTGAAATACTTTTGTAACATCAGTGGTGGTATAGGAGTTAGTGCTATGTTTATTCTAATATGAGAAAATGTTTTAACTTTGGTATTATTTTATAACAAATTTCTGGACAACAAACCAATATGTGTGTTTATGTAATTTATGTTGTGAGACAAAGGAGGGAGTCAATGGGTGATGCAAGAATGAACAATTTACTACAGTTGTGATAAAACGTTGTATGCAAGCCAAGACAGTGATGCAATTTCTGTATCGGACTCACAAGTGGACCAGGCTACACTTGCAAGTCCTGGTGGGCTATTGTAATGTAATCAACCATCGGAGATTAAGTTTATCTGAAGCGAAAACTATAATGCCCACAGTAAAGAATTAAGGTAATGTCATTATGTTGCCAGAAAACATGTTTTATATAAGATGCTGTAATTTACCAAACAAGAAAGCGATGGTATGTTGATAGACACAATAAAAACACACACATAAATTTCAAGCTTTCACAACCCAAGGTCGCTTCACCAGGAAAGAGGGAAGGAGACGGAAAGACGAAAGGATGTGGGTTTAAAGGGAGAGGGTAAGGAGTCATTCCAACCCCGGGAGCCGAAAGACTTACCTTAGGGGGGAAAAAGGACAGGTATACATTCGCGCGCACGCACACACACCTCCATCCCTGTGCGAGTGTATACCTGTCCTTTTTTTCCCCTAAGGTAAGTCTTTCTGCTCCCGGGATTGGAATGACTCCTTACCCTCTCCCTTAAAACCCACATCCTTTCGTCTTTCCCTCTTCCCTGACGAAGCAACAGTTGGTTGCGAAAGCTTGAATTTTGTGTGTTTGTTTGTGTGTCTATCGACGTGCCAGTGCTCTTGTTTGGTAAGTATCATCATCTTTGTTTTTAGATATATTTTTCCCAAGCGGAATGTTTCCCTCTGTTTATATATATAATGTGCTGGCAGATAGACACAATAAAAAAAACACACACACAAAATTTCAAGCTTTCACAACCAATGGTTGCTTCAAATATGTCTGCTTGTGTGTGTGTGTGTGTGTGTGGTGTGGTGTGTGTGTGTGGTGTGGTGTGTTGTAACTTACCAAACGAAAGCGTTGGTGGGTTTGATGTGGACGGATGTGTGAAGCTGGCCATTGGACAGATGGAGGTCAACGTCAAGGAAAGTGGCATGGGATTTGGAGTAGGACCAGGTGAATCTGATGGAACCAAAGGAGTTGAGGTTGGAGAGGAAATTCTGGAGTTGTTCTTCACTGTGAGTCCAGATCATGAAGATGTCATCAATAAATCTGTACCAAACTTTGGGTTGGCAGGCTTGGGTAACCAAGAAGGCTTCCCCTAAGCAACCCATAAATAGGTTGGCGTACGAGGGGGCCACCCTGGTACCCATGGCTGTTCCCTTTAATTGTTGGTATGTCTGGCCTTCGAAAGTGAAGAAGTTGTGGGTTTGGATGTAGCTGGCTAAAGTACCGAGGAAAGAGGTTTTAGGTAGGGTAGCAGGTGATCGGCGTGAAAGGAAGTGCTCCATCACAGCAATGCCCTGGATGTGCAGGATATTTGTGAATAAGGAAGTGACATCAACAACTACAGTGGAGCTGCCGGGATGAGTGGGTTTGTGAATTTTAGAAAGTAGGTAGAAGTTATGGGTGCAAGGTGACGGTGGGGTCAGGAGGTTGATGGAGTCAGGTGAAAGGTTTTGTAGGGGGCCTAAGGTTCTGAGGATTCCTTGAAGCTCCGCCTGGACATCAGGAATGGGATTACCTTGACAAACTTTGTATGTAGTGTAGTTTGAAAGCTGATGCGGTCCCTCGACTTTTTTCACACCTGATCTCCAGTTGCTTTCTAGTTCACCTTTATCTCTCCCCATATATTTTTATTTTAATTTCAGCCTCATGTTACACTTTCCACCTTCTAATACCATGTCACCCCCACAATGACCCCATTAAGTATTATTTACATTCCCTCCGCAAACATGCCTTCGCCCTAGCCAGATTATGCTCCCATATTTTATTTACTCAGGCTTGTCTGACATTTGGCATTACCCCCAATGGCCTCACATTGAAAGTTCCCATCTCTGGCTGCAATCCTTCTTTCCATCACTCCTTATACCAGTTCCAAACTGCACAATCCATAGCCCTCACCCACCTAATCCTTCACCTACACATCAACTCAGCCAATGAACACACCTGTCAACTCCTATTCCTAATAAAAGAACATATCTCTGCCTACGTAGATCAACACCTTCAACCCATTACATGCAGTCTTCCATCCTTCGTCAAAGATACCAACCACTTTCTTGAATGCCTGGAATCCTTACCCAATCTGTTACCTCCAGAAACTATCCTTGTAACCATTGATGCCACTTCCTTACACACAAATATTCCACACGTCCAGGGCCTCGCTGCGATGGAGCACTTCCTTTCACGCTGATCAACTGCCACCCTACCTAAAACCTCTATCCTCATTACCTTAGCCAGCTTCATCCTAACCCACAACTTCTTCACTTTCGAAGGCCAGACATACCAACAATTAAAGGGAACAGCCATGGGTATCAGGATGGCCCCCTCGTACGCCAACGTATTTATGGGTTACTTAGAGGAAGCCTTCTCGGTTTCCCAAGCCTGCCAACGCAAAGTTTGGTACAGATTTGTTGATGACATCTTCATGATCTGGACTCACAGTGAAGAACAACTCCAGAATTTCCTCTCCAACCTCAACTCCTTTGGTTCCATCAGATTCACCTGGTCCTACTCCAATTCCCATGCCACTTTCCTTGAAGTTGACCTCCATCTGTCCAATGGCCAGCTTCACACATCCGTCCACATCAAACCCACCAACAAGCAACAGTACCTACATTTTGACAGCTGCCACCCATTCCGTATCAAACGGTCGCCTCCCTACAGCTTAGGTCTTCATGGCAAAGGAATCTGCTCCAGTCCTGAATCCCTGAACCATTACACCAATAACCTAAAAACAGCTTTCGCATCCTGCAACTACCCTCCCGACCTGGTACAGAAGCAAATAACCAGAGCCAATTCCTCATCCCCTCAAACCCAGAACCTCTCACAGAAGAACCCCAAAAGTGCCCCACTTGTGACAGGATACTTTCCGGGACTTGATCAGACTCTGAATGTGGTTCTCCAGCAGGGATAAAACTTCCTCAAATCCTGCCCTGAGATGAGATCCATCCTTCATGAAATCCTCCCCACTCCACCAAGAGTGGCTTTCCGCTGTCCACCTAACCTTCGTAACCTCTTGGTTCATCCCTATGAAATCCCCAAACCACCTCCCCTACCCTCTGGCTCCTACCCTCGTAACTGCTCCCGGTGTAAGACCTGTTCCATGCACCCTCCCACCACCACCTACTCCAGTCCTGTAACCCGGAAGGTGTACACGATCAAAGGCAGAGCCACGTGTGAAAGCACCCACGTGATTTACCAACTGACCTGCCTACACTGTGACGCTTTCTATGTGGGAATGACCAGCAACAAACTGTCCATTCGCATGAATGGACACAGGCAGACAGTGTTTGTTGGTAATGAGGATCACCCTGTGGCTAAACATGCCTCGGTGCACTGCCAGCACATCTTGGTACAGTGTTAAACCGTCCAGTTATCTGGATACTTCCCACTGACACAAACCTATCGCAACTCCGGAGATGGGTACTTTCCCTTCAGTATATTCTCTCTTCTCGTTACACACCAGGCCTCAACCTCCGCTAATTTCAAGTTGCCTCTGCTTGTACCTCACCTGTCATTCAACAACATCTTTGACATCTCTGCCCAACCTCTTTGCATGTACATATGTCTGTCTGTATATGTGCGGATGGATGTGTGTTTCCCTCTCCTTCCGCTTTTCCTGATGAAGTGGCCATTGGTTGCGAAAGCTTGGATTTTGTGTGTGTGTTTGTGCGTCTATCAACATGCCAACGCTTTCGTTTGGTAAGTTACATCATCTTTGTTTTATGTGAGTTTATAAGCTCAGTAGACCAAAGAATCTAGGAAGTGGTAATGTCTGCAACTTCTGGGCACATGTTGGCTTGCCCGCCACTTCTTTGTCAGTATTGGAGGGAGACGGACGTGCGTATGTGAGAAGAGTAGTATGATGGATTTAGATTATCTATGTTCATAGTGAAAATGGTGTAGTTCCTAACAAAAAGTACAAATAAATATAATTTTTAGCTGTAAGTATTTCAGATCCGGTGGTGTTTATTTCAAACAAGAAGAAAACCCAGGCCATGCTTGGGATGATTATTTTGTGGACAAGACTAAGAGAACCCTCTAGACAAACGAGAGCTGCAGTGTGTAATCTTTCAGCAGCTGCTAAAAAATAAGTCTTGCTGAAATTATACTCGAACTGGTTGTATTATTCCCATTCGAAAACGTGGTGAGTGTGTGGTCGTGCGACATCATACCGGATAAGATTCCACAAACAATTTTTTTAGTTATCTATGAAACGAGAATGATAACAACCAGTACAACTGGCATTACTGGGTGGAGATTTGTAGCAGTCCCATTGATAGGTCAGTGATGCACTACACAAAGGAAGCAGCTACTTAGGTAGCAGATCACATGTGGAGTGCACATAGGTTTTTTTAGGCTAGGTGTTAGTTTGAGGTACTCTTCTTGAACAGACCACATTCAGAGTACAGACAGTTTGAATGTAAAAATTTTATCAGTAAATTGTCAAAGTATTTGTAACAAAGTTCCCAAATTTACAGCCTTCCAGGGAAGTTCCAACCTCAAAGTATTCTTGGTATTGAGAGCTGGCTATTGGAAAGATAGATTTAGCAGTGGAGGTGGAGTGTTCATTGCAGTTGACCAAAATATTGTCTCTACTGAGGTTGAAATTAAGTGTGATAGTGAAGTTATCCAACTGTGTATAACAGGTCTAGGTGAAACCAAGTCATTTGTTTGATGTTTTTACTGACCACCCAACTCCACTGTGACGGTTAGTCATTCAAAGAAAGTCTGTGACCAGTTGTGCATAAATACCTCAATTATGCAGTACTAGTTGCTGGTGATGTTAACCTGCCGAGTATAGGCTGGTACGTGTATGGATTCATTGCAGGGGAGAGACAGTCCTGTGAAGTACTTTTGAACACGTTTTCCAAAAACTGTCTTGAGCATCTAGTTTGTCAGCCCACACACATTGGAAATATCTTGGACCTTATGGTAGGAGAGTGTTTCTGCTAGAAAGAGCAGATAAGCAGTCATTACCATCTGACTTAGTCAATGAACTGCATTCGTTTAGTTCCAGAATGGTGGCCATAGAGAAATTATGGGGAAGGTTTAAACAGAATGTAAATCATGCTCAGGATAGGTATATGCCTAGTAAATGGATTAAGGACAAATAAGACCCACCACATTTTAATAACGAAATTTGGAAAATGTTGAGGAAGCAAATGCTTTGCACTTTCAGTTCAAAAGAGGATGCGCAAATGACGACAGGCAAAGATTAATAGAGATTCATGCGTCTGTGAAAAGATTAAGAGCAAAGCATACAACAGCTGCCACCGTCATACCTTTGCTAAAGATCTAGTGGAGAAGCTGAAAAAATTCTGGTCCTATGTAAAATCTCTGAATGGGTCTAAGGCTTCCATCAACTCAATCAGTGACCAGCCTGGTTTGGCAGTAGAAGATAGCCAAAGGAAAGTCGAAGCTTTTAGTTTCACGTTTAAGAAATCCTTCACTCAGGTGGATCATGCAAATATACTGTCATTTGACCATTGCACAGAGCCCCATATGGATGGCATATTAATAAGCAAACCAGGCGTGGTGAAACAACTGAAAGAGTTGAAAACGAATAAGTCACCAGGTTCAGATGGAACCCCAATTCAATTTTACAAAGAGTACTCTGTCATGGGCCCCTTACTTAGTTTGCATTTGTCGCGAATCTCTCAACCGGTACAAACTGCCAAGCGACTGGAGTAAAGCGTAGGTGACTCTTATACATCAGAAGGGTAAGAGAACAGACCCACAAAATTACAGACCAATATCCTTAACATTGGTTTGCTGCAGAATTCTAGAGAATATTGAGTTTGAATATGATAAATTTTCTATAGACAAAAAAAAGCTCATGTCCACAAATTGGCATGGCTTTAAAAAGCATTGCTCATGTGAAACCCAGGTTTCTCTTTTCTCACATGATACACTGCGAACTAGATGAAGGGCATCATGCAGATTCTATAATTCTAGATTTCCAAAAAACATTCGATATGGTACCCCACCAGTCCAAGGGGCTCACCACTCTTTGATGGGTTAATGCTTGTCTACCACAGGGCCCCAGCCTTTGCAGCATCTTTTTCCTTATATGCTGCATGTCTATCCTGTTGCTATTGTTTTCCTTTCCCACGAGGAACATGTCTGAGGTGCTTTTGGGAAACTGTTCGTTTTTAGTAGCCTGATTTCAGACCTGTCTCACCACTGTTTTTTGTCCTTTTTTTCTTTCGTTGCACCCCTTTTCCTATCATCCACTTCAGCATTTGAGGTTCCTGTTTTCTTCTTCCCTATGCGTCCCTGAAGGCCATCCCATGTGTCTGATGCATAACAGGTGACGTGGTAACGTATAATTACCAGTCCCGGATCGACAGGTAGGGTTCGCACATACTCCCTGATACATGCCACACCGAGGGAGAGATGATTGCCTGAGCTGTTACCTTCCCAAATTGTCGACCGGTCCCTCTGTCAGGTGTTCGTGAGATGTGACCTGAGGTGTGAACAATCACCTAAGGCGGGTGTGCCCTCCCTCCCCCTCAGAGGGGGTGCTCCCAGTTGAAAGGATTGCACCATCGGAGACACTTGCAGTCATGGGGATTTTCTCGCAATGAGCCAATCATCATCTTCTTCACAGTCTGTGCATATGAAACGTAAATGGAACATTTCTTCAGTAAATCTGTTTATTATTCAGATAGGTGTTGATGCCATTGCCAGCCCTGTGAAATTCAGCTCTTGTTTAGGTAATGGCAGTTTGCTTTTCGAGACTACTTCTGATTCTCATGCACAACTGCTAGCAGTTTCACTCCTGTATGGCTATGCTGTTCGTATCAAGACCCATCGAGCGATGAATTCTGCAGTGGTATTACTTACTTCAGGCTGCTCACTGGTCTGACTGAGGCAGAAATCCAAATGTACCTTTCTGAACACGGCGCCACTGCATTTCATCGGGTGATGAAAGGGTAGAAGCATCCTTAGTGCCCACACATACTCTCTTCCTCACATTTGATGAAGTAGTTCTTCCATCAAGGATCAAAGCAGGCTATGAAGTTACCACAGTCTGACTGTTCTTTCCAAACCAGATGTGCTGCTACCAGTGTCATCGTTACAACCACATTCGAATGTCCTGTCAACACCCAGCCAAGTGTGTAACCTGTAGTAGGGATGCTTACGAGGGTAATTGTCCTCCTCCTCCCCACCGTATCAATTGCAGTGGCGACTGTGCAGCCTCCTGCCGAAATTTACCCATGTATCTTGATAAGTGGGCCATCCAGGAAATCTGAGTGAACCCCCCCGCGGGTTCGGGGGTAAGAATAGGCCCGCAGTATTCCTGCCTGTCGTAAGAGGCGACTAAAAGGAGTCTCAACCTTTTCGGCCTTATATGATGGTCCCCTCTCGGGTTTGACCTCCATCTTTCTAAATTGTTCCGGAGAGCGAGACACTTGGGGAAGGGCACCTTACATGGTGCACTGTATCTGTCGTGCATTGAGACCTTTAGCCGGCGTTCTCGTCGTTGCAATGGTGTCCCGCTCGTTTTCCATCTCTTGGGCGAGGATACGTCCCTGGGTGCAATTACCACGCTGCACTGTGCAGTGTTGCTATCCGCTGCGACGACGACCTTATACATTTTTGCACCTAAGATCCAACACAGTAGCCAGTCCGTTGTGGTGGGGCCGCCATGTACCCTGTTGGTTGTAGCCCCCCTGACAACACAGGGATAGCTCTACTGATGCCTGCGCCGTTTACTCCCCAGGTATGCCAAGGAGTAGACGCCCATCTCCCTGGGGCATCAGGACTCCCGGCAATGGCCATCCTGCCAGGTGGCTCTTGCTGTGGCTGGGTGGCGCCCATGGGGAGGGTGCTTGGAGTAGCTGGCATCAGGGCGGATGTCCCGCAATGAAGCGTGGTACATCATCTCTTGCTGGTGGCCAGCCACCAGCAGTCTCTAAGCGTTCAAGGGCTCATTTTACAGCTAACGTTTATGACCCCAAATCGTTCCCATCCCTGGCCACACCATGGGAGGAACGAAAGGCAACGAATGATAGTGACATGTATTCGCCCAGGTATCTCGTCTGTACCAGAGCTGATGGGGAATCCTTTGTATCCATGAAGCCTCAGTTCTTCGTAGAGCACTTCGAGGATAAGTTTGGGGAGGTGGAGGGCTTGTCTAAAATGCGCTCTGGGTCAGTTTTGATAAAAACAGCATCCTCCGCCCAGTCACACAGGTTGCTTGCTTGTGACAAGTTGGGGGATGTTAACGTTACCATCACACCACATAAGAGTTTAAATATGGTCCAGGGTGTTATTTTCCATAGGGACCTATTTCTGCAGTCTGATGACGAGCTGCGCGCCAACTTAGAGCGTAGAGGTGTTCATTTCGTCCGGCGCGTTCATCGGGGTCCGAGGGACAATCAGGTTGCTACCAGTGCCTTCATCTTAGCTTTCGAGGGTGATACATTACTGGAGAAGGTCAAGGTGATGGTCTACCGTTGTGAAGTCAAGCCCTATATCCCTCCCCTGATGCGGTGCTTTAAGTGCAGGAAGTTCGGCCATATGTCTTCCCGCTGTACTTCCAGTCTCACATGTCGAGATTGCGGATGCCCATCTCATCCCGATAGTCCAGGTGCTCCGCCTCCCATCTGTGTCAACTGTGGAGAGCCTCATTCACATTGCTCGCCAGACTGCAGTATCTTACAGAAAGAACGCAAAATCTAGGAATATAAGACCCTGGACCGACTGACTTACACTGAGGCTAAGCGGAAATTTGAATGGCTACATCCCGTGCACATGATGTCATCTTACGCCTCCACTGTCACTCCTGCTCCAGCTCCTTTAGCTGCACCACAGTCAGTCAGCTCTCAGCGTCAGAGGACCTCACCTGCCCCCTTGACAATGGGGGCCCCTTCTCTTGCTGTTGCTCCCATGCCATCTACCTCGAGAGCAGCACCCACTAAACCACCGGTGACACCAGTCCCCACTTCTAAGCCGGAGAAGCGTAAGTCTTCTTCGGCTTCTCTCGCTCTTAAGGGATCCCTTGGGTCACTCCCTTCCCAGGTTCCTACCAGCGGCACAGCAGACACCAACCAATGGCTGAAGAAGCCACAGGCCGCTGGTCGTCGAGCTTCGCGATCATCTTCGGTTCTGGAGACTGACTCCAATAAGCCCTATCAGCAACAGCAACCAAAGGAACAGCGAGACAAAACGACACTGAACTCCAGTAAGACCAAGGCACTTGCGATGGCTCCTACTCCACCACTACCTACAAGCTCTCCGTCTGAGGATGAGGTGGAGATTCTTGCGTCCACTGAGGACCTCGCTCTCGCTGGTCCCTCAGACGCAATGGATAGCATTTGCACGGGTGCTCCATTGGAGGCAGCAGGTGACCCAGCGGCGTAATCTGCCTTCCCAGTCCTGTCAAGCCTTTCTCAGCCATGGACAACACCATCCTCCAGTGGAACTGCAGCGGTTTCTTCCACCATCTAGCTGAGCTCCGCCAACTTATCAGCCTTCACCCTTTCCTCTGCATTGCTCTGCAGGAAACTTGGTTTCCGGCAATGCGAACCCCCGCCCTCCGTGGCTATCGGGGTTATTATAAGAACTGGGCAGTTTATGAAAGGGTGTCTGGTGGCGTCTGCATATATGTTCTGAACTCTCTTCACAGCGAGTCTGTCCCTCTCCAAACACCTTTAGAGGCTGTCGCTGTTTGGGTGTGGACGCCACAGGCTGTTATCGTATGCAGTCTTTACCTTCCACCGGATGGTGATGTCGCGCAGCATGTCCTGGCTGCTCTGATAGCCCAATTGCCGCCACCTTTCTTGTTACTGGGCGACTTTAACGCCCATAACCATCTGTGGGGTGGGTCAGTGGCAACAGGTCAAGGCGCCATCGTTGAGCATTTATTGGCGCAACTCGATATTAAATGATGGTGCCTTCACACACTTCAGTGTGGCGCATGGCATATACTCCGCCATTGACCTTTCCATCTGTAGCCCTAGCCTCTTACCCTCTGTCCAATGGAGAGTGCATGACGACCTGTGTGGTAGTGACCACTTTCCGATCTTTCTTTCACTACCACAGCGTCAATCTTCTGGACGCCCTAGCAGATGGGCTCTGAATAAGGCTGACTGGGGCTTGTTCTCCTCCACTACCGCTATTGAGCCTCTCTCTAACGATGACATTGATGCAGTGGTTGAGTCGGTCACCACCGGCATCATTACTGCTGCCGAATCTGCCATTCCCCGTTCTTCTGGGTCCCCTCAGCAGCGGACTGTACCTTAGTGGGCGCCTGAGATCGCTGAAGCGATTAAAGCTCGCCGGTGGGTGCTCCAGTGTCACAAGCGACATCTGTCAATTGAACACCTTATCGCCTTCAAACGGCTGCGTGCGCGAGCCCACCGCATTATCCGCCAACGCAATCAGGAGTGCTGGGAGCGGTATGTGTCCACCATTGGCCTTCATGCCAGTCCATCGCAGGTCTGGGCCAAGATTCGACGCCTCTATGGCTATCGGACCCCTGTCAGCGTCCCTGCGCTCTCACTGAATGGAGCGGTTTGTACTGACTCCGACGTCATTGCAAACCACTTGGCAGAGCACTTTGCTATGAATTTAGCTTCTGCCAACTACCTCTTGGGCTTCCGCTCCATTAAAGAGCAGATAGAACGTTCGAGTCTTTTCTTTTCGCACCCACCATCCTGAATTGTACAATGTTCCATTCAGTGAGTGTGAATTTCGAAGTGCCCTCACTGCTTGTCCTGATACCGCTCCTGGGCCAGATAGCATCCACTCTCAGATGCTGAAACACCTTTCAGTGGACTGCCAGCAACGCCTCCTCGACCTTTACAACCGCATTTGGGTCGAGGGTGAGTTTCCATCGCAGTGGCGGGAAAGTCTTGTCGTCTCCATTCTGAAACCAGGAAAGAACCCTTTGGAGGTGGACAGCTACCGTCCCATTAGCCTCACCAACGTTCTTTGCAAGTTGCTTAAACGGATGGTGAGCCGGCGCTTGAATTGGGGTACTGGAGTCTCGGGGCCTTCTGGCTCCGTCTCAGGGTGGGTTCCGTAAAGGCCGCTCCGCCGCCGACAATCTGGTGAGCCTGGAGTCGGCAATCCGTACTGCCTTTGCCCGCCGTGAGCATCTGGTCGCTGTCTTTTTCGACATGATACGACATGCATCGTCACATCCTTTCTACGCTGCATGGATGGGGTGTTCGGGGCCCTCTGCCGATCTATATCCGCAATTTTCTGTCGTATCGTACCTTCTGCGTCCACGTCGCGGCCTCATATAGTTCCTCCCAAGTCCAGGAGAATGGTGTGCCACAGGGTTCTGTTCTAAGTGTCTGTCTGTTTTTGATAGCCATTAATGGGCTCGCTACGGCCGTGGGAAATTCTGTCTCCGCTTCCCTGTATGCTGACGACTTCTGCCTTTACTACAGCTCTATTGACATTGCAGCTGCTGAACGTCAGCTACAGGGTGCGATCCGCAAGCCACAGTCTTGGGCTGTAGCGCATGGTTTTCAGTTTTCAGCAGCCAAGACCTGCGTTATGCATTTCTGCCGGCGACGCACTGTTCACCCGGAGCCGCGGCTGTATCTCGACGGCGAGCTTCTTACAGTGGTGGAGTCACATAGGTTTCTGGGGGTGGTTTTTGATGCCCGGTTGACTTGGCTGCCTCATATTTGGCATCTTAAACAGGCGTGTTGGCGGCATCTAAATGCTATGTGATGCCTGAGCCACACCAGGTGGGGCGCCGACTGATCTACTCTCCTACGGCTTTACCAGGCGTTAATCCAGTCCCGTCTGGACTATGGGACTCTGGCTTATGGCTCAGCATCCCCATCTGCATTGCGGGTGCTGAACCCGATCCTCCACAGCAGGATACGTCTTGCCACTGGTGCCTTCTGGACCAGCCCTGCGAACAGCATACTTGTGGAGGCAGGTGTCCCTCCCCTGCGGTTACGATGCTAACGTTTGCTGGCCGATTATGCTACCCATGTTTTTAGCTTGTCTGGACATCCCAACTATCGTCTCCTGTTCCCGCAATCAGTCGTCCATCTGGCAGAACGTTGGCCTCAGTCAGGTTGTATGATCGCGGTCCGAGTCAAAGAGCTTCTTCCCGGGCTTAGGGTTCTCACTGTTCCACCTCCTTTCCGGGCCACATTGCGTACACCCCCATGGTGTGTTCTTCGCCCTTGCCTTCGGCTCGAGTTGGCACAGGACCCGAAGGACTCAGTCCCTCCGGAGGCCTTCCGACACGGCTTTTATTCCATCCTGGCCACGTATCAGGGCTCTTGCATTGTCTACACCAACGGTTCGATGGTTGCTGTCGTGTCAGTTATGCACTAACTCTAGAGGACCATTCTGAACAACGTTTGTTGCTGGCTGGCTGCAGTGTTTACACTGCTGAGCTGGTCGCCATCTTTTGTGCCCTAGAGTATATCCGCTCCTGCTCAGGTGAGTCCTTCGTTATCTGTAGCGATTCCCTGAGTGGTTTATGAGCTCTCGACCAGTGTTTCCCTCGTTCTCGTCTGGTGATGGCTATCCAGGAGTCCCTGCATACTCTTGCGTGTTGCGGCCGCTCTGTGGTCTTCGTGTGGACTCCAGGCCATGTTGGGATACCCGGCAATGAGAATGTTGACCGCCTGGCGAAAGAGTCCACCAGTACACCATATCTGGACATTCGCTCCCGGAGACAGATTTGTGAGCGTTCCTACACAGCAAAATTGTGGACCTTTGAGACACTGAATGGCGCGCCCTGCCTTCACGAAACAAACTTTGGGCCATCAAGGAGGCTACCGGTGTGTGGCGCTCCTCCTTGCGGGCCTCTCGCAAGGAGTCTGTTGTCCTCTGCCGGATGCGCATTGGGCACACATGACTGACGCATGGCCATCTCTTGCGACGTGAGGACCCCCTCTTTATGTTGCTGCGGCTCCGTTTTGACAGTGGTCGACATTTTATTGGCTTGTCCACTTTTAGCTGTGCTCAGGCAGTTGTCCGCACTGCCTGACACACTTCCTGCGCTTTTAACAGATGACTCTGCTATGGCTGACTTAGTTTTACGTTTTATTTGGTCAGGGGTTTTTTATCGTTTAATCTGAGTGTTTCTGTTTCATTTTATTGTATTGTGTTGATTCTGGCCTTTGGCCTATGATTTTAAACTGAGTTTTTAATGTGCTCTCCGTGGTTCTCTTTTCCTTTTTTATCCCTATGGTCGGCCAACCACTGCCACACTCTGTGTGGTTTTACTTTGTTTTGTCTGTTCTTTGTCTGAGTATGTCTTGTCCTGTGTCATCTGCCGTCTTTCCTGTTGTTCGTTTTTCTTCTCTTTGGGTGGTTTTAATTTTTTGGAAAAAGGGACCGATGACCATAGCAGTCTGGTCCCTTTAATCCCCCAAACCAACCAACCAACCAACCTGAGTGAAGGAAAAGGTGCCTTATGCTGTTGCTCGCAAGCTGTTGGATAATGAGAAACTGCTTTTTACTATCCGGCTTTTACAGTACTGTTCTTACTACATCCTACTCTACAAAGGACATGGCCACGCAGACATACGACCTTGAATTCAACACCGTGATTGTAAAATCGCCCAGTGTGACAGTAGTATCCCAATCTCTTCCTCCTCCAGCTGTGCAACAAGCCACCAAACTCGTCTCACGGCGTGAAATCACCTGCTGCACAACTGGCAGGCCAGAAAGAACAGAAGGAATACTCCCCCAAAGACTTCTTACATACCTCCAACCACCATATATCTTCCTCTGCCAACCAGAAAGGCTCCGAGAAATCAAACAGAGGCGAATGGTCTTCTCCTTCACCGACTCTGAGATCATCTTCAATGGTGTTGCCATGTGGTACCCTCACCTTTTCAAACTACATGTCACTGGTGCGCACCACCAACAGTCTTTCTGCCCTGGACTCCACAGACCAACACAAGGAGAATGCTGATGCCTCTGCAGATCTCATGGAGCAGGATGCTCCACTCTGTGCGCTCTGTAACAATGAGTCTTCAAAGACTGGTACTCAGCAGCCACCAAGGTGACACTCCTTCATTTTTTCTCCCCTCCCCTTTCCTCGTCATCACTCTCCTCCTATGACATGTTCACAGCCTTAGGTCCAACAAAGAGGAATTGTCTGTTCTTGGAATGCAGTGTCCACTTGTTCTCTGCCTCCAGGCAACAAAACTGCATCCTCAAAATTGCTTTGAGATCTCGCATTTCTTTCCAGTCCACTTTGACTTTCCCCTCTAGGACATCATTCCATCTCATGGAGGAGTCTGCACTTTCCTTGTTCACTTGACCTTTTCCCTTTGCAACATTTAAACCCTCCATCATTTGGTGTCATTAGGGCAGATTTCCTCCAGCTTATCAGGCAACACCCTCACCTCTTTATGTTGCTCAGTGACTTTAATGAGCACCATCCCCTTTGGGGTTATCCCAGAATCTGAGCGAGAGTTGCCCTGGTGGCTCACCTCAATCAGCTTAACATCCTTTGTCTTACCATGGGAGCACCCACGTTCCTTTCAGACTCTATGCACACTTATTTCCATTTGGACATCTGCTTCTGCACTGCACTGCTTGCCCCTTGTCTAGAGTGATCCATTCTCTCTGACTCCTACTCGAGCTACCATTTCCCATTTGTTGTTTTCTGACTCCTACCCCACCTACTTGCACACACAAATGGCAGCTTTCTATGGCCAACTGGAGGCTGTACTCCTCCCTGGCGCCTTTTGATTAACAACATTTCCCCACTTATGATGACCAGGTAGAATTACCTTACAATTGTTATCCTTATTGCTGCAGAATGTTCCATTCCTCGCACTTCACTTCTGTCACTCCTTGTCCTGTTCCCTAGGTGGACTGAGGCATGTTGCAAAGCAATTAATGCTTGGAGAAGTGCTCTCTGCATTTGAAACCATCATCCTCCAATTGCAATTGCATTTGTTACAAACAGTTGCGCGCACAGTGTCATTGTGTTCTTCAGGATAACAGAAAAGCTAGCTGGATTTCATTTACTAGTTCTTTTAACTGTTCCAACCTCCGATGGCTCTATTCCCCAATTTCCAGCCTTACCCTAGTAGATGATTTCCTTGTTAACCCTATTACTATCACCAACACTTTGGGCTGCTATTTTGTGGAGATTTCAAGGTCCACCCACTATCACCCTGCATTCCTCAGTCAGAAACGAGCGGAGGAGGCCCAGGCGATTCCCTTCTCTTCTCAGAATCGTGAGTGCTACAGTGCCGCCTTTACTATGAGGGAGCTAAATCATGCTCTAACTTAATCCCAGTCCTGAACGATGTTCACATTTAGATGTTGCAGTACCTTTCTCTTGCAGGCAAGCACTTCCTGCCTCATATACAATCGCATCTGGGCAGAGGGCACATTTCCCAGACATGGGTGTCTGCAAGGTGATGGAACATGTGATTCATACCCGCCTAATTGTGTCTTGAGTCTCGCAATTTACTACCCACTGCACAGTGAGGATTTGAGCATGCCGTTCTGCAGTTGACCATCTCGTCACTTTGTCAGCTCATGTCATGAATGGTTTTCTGCAGTAATACCAGATTGTGGTCATGTTTTTCGATTTGGAGAAAGCCTACGACACCTGCTGGAGGACTGGTGTCATCTGTTATGCGTCTACATGTGGAACTTCCGACACTACAAACCCTGTTTCCTTTAGGAATTTTTAAAAAGACAGAGTTTTCAGGTGCCTGTGGCTTCTGCTTGTCCAACACCTTTATCCAGGAAAATGGTGTGCCTCAAGGTTCAGTCCTGCTATTGCTCCTGCTATCGCCATTAACACTGTTATGTCCTTTCTCTCTTTCTGTTTACAATTTTGCCCTCTATTGCAGTTCTCCACAGCCTTGTCGCTTTAGTGCCTTTGGTGTTGGCCTGATGGTCATTTGTGGAGCATTGACAGTAGCTTTCACTTTTCCTCTGACAAAAACGTTTGTATGAATTTCTGGTGGCACAAATGGTTTCTTCCACCGTCTGTACATCTTGGGCCAGTTGTTCTTCCATTCGTTGAAACTATGAAATTCCTGAGGCTCATGCTCAATAGGAAACTTTTGTAGTCCTCCCATGCATCTTACTGGGCCATCTGCTGTACGCAGTCCATCAATGTCCTCGGCGGTACTTCCTGGGGAGCAGATTGGACCAGCTTCCTCCGTTTGTACCTGACCCCTGTCTGTTCAAAACTAGACTATGGGTGTTTTGCGTATGTGTGTGCGCATCAATCCATCCATCCATCCATCCATCCATCCATCCATCCATCCATCCATCCATCTTATGCTGTCTCAGTACAAGCCACCATCGTGGCATCCACTTGGCCACTTCTGCCTTTTACACTAGCCTGGTTGAGAGTCTATGCAGAAGCTGATGAACTACCACTCCCACACTGCCGTGATTTTCTCCTGAGCAGATAAGCATGTCGGTTGAGTTCCATGCCTGGCCACACATCCTATGCCTCCTTCGATGACTCCTTTGATCATCAATATGGGGTGCAACCTTCTTCTCGGTTACCTCCTGGAGTTCGCTTTCGGCCATTGCTCCGGCAACTTAACTTCATGCTACCTGTCCCATTGGGTGTGAACCCTTCACCACCTTTGCTTCATGTGGTGGCCCATATCCACCTTGGACTTCTTTCACTTCCTAAGGACACTGTGGCAGCTTCACTCTATCGCCCTAAGTTTCTCGACCTTCACACGGAACTTCCAATAGGACCCTTGTGTACACTAATGGCTCTCGGTCTGACCATGGTGTCAAGTGTGCCTCCGTCATTGTCAGCGACCATTTTTTTTATCGGCTTCCAGAACACTGTTCAGTATTTACAGCAGAGCTCTTCGCCTTGTATCAGGCAACACAGTACAAGTGACACTGCTCCAAGTCTCTCAAATGGCATTCAGAGCCATTGTGTGCATCCATCCCCTAGTGCAACGGGTTAGGAAAGCTTCCAATTGCTCATTCTTGAGGGAGCAACTGTGATATTTATGTGGGTCCATGGTCACGTTGTAGGGACGGGAAACGAGGCCACTGCTGCTGGTGCCAAAGCTGCTGTCCTTCTACCTCAGACTGCTTGTTCTTCGAATACACTCCTGGAAATGGAAAAAAGAACACATTGACACCGGTGTGTCAGACCCACCATACTTGCTCCGGACACTGCGAGAGGGCTGTACAAGCAATGATCACACGCACGGCACAGCGGACACACCAGGAACCACGGTGTTGGCCGTCGAATGGCGCTAGCTGCGCAGCATTTGTGCACCGCCGCCGTCAGTGTCAGCCAGTTTGCCGCGGCATACGGAGCTCCATCGCAGTCTTTAACACTGGTAGCATGCCGCGACAGCGTGGACGTGAACCGTATGTGCAGTTGACGGACTTTGAGCGAGGGCGTATAGTGGGCATGCGGGAGGCTGGGTGGACGTACCGCCCAAATGCTCAACACGTGGGGCGTGAGGTCTCCACAGTACATCGACGTTGTCGCCAGTGGTCGGCGGAAGGTGCACGTGCCCGTCGACCTGGGACCGGACCGCAGCGATGCACGGATGCACGCCAAAACCGTAGGATCCTACGCAGTGCCGTAGGGGACCACACCGCCACTTCCCAGCAAATTAGGGACACTGTTTCTCCTGGGGTATCGGCGAGGACCATTCGCAACCGTCTCCATGAAGCTGGGCTACGGTCCCGCATACCATTAGGCTGTCTTCCGCTCACGCCCCAACATCGTGCAGCCCGCCTCCAGTGGTGTCGCGACAGGCGTGAATGGAGGGACGAATGGAGACGTGTCGTCTTCAGCGATGAGAGTCGCTTCTGCCTTGGTGCCAATGATGGTCGTATGCGTGTTTGGCGCCGTGCAGGTGAGCGCCACAATCAGGACTGCATACGACCGAGGCACACAGGGCCAACACCCGGCATCATGGTGTGGGGAGCGATCTCCTACACTGGCCGTATACCTCTGGTGATCGTCGAGGGGACACTGAATAGTGCACAGTACATCCAAACCGTCATCGAAACCATCGTTCTACCATTCCTAGACCGGCAAGGGAACTTGCTGTTCCAACATGACAATGCACGTCCGCATGTATCCCGTGCCACCCAACGTGCTCTAGAAGGTGTAAGTCAACTACGCTGGTCCAACTGAGGCGCCAGGTGGAAATGGCATGGCAAGCCGTTCCACAGGACTACATCCAGCCTCTCTACGCTCGTCTCCATGGGAGAATAGCAGCCTGCATTGCTGCGAAAGTTGGATATACACTGTACTAGTGCCGACATTGTGCATGCTCTGTTGCCTGTGTCTATGTGCCTGTGGTTCTGTCAGTGTGATCATGTGATGTATCTGACCCCAGGAATGTGTCAATAAAGTTTCCCCTTCCTGGGACAATGAATTCACGGTGTTCTTATTTCAATTTCCAGGAGTGTATTTCCGGTGATTGCGTTGCCGTCTATCGGCAGGTTGTGTCACGTTGGCATCACCACTGGTTGTCTCATCATAGGAACAAGCTCTGGGTAATTAAACCTCTCCCAGCAGCTTGGACAACCCCTCTCAGCCCTCTCGCCATGAGGAGATCATTTTAATTAGGTTTCGTATTGGTCACTGTCTTGTTAGCCATCGCCATTTGTTAAGTGGCGATCCCCCACAACTTTGTGCTCATTGCTGTCAGTCTTTGACGGTTTGCCATTTTCTGATGGAATGCCCCATTTTCAACCACTTACATTCTCATGTACATTTATCATCTGAGTTATCAGCCATTTTAGCGACTGTGTGGGCTGTTGACCACATTTTACTCTTTTTCTGTCATAGTAATGTGGCGAAGGGCATTTAATTTTTAGTTCAGATCCTCTGTTTGGCATATTTTTAGATGCCTCAACCTTCCATCATGTGGGCTTAATGTGTAGTCGTTTTCAACTCCTCTTTCATCTTCATGTTATATGATTCTGACATGGGCACTTATGACCCTAGTTTCTTTTGTGCCATAAAACAAACGGTACCCCACTGGAGCCTTTTAACAAAGGTACGTGCTTACGGAATAGATTTCCAGATATGTGACTAGCTCCAAGACTTCTTTACTAATAAAAGCCAGTATGGTGTCCTTGGAAAATGTTCATCGGAGACACGAGTAATATCAGGAGTGCCCCAGGGAAGTGTGAGAGGACTGTAGTTATTTTCTCTAAACATAAATGATCTGGCAGACAATGTGGACCACAGTCTGCAGTTGTTCGCTGACAATGCTGTGGTGTACAGGAGGGTGTCAAATATCAGTGACTGTAGGTTGATTCAAGATGACTTAAACAAAATTTCTAGTTGATGTGATGAATGGCAGCCGGTTCTTAATGTAGAAAAATATCATTTAATGCAGCATTTGTAGTGTCCAGTTTGACACTGTCACTCCATTTAAATATCACGGCATAACATTGCGGAACGTTATGAAATGGAACGAGCATGTGGGGATTGTGGTAGGGAAGGCGAATGGTCGACTTTCGTTTATTAAGAGAATTTTAGGAAAGAATTTTAGACCGCATATAGGATGCTAATGCAACCTATTGAGTGCTGCTTGCATGTTTGGATTCGCACTGGGTGAGATTGAAAAAGACATTGAAGCAATTCAGAGATGAGTTCCTAGATCTGTTACTGGTAAGTTCGATAAGGTTGCAAGAGTTACAGATATGCTTTGGGGGCTCAAGTGGGAATCCCAGGAGGGAAGAAGACATTCATTTTGCTGACTGCAGAACGATCCTACTGCCACCAATGTACAATTCACATAGAGATCACAAAGATAAGGGAAATTAGGGCGCATACAGATAGTCATTTTTGCCTTGCTAAGCGTGCAAGTGGAACAGGAAAGGAAACAAGTAGTTGTGGTAATGGGTACCCTCCATCATGCCCTGTACGGTGGCTTGTGGAGTATGTATGTAGATCAAGATGTCAACATAAGTGCGATAGAAATAATTTGAATATGGAAGCTATAAAGTAAAATTCAAAAGGAGGAGAACAAAAATCAAATGAGATTGGTTTAATGTGCAACAAAAATCAAGATGAGAATATTAGTAAAGTTATGTCACTGAAAGAGTGCAAACAATGAAGTTGCTGTACGTTCCTGTGTGTGTCCTGATAATTCAAATTTAAATACAGAGGAAGATGAAATGTGTGAATGGATAGTGAGGACCTGTGGAGAAAGTTGGGAGTCAACAAAAATCTATAACGATGGAAGACAGGACTAAGCTACTAGGAAAGGGTAAACAGAAGAAAGTAGTTGTAGAATATTGACTTATGAACAACTATATACATGGCAAGCTCCTGGTTAGACCAGAAAGCACCAGATAGATTTTAATTATAACCATCCAAAAATTCCAAAATCATACCAAAATGGCGGCAACCTTCCCCAGCACAGATACTGATACAGATTATAACTTGTTTTTGGTAGACAAACAAAGAAAGCTGAAGCATATTAAGTGAAGGCACGGGTTAAGACATGCTTCTAAAAGTCTACAAACCCATCAATCCCATTGTAGCTGGTTACTGTGTTCTCATTGAAAGGATTAAATATTGAACCCAAGAATTATCCTACAACTGTACAATACTGATATATGCAAATATCTGTACAGTTACAGTATTCATTTTGAAGAGACTTGCATAACTAGTCTCATATTTTATATATGGTGATCTCTCTCTCTCTCTCTCTCTCTCTCTCTCTCTCGCTCTCTCTCTCTCTCTCTCTCTCTCTCTCTCTCTCTCTCTCTCTCACATACACACATGGAATTTAGGTTTCTGCTAACAACAAAGTGGCCCATTGTGTCGTGTCAATACAAGTTGTGATTTGTTATTTTATCCATCCCAGATCTTGTTAACTCTGCGGCTGAAAATGATTGTTGGTGGACAATTAAACCGTTATTTCCAAGGTCAGTGGAAAAAACCAGGTAAGTCACTTTCGTCGAATTTGAGTTATTGCTTCACCTAGATGAGACTGTCATGAGGCTAAAACTGAAAGAACAAAGTTCAGAGACAATAGCACTCAAAATTTTGCTCTAAGAGGAACAAACCACACAAATGTAAGATTAAAAACATCAGTTTATTGAACACAGAAACGTCAAACTAAGTAGAGAGCAGCTAGTTGCAGTACTTATAAACTAGCATAGACTAAACTACACACATAAAAAAAGTTTTGCATCACCGCATTTACCAGAACTCCAGAAGATAGATTTTGACTGTGGATGTTGTATCACAGACACAGTCCCTTTGACTGTTCAGAGATGTCACTAAACCCACCCAAAGATGTAAACAACCATGCATGAGCAACACCTATTAGACGCAGGGGGTCTGACAGCCGATCAAGTCCAGCCATTCCACCAGGAAAGACGTACATGGCTCGTGTTGTCCATTCGTAGTTCAATCATGCCTAGATGGTCAGTACCGTGCTTCGCATTGTTACTTTGTGCCAGGAAGGGCTCTCAGCAAGGGAAGTGTCCAGGTATCTTCGAGAGAACCAAAGCGATATTGTTCTGACATGGAGGAGATACAGAGACATGAACTGTCGATGACATGCCTTGCTCAGGCTGCCGAAGGGCTACTACTGCAGTGTATGACTGCTACCTACAGATTATGGCTTGGAGGAACCCCGACAGCAATGCCACCACGTTGAATAATACTATTTGTGCAGCCACAGGACGTCGTGTTACGACTCTAACCGTGGGCAATAGGCTGTAAGATTTGCATCTTCACTCGCAACATCTATGGCAAGGTCCATCTTTGCAACCGCAACACCATGCAGCGCGGTGCAGATGGGCCCAACAACAAGCTGAATGGACTGCTCAGGATTGGCATCATGTTCTCTTCACCGATGAGTGTCAGATGGCCTTCAACCAGAGAATCGTCAGAGGCGTGTTTGGAGGCAACCCGGTCAGGCTGAATGTCTTCAACAAATTGTCCACCAAGTGACGACAGGTGGAGGTTCCCTGCTGTTTTGGGGTGGCATTATGTGGGGCCAACGTGTGGCAGTTACGGAAGGTGCCGTAATTGCTGTACGATATGTGAATGCCATCCTCCGACTGATAGTGCAACCATATTGGTGAGGCATTCGTCTTCATGGACGACAATTCGCGCTCCCATCGTGCACATCTTGTGAATGACTTTTTTTCAGGATAACGATATAGCTCGACTGCAGTGGCCAGCATGTTCTCCAGTCATGAACCCTATCGAACATGCCTGAGATAGATTGAAAAGGGCTGTTTATGGATGACGTGACCCACCAACCACTCTGAGAGTTCTATACCGAATCGCCGTTGAGAAATGGGACAATCTGGACCAACAGTACCTTGATGATGGCATGCATCAATGCAAGAGGACGTGCTACTGGGTATTAGAGCTACCAGAGTGTACAGAAATCTGAACAACCACCTTTGAAGGTCTCGTTGTATGGTGGTACAACGTGCAATGTGTGATTTTCATAAACAATAAAAAGGCCTGAAATGATGTTTATGTTGATCTCTATTCCAATTTTTTGTCCAGGTTCCGGAACTCTCGGAACCGAGGTGATGCAGAACTTTTTTTTTGTGTGTGTATGTTGTGGGCTGATGTAAAATACAATCAGTTAAATAATATTTAACTTTTTGTGCAGTGACATATTGTTGTAATACCTTATACAAAAATAGAATTTAATTTACTACCAAAATGAAATACAATAAAGCGCCCAATAAACTGGTATAGGCGTGCATATTCAGATACAGAAATATGTAAACAGGCAGAATACGGCGCTGCAGTCGGCAACGCCTATACAGGGTGTTACAAAAAGGTATGGCCAAACTTTCAGGAAACATTCCTCACACACAAATAAAGAAAAGATGTTATGTGGACGTGTGTCTGGAAACGCCTAATTTCCATGTTAGAGCTCATTTTAGTTTCGTCAGTATGCACTGTACTTCCTCGATTCACCGCCAGTTGGCCCAATTGAAGGAAGGTAATGTTGACTTCGGTGCTTGTGTTGATATGAGACTCATTTCTCTACAGTACTAGCACCAAGCACATCAGTACATAGCCTCAACAGGTTAGTGTTCATCACGGACGTGGTTTTGCAGTCAGTGCAATGTTTACAAATGCGGAGTTGGTAGATGCCCATTTGATGTATGGATTAGCACGGGGCAATAGCCATGGCACGGTACGTTTGTATCGAGACAGATTTCCAGAACGAAGGTGTCTCGACAGAAAGACGTTTGAAGCAATTGATCGGCGTCTTAGGGAGCACAGAACATTCCAGCCTATGACTCGCGACTGGGGAAGACCTAGAACGATGAGGACACCTGCAATGGACGAGGCAATTCTTCGTGCAGTTGACGATAACCCTAATGTCAGCGTCAGAGAAGTTGCTGCTGCTGTACAAGGTAACGTTGACCACGTCACTGTATGGAGAGTGCTACGGGAGAACCAGTTGTTTTCGTACCATGTACAGTGTGTGCAGGCACTATCAGCAGCTGATTGGCCTCCACGGGTACACTTCTGCGAATGGTTCATCCAAAAATGTTGCAATCCTCATTTCAGTGCAAATGTTCTCTTTACAGATGAGGCTTCATTCCAACATGATCAAATTGTAAATTTCCACAATCAATATGTGTAGGCTGACGAGAATCCGCATGCAATTGTGCAATCACGTAATCAAGACAGATTTTCTGTGAACGTTTGGGCAGGCATTGTTGGTGAGGTCTTGATTGGACCCCATGTGCTTCCACCTATGTTCAATGGAGCACGTTATCATGATTTCATACAGGATAGTCTACCTGTGCTACTAGGACATGTGCCTTTACAAGTACGACACAACATGTGGTTCATGCAGGATGGAGCTCCTGCACATTTCAGTTGAAGTGTTCATATGCTTCTCAACAACGGATTTGGTGACCGATGAATTGGTAGAGGCAGACCAATTCCATGGCCTCGACGCTCTCCTGACTTCAACCCTCTCGACTTTCACTTATGGGGGCATTTGAAAGCTCTTGTCTACGCAACCCCGGTACCAAATGTAGAGACTCTTCGTGCTCGTATTGTGGATGGCTGTGATACAATACGCCATTCTCCAGGGCTGCATCAGCGCATCAGGAATTCCATGTGACGGAGGGTGGATGCATGTATCCACGCTAACGGAGGACATTTTGAACATTTCCTGTAACAAAGTGTTTGAAGTCACGCTGGTACTTTCTGTAGCTGTGTGTTTCCATTCCATGATTAATATGATTTGAAGAGAAGTAATAAAATCATCTCTAACATGGAAAATAAGCGTTTCTGGACATGTCCACATAACATATTTTCTTTCTTTGTGTGTGAGGAATGTTTCCTGGAATTTGGGCTGTACCTTTTTGTAACACCCAGCATGAGACAACAAGCGTCTGACACAGTTGTTAGATCGGTTACTGCTGCTACAATGGCAGGTTATGAAGATTTAAGTGAGTTTGTACGTGGTGTTATCGTTGGAGCACGATTGGTGGGACACAGCATATTAGAGGTAGTGATGAAGTGGGGATTTTCGTGTATGACCATTTCAAGAGTGTACCATAAATATCAGGAATCTGGTAAAACATCAAATCTCCACTATCGCTGCAGCCGGAAAAAGATCCTGCAAGAATAGGACTGATGATGACTGAAGAGAATCGTTCGTCACAAAAGTGCGACCTTTCCACAAACTGCTCCAGATTTCAATGCTGGGCCATCAACAAGTGTCAGTGTGCGAACCATTCAATGAAAAATCATTGATATGGGCTTTTGTAGCCGAATGCCCACTCCTGTACCCTTGTCGACTGCACAACACAAAGCTTTACGGCTTGCCTGGGCCCATCAACACCAACATTGGACTGTTGATGACTGGAAACATGTTGCCTGGCAGAAGAGTCTCATTTGAAATTGTAACAAGTGGATGGACGTATACGGATATGGAGACAACCTCGCGAATCCATGAACCCTGCATGTAAGCAGGGGAGTGTTCAAGCTGGTGGAGGCTCTGTAATGGTATGGGGTGTGTGCAGTTGGAGTTACATGCGACCCCTGATACATTTAGATATGACTCTGACAGGTGACACACACATAAGCATCCTGTCTGACCACCTGCATCCATTCATGTACATTGTGCATTCTGACAGAACTGGGCAATTCCAGCAGGACAATGTGACACCCCACAGGTCCAGAATTCTAGACAGTGGCTCCATGAAAATTCATCTGAGTTTAAACACTTATGCTGGCCAACAAACTTTCCAGACATGAACATTATTGAGCATATCTGTGACGCCTTGCAACGTGCTGTTCAGAAGAGATCTCTGCCCTCTCGTACTCTTACGGTTTTATAGATAGCCCTGCGGGATTCATGGCGTCAATTCCCTCCAGCACCTGCTTCAGACAGTCGAGTTCATGCCACGTCGTGATGCACCACATCTGCATGCTCACAAGAGGAATAATTAGTGCACACACTCCCACTTTGTTTATGTAATATAAGACAGTAAGGAAAAAAAACTGTATTACCATTAAGACATAAGTAGCCTGTTTCTCTAGTGAGAAAGGTTCCACATTAAAAAAGTTTATTACCTTTGGAGACATGATTACAGGAAGTTTTTAACAGTTCCCTCTCATAATAAACTAGTTTATCAAAGAAACAACGCCACTTTGTGAAAATAAAGGAAAACATTATGAGATGTAGAAGAGTTGGACAACAGTTCCAAAGGTGAAGTGGTGTTGACAAACAAGGTACCACTTGTCGTAGTTGTTGCTCTGGTGTCTTCGTGTGTCAGTGGAGCAATGGTGCTTTTGCAATGTTGAAAATGCCTTAGGCTGCAGGGGCCTCTATGGTGTCGCTAATAATGTCTGTATGATCCCCTAAGCTGCTGACTAGGGCCATGAACTTAGAAGTATTGTCTAAGATTCCATAACGGCATAGTACTAACTGACACTGAACCATGTTCCTGTTGGAAGGTCTGTAGTTAAGATTGAGAACCCAGTCATATATGTGTTCCACAGAAGTCCTGTTGTGGGTGTGCTGCGGCTTGTCAGTGCAAGATCGTGGGCAGACGAGATTCTGTGGACCATGTACGGCGCAGGTGGAAAACCAGGTGCTCTCAGGTGGCCCAGTTGGCTGAGCCCCACAATGGATTACGAACGACTTCAATGGATCATTCCTGATGCAGTCGGCATGGTAAAATTGCATGAGGTGCCGTCATGTAGACGTGAATTAGTTGCCTGAATACTATCTTGCTGATGCAAGGCAAGATTTGTCTCGTCACTGGAATAAATGAAGACTTCAGAATGCGTTACACATTGTCCATGCACACATTTACCTTTGTTGTTGGCATTAACAGTAAGACAGGCCAGAACGTCAGTTTCATATTTCACACAAACAGTAGACTGATCCGGGTGAAAAAAATGATGCCAGTCACTTTGAAAGGAACTATTTTATCCAAATCGTTTGGAAAGATGGCGATAATGGAACAGATCCATTGTTGAAGCAAACATGGTCTTATGTAGAACACTTCTTACAATTGAGTAGACGCTGCTGTTTGTTGTAGGGTCACCACTGTAGTGATTTCATCGGGGAATGCTCGCATAATGAAGCAAAACGCTACTAAATGCAGTAAACACATTTTTTACCAACAATAGATGTACAACAGAAACAAGTGTGCATGGAACAATTGTTCATAGCGAACTCACTCAGGCCAGAGAACTAATAATATTCCTCCCTACAAGAGGTCTCAACTCATATAAATGCTAAAGAGTCTCATTTGTGTGATATTTCGTATCATCGATGGTGAGATCCCAGCATGTTTACCTTCCTGACTTGGCTAGCACATAACAGCCTTGCAGTTATCTTCTGTTTGCTGCAATCTAACTCGAACAATTCCGTTCTTTGTTCTAGATTTTATCCAATTTCCGGCCTAAAATGTAATTATTTGCAAAGCCTCATGAAATTTTTCCATCCTGGTGCTGTGAAATTCTTCACTCAGCTGCCGCATAGTTAAATATATGTGGTGTTAGTACTATCACTGCATTACCAGAACTAGAAATATGCACAGTCACACTCCCTACTATGGAATTATTGCATCTTTTTCACTTGACTTACTGTTTGTTTCTCCTTGCGAAATGCAATACTCCAGAAGAGGGCGGACAGGTGTAATGTAAGCAGTCTCTTCAGTAGAACTGTTACATTTTCTAACAAGAAACTCCACGAGTGTGAGGTCGTGAGTTCAGTTTTTATTAAAACTCATTTTAAAGTGTTGTGTTAACACTTATGGTAGAAAAAGCATTAGCTGGTAATGACTCACCATGTGCATCAGGAGGGTGAATGAAAATAAGTGTCTGGGAGGTGCAGTAATCAGACTTTGATGGAACGTATCTATTACACTTCACAAAATGGGTATTGTCGGCATTCAAGAAATGTTTAGAACAAACCACGAACTGGCACCACGAACACCGAATGAGAAACAGTGTGCCACAGTAATTTCAAATGTTCTCACAGTCATGATCAAAGACGAGCTCTGTAGGCGTTACAAACCGTGCATGACATTCAGCTAGACATCCAGTGTTAAATAATGCTTATAGGACCATATTGATGTAACGGGATGGTGAGAACTGATGTAACGTGATGGCATGCAAACGAATGCGAAATGATCTGTTCTGGAGCTTATCGTCAAACTGCCGATCCTTTAAGATGTGGCTGCAGACAATTTGATAATATGTTTTACAAGCACGGAAAAAACTATCATCTAGAGATTGAATTTGTACAGTGGTTCCAGCACAACTGCAGTGCCACACCTAGTTAAGGAGGGATAGTTCGCTCTAATTGTGTATAATTCTTATACGCAAACCAGGAATCAAACAAAAGCAAGTTATTTTGACCAGTTACTGGCCAAAAGCAGTGCTCAAACCATAGCTGTAGTTCTCTTAGCACCCATTTTTCCCACTCTTGCTTGATGTGGCGTAAATATTCCCTACTGCCCTTACAAGATAGCGCACATGAGAAAGAACCGTAGGGGCAGAGCACCTTCAATTTCACAGCACAGTAAATCACTTTCAAGCCAATTTGCCACCCAGATTTACAGTCGCCATAATCGTATATGAATGTGTTAACGCATTATTTGTACAGAAACCAGATGGCAGTTATAAGAATCGAGGGGCATGAAAGGGAAGCAGTGATTGGGAAGGGAGTGAGACAGGGTTGTAGCCTATCCCCAATGTTATTCAATCTGTATATTGAGGAAGCAATAAAGGAAACAAAAGAAAAGTTGGGAGTAGGTATTGAAATCCATGGAGAAAAAATAAAAACTTTGAGGTTCGCCGATGACACTGTAATTCTGTCAGGGACAGCAAAGGACTTGGAGGAGCACTTGAATGGAATGGACAGTGTCTTGAAAGGAGGGTATAAGATGAACATCAAGAAGGCATTAACATCCGAAGCCCACCCACTACATGGCCACCAACTGGCACAGCAAAGACTTTTGTCTAGAAATAGCTTCCTTCACAGCACAGAACCAATTGCTGACACTCCACATCAACCCCAGGAGAAGAGATGGCAGGTCAGATGCCAGCATCTGGAGGGGTGGCTGATCCCACAAGAAGTTCTTCCCCCAGACCACACAGAGAAATGGTCCACATGGAAATCACTCAACCACCTGCGTTCTTCTGTCACAAGATCCAAGAGTTATCTGTAGAGGTGAGGCTTCCAGGTGGACTCTCTCCAGTGTGACTGCGGAGCTGCCATGCAGACATCAACACATCTACTACAATGCACACTACGTCCAACTGTGTGCACAATGAAGGACCTCGTAAATGCTACACAAAGTGCACTGGACATTGCAAATTTTTGGGCATCCACTGTATAGATTAAAATTACTTTGTCTGACAACACAATCTATGTTTAATCATTTATTTCATTCTTGACTAGTTTAATTTATAAACCATAATGTATGTATGTATGTAGTAATGTATCTAAAAATGTTTTTTTAGTTTGCTTCTGACACGATTAAAAGTAATCAACAAAAGGAAAACAAGGATAATGGAATGTAGCCGAATTAAGTCGGGTGATGCTGAGGGAATTAGATTAGGAAATGAGACACTTAAAGTAGTAAAGGAGTTTTGCTATTTGGGGAGCAAAATAATTGATGATGGTCGAAGTAGAGAGGATATAAAATGTAGACTGGCAATGGCAAGGGAATGGTTTCTGACGAAGAGGAATTTGTTAACATCGAGTATTGATTTAAGTGTCAGGAAGTCGTTTCTGAAAGTATTTGTATGGAGTGTAGCCATGTATGGAAGTGAAACATGGACAATAAATAGTTTAGACAAGAAGAGAATAGAAGCTTTCGAAATGTGGTGCTACAGAAGAATGCTGAAGTTTGGGGAGATCACATAACTAACGAGGAGGTATTGAATAGAATTGGGGAGGAGTTTGTGGCACAACTTGACAAGAAGGAGGGACCAGTTGGTAGGACATGTTCTGAGGCATCAAGGGATCACCAGTTTAGTATTGGAGGGCAGCATAGAGGGTAACAATCGTAGAGGAAGACCAAGAGATGTCTACACTAAGCAAATTCAGAAGGATGTAGGTTGCAGTAGGTACTGGTAGATGAAGCAGCTTGCACAGGATAGAGTAGCATGGAGAGCTGCATGAAACCAGTCTCAGGTTTGCAATTCGTTTTGATCATCTGATGACTTTACAAGACGGTAAATGACAGTCTTATCTGTCAACAATCTAAGAGGGTTGCTCAGATTGTCTCCTAGATCGTTTATGTAGATCAACAACAGAGGGCTTATAACACATCCTCAAGGAATGTCACTAATTATTTCTGTTTTA
Organism: Schistocerca gregaria; assembly: GCF_023897955.1. Lineage (NCBI taxonomy): Eukaryota > Metazoa > Arthropoda > Insecta > Orthoptera > Acrididae > Schistocerca > Schistocerca gregaria. Next base: position 785,122,521 of record NC_064923.1, on the reverse strand, counting down.
GTCAATGACTTTCCATCAATTAATGCGAAATCCAGTCATACTACTAAGATGATACTCCATAAGTACACAATTTGATTAGATGTCGCTTATGAGGGATGGTGTCAAAAGCCTTCTGGAAATCTAAAAATATGGAATCAATTTGGCATCCCCTGTCGATAACCTGCGTTACCTTATGAGAATAAAGAGCTAGTCGTGTTTCACAAGAACGATATTTTCTGAATCAGTGTTGGCTATTTGTCAATAAATCGTTTACTTTGAGGTGATTCATAATGTTGTAGCACAGTATTTGATCCAAAATCCTGCTGCGAATCAACGTTAGCGATATGGGTCTCTAATTTATCGTATTCCTATTTCCTTTCTTGGGAACTGGTGTGACTTGTGCAGCTTTCCAGTCTTTGGGTAGGATTTTTCCACGACTGGGCGGTTGTTTATGATTGCTAAGTATGGAACTATTTTATCAGTATATTTTGAAAGGAACCTGAAAGGGATCCGTGATCCCGTGAACATAGATGCTAGTATCCGACGCCCAGGTCGATAGCAGACAGGGGTCGATTGTCGAGCGCTGCAGTAGGCAGTGAGACGAGTGTTGAGTGAGGAGTAGTACTGGAGAGTGTCGAGTGAAAAGGAGTGTGGGAAAGACGAGCAAGTTCGGTGGTCACGTAAAATTCACCGGAGTATGACAAGTGAGCACGTCCCCCTGATCGTCCTGTGGTTGACCCTCACTAATACCGATTCGCGAGTGATATGAAACAGAAAGTGACAAGTGCCGAATTTCGTGTTTAGTGTCAACCGCGTTGGCCAGCAACAACCATGGATTGTTGTGGATGTTAACCATCATCATTGCATGTGACGAAATACCTAAAATCAGCAACCAATAAGAGATATAACTGTAATTAGATGTGTAAGGTGAAGGTAGCAACTGCCTCAGTATTTGTGTATTATTATAGAAAATACAATACAGTTTGTACATCGCAACCTTCGTGGTCCTTAATAATATACAAACTTTCAGTCATTCCACTATTCAGTCTCAGAATAGCCGCACTCGGGAAACCACAGCAGGAAAATCAATAGCCTTTCCTCCATTAAGCACACAGTCATATAATTATAATAATTAACTGTTTGGCAGCTTCGATAAATTACTCAAAATCCAATAAAGGAATAGATTCGGGGGTGTGTCATCTTGGCTTCCGTGAAAAGGACCGTTGCAATCTTCGGATCCGAACAGTGGTTTATTGACCTCAATTTTTCGTTTCAGTGGAATGACATTTTTAATTATCGAACAATTTTAATGCAGAGCAATCCAGTATTGTTGGTACTGTGACAATATTCCAACTAGAAATAGTTTAATATAACATGTATGGTGAAATTAGAATTCGCGGGAAAGAAGCTCACTATTTCAACAATGAAGTGCAAGAGTGACTGAGAAACAGTAAACAATTTGTTTTTATGAGTTAAGTGACGAAAGCAGTGTTAATAAACAATATATTCAAGTATGGACACGAGAAACTGCGTGAATTGCTGTAGTATTCATATTATAAGAAAAGGCGCGTTTGTTCATAATCGCTTGTGAACCAGCGAAAATTCCGTTTCGAAAGTATCAGGAACATGTTTTCGACTGACTTTGTATCTGAAATTATCTTTTGAACGGTGTAAATCGCTGATTTGATGTGGACCCATAAACTGTTACTGCATTTGCCAGTGTTGATTATCGCATAATTTAATTGTAGAATGAAGTCACCCACACTCTGTGAGCGGATAACCAAAATATCTGAAGCAGTGAAGAAGTTCCACACGCCCCGACAGCAAGGAATTGGGTAGCGGAGATGTACCACACTGACCAGTGACTACAGCGGAGTCAGTGGTTGAAGTAGAAATAACGTCATCGCGGAGTTCGACATCTAGTGGCGTATCCCGGAAGTATACGACGCCTGCGCCACCTACCCGCCGATCAATGAAATACGTGACATCAGCTCCATCCTGTCGCCAACCACCGAACTACGAGACTGCGTCAGCGCGATTCGCCGCGAGCTTCGCTTTGCACACGGCACCACACCAGCTACAACAACGTTTCGCCTGACAGCCGCCGCTCCGGAGGAGCCAACGCTAACATGACTAGTAGCGCGACTTAAAACGTCAAAACATCGCGATTTCAGAGCGCGGAAGGAACTTAAAATTAAATTTGTCAATTGCAGAAAATATAAGAATAGTATTTTTCAACTTTTTTTTTGCGAATTTTCTCTGAAGCATGGTATGCTAATATGCACGTGTTTTCATGCTGTGCAGCACAGAATAGTGTGTCATTTGCATTATTTATTGTAAACTACATGTTTAAGTTGTGTGTATGTTACTTCGAGATTTTGTGTATAAATGCAGTCATTGAAGTTTGATCTGGATAGGCTTTGTAATTTATGCTGTTCAACGGAGAGGTCTATTTTGCCAGTCTGGGTTAACCGAATACAGTGAAGGATTATTTCGTTATTAGCTAATTAGTGAATGTTTGAGTTACTAGGAGGTTATTTTTATTTTATTTTTTTTCTTCTCCGTGCATAGTGAATAGTTGAGAATGGATCCTGAATTGAAAGAGAAGGTTGTGGAGGAGGTAGTTAGAAAAATGGAGGTAGGGCAGGAGGACAAGAATGAGTCAGGAATTGGTAGTAGTGGAATGTCAATGAACAGCCCATTAAGTCATTCAACCGGTTACCCTGAGACACCAGTAAAATCTATTGGAAAAGAAATAAGTCTAGAGGATGGGGAATCGCAGTTAACAATATTTAAGATGCTCCAAGAAATCAAGAAAGGTATAGCATAGATGTCCCAAGAAAACGTAAGGAAAGGACTGCAGGAATTACAGGAACAGATGAGAATAACTCTTCAGGAGAGAGATGATAAGCTACAGGTGAAGGTAGATGAACTTCGGGAAGAGATGATTGATATGAAAGTAGAGATAATTGGAAAAGCTGAGGGAGATGTCATGGACCTCAAAACTGAATTGGAAGAGAAAATTCAGAAAATTGAAACACAACAACACCAGCAGATTGAAGAAGTGGTACAGGTGCAGCAGCTGTGCCAGGTTAACATCGGTAGATTGGGAAATAGGCAAGTGAAATTGGAGGAGGCTGTGGAGCATATAGTCACAAATGAGATCAAACAGCTGCAGGAGGGAGTCCAACAGTTAGAAACTAAAACTGAAGAGATTGAGAGGAAGATAAAAAGTGCCACCTTAACAGTAGGGGAGGGCAAGTTCATTACACTAGTAAATGCTGATAATAGGTATACCCAGACCAACATCGGACAAAAATACAAACCCAAAGGGGCATTGCATCCAATAATATTTACTACGTGGTTACGAGGAGTTTTCCCAGCACACTTACAAGATGCAGATAAAATTCAGTTCGCAATAGATAGAATGGAAGATGAAGCTTTCACCTGGGGAGTTAGGAAGAAAGAAGAAGTTACCAGCTACAGTCAATTTGAGGAAGAGTTTTTAAAGAAATACTTGTCCAAAAGTCACCAGTTTGCAATACTTGAAGATTTACTGCATCGCAAGTCCCTTAACATCTGGAGAGGTACCTTGAGAGAATTTGCTGAGCATCTATGGGATTTGAATGAAACATTGGAGCAGCCATTGAATGACGACATAATGATATCAGCAATTAAAAGGAGGTTAAGTCGTAGGATGCAAGAAAACTTATCTGGAAGCCTGATTAAAAATAAAGATACCTTAACGGAAGTATTGGAGCAGTAAGAAACTATTCGTGAACAGAAAAATGACCAGTTGCATAGTCAGGACCAAGGTGGAAATAATTACCGTCAAAGTCAGTTTAATGGCCCACCAAATTACAGAGGTAGAGGTGGGGGTAATGGACATAGGAACCATGGCAATGGTCGACAGTTTTATCACAATCATAGGAGAGGTGATGATGACAGGAATTATGAGAGAAGAGATGATAGACAATGGGATCATGAGGTACGAATTGAAGAAAGTTAGGTGTAGGGAGCCAGCAACTCTTTTGCTGGTATACCAAGTGGCGACTGGTACACTCCCAGCTGGGTGAGACTTTATTTCTCATTCCAAGTTTCACTCCTCTACCATCTTTCTCTATCCGTAGGTTAAGAAAGTTAGTGTAGTAGTTAGGATTGGTAGTGGCCATCCAAGTAATTCAGTCCGGAACTATCGAGCAGATTTATAGTTGGCTTAAAATACAGATAAGTAGTTACTGTTGATGTGGAGTGTGAGATGTCAAGGAATCAATAAGTTAAAAATCAGTTTAGTGTCAGTACATTACAAAATTAATATTGCCAGAAGTAATAAAAGGAGAACCACATCAGAGATTTAATGTTTATAAAATGTGGTGGGAAGCTTATTGGTGAAACGAGTTTGTGTAATCTTACAGAGTCATAAAAAGGTCAAGCAATTGTAAGAGAATTGAAGTAATGTATCAGCTTGTAAGTAGATGAACATATAAAAAAAAACAAATACATGAGGAAATAGTTGTTCGAATAAAAGATGTGAAATATGATGAACGGAGAGGCCAAGGAGCCTGGAGTAGTATTTTTATGTAGTTATTGCAGCGAATATGGAGGAATTATGTAGGTTGAAGATATATATTTATTTGCAGTTTAAGTTGCTGTTAAGTTGAGGGAGTTATGTGTAATGAAATGTATGGAGTATGAGATGTTTGAAGTATGTCATTTAGCACATGAGCAACATCTGTTTGCAAGTTATTTGTAGGTATTCATGTTTATCTGAAGTGTGCTGACTAAAACAGAATGTCTAACTCCTGAGTAATGAGTAATTCATGTATCCAGTTAGCTATCAGAGTCAAGTATGGTTCTATTTACATCAAACTTTAGAAGCAGAATTCTGGCACTGTGTAATGAATAATAAATATCAATATAGCAGATTTGGATTAATGTCAATATAACAGGAAATATTGTACCTCTCATTTGAGCATTAGTGATAACAATTCACACATGGCAGTATAAATGTTTGGCAAAATGAAATGATCAGTAATTTAAAACTTTCATTGGGTGACCACATTAGCTATGGCGATGCAAATAGTTATTTAAGACATATTTACTGCAATAATGGAGCATTTAAAATTACTGAATCAGTCTGTAAAGGTATAAGGAATTGTAAAATAATTGCATAAGCCAAGGTGTAAATGCTATATTTTGTTTCGATATTCAATGTGTTCAAGACTCCAATGGATAAGTTGTGAATTTCTTCCTTAAGTTTGATGTGTGTTGGCTAAGTGAGTTATAAGTTAGAGTGATAGTAGTATGAACGGCAGGAACCCCGCTGAAAGGACGGCATACCAAAGGGGTATCTGGCATTCAACTAGTTTGTTTTCTTGTCTTTGCTGTAGCAAGTTATAAATGATTAACCAGTAACAGATATGTAGTTAATGGCTTGTACAAATCTTTAAAAGAAAATTTTTGGTAATTGAATGTACGATAAATTTGTAAAAATATTTATCATGCCATATTAATTAAGATAGAGTAATGTTGTATAAAGTTTCTGTAGGGGCAGTTTGCTACTGGAGTCAATAGGGTATTATTTGCGATATTATGTGACTGTTCAGTATTTGAACCAGAACTTATGTTCATCATTTTCATTTATATGCTACGTGATAAATTTTTCCTATTATTCTTTTTCGCATGTGGCTACAAAGAAGGTTTTTAGGGCGGGGATGTAAGGGATCCGTGATCCCGTGAACATAGATGCTAGTGTCCGACGCCCAGGTCGATAGCAGACAGGGGTCGATTGTCGAGCGCTGCAGTAGGTAGTGAGACGAGTGTTGAGTGCAGAGTAGTACTGAAGAGTGTCGAGTGAAAAGGAGTGTGGGAAAGACTAGCAAGAATGGTGGTCAAATAAAATTCACCGGAGTATGACAAGTGAGCACGTCCCCCTGATCGTCGTGGTGTTGACCCTCACTAATACCGATTCGCGAGTGATATGAAACAGAAAGTGACAAGTGCGGAATTTCGTGTTTAGCGTCAACCGCGTTGGCCAGCAACAACCATGGATTGCAGTGAGGATTGTTGTGGATGTTAACCATCATCATTGCATGTGACGAAATACCTAAAATCAGCAACCAATAAGAGATATAACTGTAATTAGATGTGTAAGGCGAAGGTAGCAACTGCCTCAGTATTTGTGTGTTATTATAGAAAATACAATACAGTTTGTACATCGCAACCTTCGTGGTCCTTAATAATAGACAAACTTTCAATCATTCCACTATTCAGTCTCAGAATAGCCGCACTCGGGAAACCACAGCAGGAAAATCAATAGCCTTTCCTCCATTAAGCACACGGTCATATAACTATAATAATTAACTGTTTGGCAGCTTCGATAAATTACTCAAAATCCAATAAAGGAATATAATCGGGGGTGTTTCAAACCTGACTGGTATACTATCTGGACCAGAGGCCATTGCTTCATTAAATGCTTGAAGTTGCTTCGCTAAACCGAGGATATCTATTTGTAAGTTACTATTGTTGGCAGTTGTTCTTGATTCGAATTCTGGAATATTTACTTCGCCTTCTTTTGTGAAGGAATTTCGGAAAACCGTGTTTAGTAACTCTGCTGTAGTGGCACTGTCATCGACAACATCAGCATTTTTATTGCGCAGTGAAGGTATTGATTGTCTCCTACGATTCGTGCGTGCACTTTATGTATGACCAGTCTCTCTCTGGGTTTACATCCAGGTTTGGAGACATGGTTTCGTTGTGGAAATTATTAAAAGCATCTTGCATTGAAGTTCACGCTAAATTTCGTGCTTCTATAAAACTTCGTCAGTCTTGGCTATTTTGCATTCTTTTAATTTTTTCATACTTTTTTCATTGCTTCTGCAACAATGTTCTGACACGTTTATATACGATGGAAGATCCTATCATCTCTTGTTAATGTATTTGGTATGTATCTCTGTTGGCGTCAACAATAGTTCTTTGAGTTTAAAACACATCTGATCTACGCATACATAGTCAGGTTGGAAGGAGTGTGGATGGTTGCTTAGGAAGGTGTCAAGCGAACTTTTATCTGCTTTTTAAATACATGTATTTTGCGGTTATTTTTGGTGGTTTAGATGTTATGGAATTCAGTATAGCTATAATCACCTTGTGATCACTAATTCTGTATCCATCATGATACACCATATTTGGTTAGGATTATGTGCTGCTAAGAGGTTAAGTATATTTTCGCAGCCATTTACATTTCGAGTGGGCTCCTGAACTAGTTATCCAAAAACATTTTCTGAGAGAGTTCAGTACAATTTTTGACAACATTTTATGCCTACCAACGACTCCAAACATGTATTATCGTCAATATATCGAGGGTAGATTGGAGTCACCACTAACTATAATTGTAGGAGTGAGGTACATCTTTGAAATGAGACTTAAGTTATCTTTGAACTGTTCAGCGACTGTCTCATTTGAGTCAGGGAGTCGGCAAAATGAAACTATTATTAATTTATTGTACCTTTGAACTTTTCTGAATTTTAATGTGAAGATTACAACTAACCATGGGATTAAATTAGAGACAATTCTTCATAGTATATTACACACAATCATGAGGAAAGATAACCGTCAGTATGCATTTTGTTTGCTGTATAAAATTTTTATTTTTGTCCGAAATTTTCCAGGTAAGGGGGTAGCTTCAGCCACCAACTACATATTATGGAAACACACAGTTACACCCTCCTGCATTAGCTCTGTCCACTTAAAAAAACTCTATAAGATCACAGTAATTTCCTCTAACTTTCTCAGACTAAATTTTGTATTAATGTAACGATTCATGTAGAATGTTACTTAAGTTTTTTCTGCCTAGTCCATTAATGAAAAAAATGCGAAATTTTCACGCTTCACAAAATTTATTGACATCCGAATTACACACTCGTCATGTAAATAAAACATAGACACACTTCACTGATATCTTTGACTTCCAAAAGTAACTTCAAAACTGACTTGTCACTGCATCACATTATATAGAATTTTAACAATATTTTCCAAAATAAAGCATTATTAATTTTGTAGAATTTTGATGTTATAATTAAAATTTACAAAATGTAAAGAAACTGATGTTACAGCTAAAAGGTATAAAATACAATGTTCAATGACAGTAATAGGAATATCTTTAGTCCTCCATAAGAAAATCATTCTGAACTTTAGTTACAATAATGTATCTCATATTATTTTAGTTACATGTTTAATTACAGTTTGGATTTGGTTACTAACATGTAATGCTAGTACAGATCTCGTGCTTTATCTGATTAAATACATAGAATGTACAAATAAGGCCTCAAATTCTGGAAATTGGGAAACTGTGAGATGTAAACAATTGGAGAGTTAATTAAAAATGTAATTACACAGAATATTAATTACAGAGGAAGACATAAAAATAAATAACAAATGAAAATATGTAACTTTTAAGCTGTTTCTTCAGATAGTGTGGTCTTCTGATACTGAATTTTTAGATTACTATTTTGTTAATTAGAAGCATTGATTTTTCATGCTAACATCTCTGCAGTCTCTAGTTATTTATTGCTAAGGCCTTATTACTTCATTTTTTATATTAGTTACTTAATTTAGTATATGTACATAATTTTATCAAGGCCAATAATCCACCGATAATTACGACAATACACGTCCTTCCAGAACATTCCGTAACTTACTCAGACTAAATTTTGTATTAGGAAGTTAAATACACAAATAATTTTATTATACGTTGTTGAAAAGATATGTCATGAAATTCAAACATTTCAAAGTATGTGATTCTTGAGTTTCTCCCGGCGTATTTGATAATCAAAATATCCACGGGTGTACTGCCGGTCTATAGTGTCCAACGGGCACAATATTTCGGCGATCAAACACGTCGCCATCATCAGGTGAATTGACGGACTGAGCTCCTGTGAACGTGCCGGCACGGAGATCCGTACGCTATGGCTGCTCAGGGGGAACTGGGTTCGGTCGCGGCGGCGGCCGATTTAAATACCCTCCGCCCGCGGCGCGCTCCCTCCGCCGTCCGCGCCCCGCGCCACGGTCTCGCGGTGGAACAGATTGCGACGGCGTCTGAGATGACGTCGGTGTGATGGCTCTGTCCGCCGTGGTCGTCACAACTATGCGTTTGCTCGATTTACTCTTGATTAACCCAATCGCTGGTTCCCAAGCCTTGCTAAGATTATAGCCACAGTCACTGTTTATGAGGTCGTCATTGGTGCGAATTTCGATGGCCTCTCTAACAACGCTGTCCCAGTATCTCGACGTCTGTACCAGAATCCTCGTGTGGTCATACTCCATAGCGTGACAATGCTTTACATTAAGAGCAGAATTAATGCACTGATTGCTGTGCACCTAGAGATGGACGTTTCACCACCATGTTGGAGACATGCTGTGACCGCTGGTAGCCACAGCCACAGCCACACGATGGGCATCGTAGATCTATATGGTCAGCTGTGAAAGATATATCAGTGCAGACTGTGGGTACTGAACAAGTTACACCTGTCTCATGTGACAATGAAACTATTAGTGATCCACCAAAGATGTGGAAAATACTTAATCATCACTCCTTGTCAGTAGTCATCAATTTAAATTAAAATTTTATTGGTACAAGTAAATATGCAGAACTCTTGAAAGCTGGTGTTCAGTTACAGGGAACAACCAAGATGATACTGAATCCATTTTACATTGTTAAATAGTAAATAATCTTGTGAGTATGATGAAATTTCAAGTAGGATTATGAATGTCAGTGCTCCTCACATTAGTTCTGTATTAAGTCACCTGTGCAATGTATTTCAGGAGTGGTTAGTTTCTTGACCCATTCAAACACTCGTCAGTGACACCACTGAATGAAAATGGCTGAAAGAGATAACGTAGAAAATTACTGGTGAATTTCTTTGCTACCAGTGTTTCCATAAGTTGGTGAGGAAGCAATGCATAAGCAAAGTAGTGACTTGTCTCAGTACACGCAGTTTGCTGCCAGACTCATAGTTTGATTTCAGGAAAAGAGTATCCTCAGAAAATGCAATTTATTATTTTGTGTATAAGTCACTATCAGGGCTAAATGGTATGTGTGTGCAGTAGGTAATTTCTTTGACTTAGCAAAAGCATTTGATCATGTGGGCCATGTAACACATATGCATGAGAGTTGCAGACAATATTGGATTAGGTAAAAACCTCAGTAACAGTTCGCCTCATATCTGAAAAGTTAGAAGCAAAAGGTCCTCCAGTGTTAACGAATGGGGAAGTTGTTTGATCCTGGCTGGTTCACTTAAAGTGAGGAATGCCACAGGGTTTACTCTTGGAAGTATAGATTTTCTTGATAATTTATATCAAGGGAACTGCCACTAAACATGACACTTGATTCAAAAATATTTCTCTTTGCTGATGACATAGGTATTACCGTGAAAACATGGAACATAATATAAATAATATATCTAATATAGTAGTCAGTAACATCTGTACATAGATTTCAGAGAACAGAACAACGCTTCGTAGCAACAAAACACAATGCACCCAGTTTCTGCAGTGGAATGCTTGTAAAGGCGAAATTTTACTGTCTTAAGCGTCAAACAGCCAATAAAGTTGATTATTTGAAATTCTTAGGACAGAGGGTAAATGGGAGACTTCCTTGGAAGTGTCACATTCAAGATTTTTTGCTAGAACTGACAACTGCTACCTCCATTACAAGAATAATTTTTAATGTCTCTGTCACTGAAACACAAAGACTTGTTTACTTCCACTTTATTATCTCGTACAAAGCAATATTTTGGGGCTACTTGCACACCAGCCAAGAATATTTTTAGCTCAAAAAAGGGCAGCCAGACTGACCTGCAGTGTCAGTTTGCCAACTTCATGTAGGCTGTTGTTCAGTCATCTTGGGATTCTAGCTCAGCCATCCCTTTATACATATGCCATCGTGGGATTTGTTTTTGAAAGCATTGACTCATTCAGATGAAACTGCAGCTTTTATTTAGTAAACTCTAGATGGAAAGATGATATGCACTTGTAGTATGTTTCAATACAAGTAAGCATTCGATATCTTCGTTTCGATACCTACTACTTCGAGAATCCAATCATTCTTTCAATACTTACACAATTCGAAAAGAAAAGTACTTATATTAAATCCATTTTATGTGCATATCCTAATAGTGAGTGAACATGGAAGTAAGCATCCCCTCCATGTACTGCACTCTGTACTTCCCTCCCCCCTCCCCCTGCTCTTTTCATCTGCATGGCTTGTCGGCCGTATGTTTGTTGTGCTTCGCAATCGTGCAGTGTATGCTTCTTGTCAAAATATGAAGCTTATGTGGCTACAGCTAGATCTAGATTGCCAAAAATACACAATATTTGTCTCATACTGGATATTGGGATTGCAACAATGAATGAACAATATAATTTAGGTGTGACGGTCCATTTTCTATAAAATGGCGAAATGCATATTTTATACCTAGACACTTGGGCACTATTGAATGACGCACAGCTCCACATGTATCAAAAACACTTCCTGATATTCTTGATACCAGGAGTGTATCACAAATAAAATTCGCCATGTTGTGACAAATAATGTCAGTTCTATGTTAGCAGCCTTCACACATGCAGTAAATCTCGTTGTCAATGAGATTTTAAAATACTTGGCTCTAAAACATTTAAAGTTCGATAAATAGTGAATTGATCTAAAAGGAGTGTTGTGCAAACAGACAAATATTAAAAAATCCAAATTGGAACAGTTTTCTTGGAGGCTTAGCGTTTAAACTTGTTGCTTGTGTTAAATCAAGGTGAAATTTGGACTTTTCAATGTTAGAGCACTGCTTACATTAAAAACGAGATATCTGAAATCACAATTGATAGCCCCCCCTTCCCTCCCCTGAGGGGGCTTGCCGCTCTTTGGTGAGTTTGTGTTTGAGTACCACAGAGCCCCAGTCTTTGGAGCATCTTTTCCCTTCCATACTGTATGTCTATCCTAATGTTATTCCTTTTGCCCTGCCCTGGGGAATTTGTCTGGGATAGTTTTGGGAATCCGTTATGAAGTTTTAGTAGCCTGACATCGGAAAACTTTCTTGACTGTTCTATCTTTCTTTGTTCTCCATCTCCTATCCTTTCTCTGCTTCTGCATTTGAGTGTCCTATTTGTCTCTTCATCCTCCCTGTACGCTCCTGAAGGTCCACCATACCGATCTGATGCCTAACAGGTGACTGGGTAATGCGCACTTCCCAGCCTGGGTTAACAGGTAGGATTTGCACGTACCCCCTGGTACAGGCCACCCTAGGGAGGGGTGATTGGCTGAGCTGTTACCTTCCCTAATTACCTATTGGTCCCTCTGTCAGCAGTTCAGGAGCTGTGACCTGAGGTGTGAAAATCACCTAAGCTGAGTTAGCCCTCCTCTGAGGGGGACTCCCAATTGGAATGAGTGCGCCATTGGAGATGCTGGCAATCATGGGGGATTTTCTTGCAATGAGCCAATCACCATTTCAGCCTACATCTACTAAATGTAAACGGAATGAGGCTAATAATTCCAAGACTCTCTAGCTGCATCTCAGTTCATTGTGGTATCATGTACTGAAGGAGGTCATTCAGGGCATCACTGCAGTCCATCATGTAACAAAAAAGATTGATGCAGCCTTAGTGCCTACACACACTCTTTTTCCCATGTTTGATAGAGTAGTGCTTCCATCAAAGATCAAAGCAGGCTATGAAGTCATCACAGTCCAACTGTACATTCCAAACTCGATGTGCTGCTACCGGTGTCAGCGTTACGACCACACTCGAATGTCTGTTGCAACACTGCCCACTATGTTACTTGTGGTAGGGATACTCATGAGGATGATTGCCCACTTCCTTCTCCCCACTGTATCATCCAGAGAATGTCCCAAGTATCTCAATGAGCAAGGCATCCTGAAGATCAGGGTGAAGGAAAAAGTGCTTTACCCTGTCACTCGCAAGTCGTTGGCTAGTTGAAAGCCCTGCATTTTACCATCTGGCACTTACAGTACCGTTCTTGCTACATCTCACTCCAGAAAGGACACAGGCATGCAGACTTGCAACGTCAAATTCAGCACTGTGGTTGTAAAATCACCCAGTGTCACAGAAGCAGCCCTCTCTCCTTCTCCTCCAGATGTGCAATAAGCCAACAAATCTTGGCCTCCAGCGACCAAATCATCTGATTCACAACTGGCAAGCTAGTAAGGACTGAAGAATTATTCCAGCGAAGACTTTTTATGTCCCTCCAGCCATGAAGCTTCCAAGTCTTCATGTGACAACCGCAAAGGCTCCAAAAAACCAAAGACACATGTTCTTCTCCTTCACAGACTCAGAAATCCTCTTTAACATTGTCGCCATGTGATACCCTCACCCAGTCGACCTCCATTTCGCCATGCACACAGCCAACCGTTTTTCTCCCCTGGATTATACAGGTTGACCCAGAGTAAATACTGACACCTCTGTAGATTCATGGAACAGGATCCTCCTGCCTCAGCGCCCTGTAGCACTGAGTTTTAGAATGCTGGCATTCGACAGCTGCTGAAGTAACAACCTTTCATTTTCTCCCACCTCCCATTTCCACATTATGACTTCCTCCAGTGGAACGTTTGTGACATTACATCCCATCAGGAGTTACGACTGCTGTTGGAGTCGCAGTGTCCACTCGTTTTCTGCACCAAATGAAACAAAATTCCGTTATTGCGACTGCTTTTGACCTCTCGTATTTCTTTCCAGTCGACTTTGACCTCCCCCCCCCCCCCCCCGAGGACTCCACTCCATCTAATGGGAGGAGTCATGCTGTTTATTCAGGATGACGTCCATAGCCGAACCATCTCACTGCATCCTCATGTGCAAGCTGTTGCAGTCTTCATTTTCCTTCGTCGCTTCATCTTTCCTCTTTGTACTGTCTACATCCCTCCATCATTAGGTGTCACCAGGGTAGACTTACCTGGCAACTCCCTCACTCCTTTTTGGTGCTCAGTGACTTCATTGTACACCATCTCCTTTGGGGTTCTTCCAAAACCCATTCCAGAGGTGCCCTCTTGGCTGACCTTCTCAATCAACTCAACCTCATTTTCCTTAACATTGGAACACCCACATTCCTTTCAGACATCACCCTCACCTATTCCCTTCTGGGCCTCTCATTCAGCACTGCCTAACCTGCCTGTCATCTCGAGTGGTCTGTTCTCTCTGACACATATTCGAGCGACCATTTCACATGTGCTATCCGTCTGCCGACTTCTACTCCGCCTACGTGAAAACCTAATTGTCATCTCTCTAAGGCTGACAGGAGGGTTCACTCCTCCCTGGCGACCTTCGATGAACATTTTCCAGTTCTGATAACCAAGTAGAATGTTATCCTTATCACCGCACAATGTTCTATTCCTTGCACTTCACCTTTACCACGTTGTGCCCTGATCTCTTGATGGACTGACGCATACTGCGACGCAATTCGCGCCTGGAGACGTGATGTCCACATTTTTAACCATAATCCTACGTTGGCGACTGCATTCATTATAAAAGTTGTTTGCAAGTTATTGTTGTATTCTTTGGGATAGCAGAAACATAACTGGATTTCATTTACTAGTTCTGTTAACAGTTTCACTCCCTCTTCTGCTATATGGGCCAGTCTCCCATGGCTCTCTCGGACCAAGATCCATTCCCCATTTACTGGGCTCACTGTAGAAGATGATGTTATTGTCGGGCCCACCGCTATCTCCATCATCTCAGGCCGCTATTTTTCGGAGATTTCGAGCTCCACCCACTACCACGCTGCTTTCTTCCATCGGAAACGAGTGGGGCAGGCCTGGTTGATACCTTTTTCCTCTCAAAATCGTGAATGCTACAATGCCGCCTTTACTATGAGGGAGCTAGATCATGCCCTCACTGCAATCCAATCTTCTGCCCCAGAGCCGAACGATGTTCACATTCAGATGTTGCAGCATCTTTCTTTTGTGGGCAAGTGCTTTCTCCTTCATGTGTGAAATTGTATCTAGGCAGATGACGCGTTTCCCAGAGACTGGTGTGAAGCAACTGTCATACCCTTATTTAAGCCTGGTAAGGACAAACACCTTCCTTCTAGCCATTTCCCTCACCAGCTGTGTTTGCAAGGTGATGTAAGATATGATTTATGCCTGGCTGGTATGGTGGCTCGAGCCTTGCAATTTACTGATCACTGCAGAATGTGGTTTTTGAGCACGCCATTCTACGTCACTTTGTCAGTCCATGTCAAGACCTGTTTTCTGCAGAAATACCAGACTGAAGGCGTGTTTTTCAATTTGCAGAGAGTCTACAACAGCTGTTGGAGTACTAGTATCCTCCATGGTGTATACACGTAGGGCTTCTCAGGTCACCTGCCCTGTTTCCTTCAGGGTTTTTTAAAAGACCGAGTTTTCAATGTAGGTGTGGTTTCTGCCTTGTTGGACAACTTCACCTAGGAAAACAGGGTGCCTCATGGCGCCAACTTGAGCGTCGTTGTCTTTGGTGTAGCCACTAACCTGATATGGCCTGTCTCCCGTTAGGCATCTCTGGCTACGTTTTATTTGACGATTTTACGATCTATTGAAGTTCTCCACGAACTTGTCTTCTTGAGCGGCGTCTTCAGCTATGTCGCGATCGTCTTTACTCGTGGAGTATTGACAACGTCTTTCGCTTTTCCACTGGTAAAACCGTTTATATGAATTTCTGGAGTTCTTTCGCTGTCTTTACATCTTGGGTCAGTCGCTCTTCTATTCACTGAAACTATAAAATTCCTGGGGTTCTACTTGATAGAAAGTTTTCTTGGTCCTCCCAGGAGTCTTACGAGGCAGCCTGCTCCACCTGATCCCCCAATGTCCTGTGTCCTAAGCAGTACTTCCTGGGGAGGGGATCGGACCACCCTACTACATTTGTACCGATCCCTTGTCAGTTTGAAACTAGAATATGGGCGTTTCATTATGCATCTGCACGTCTGTCCATCTTATGCCATCCAAATACAATCCAGCATCATTTCTGGTTACACATCAAGTACCGTGGTGACAATATATAAGATTATTGCACACTTAAAGCCATACAGTAGGTATGAAAGGATTACTGCTTACTTGGAACTCGCCTGAACTGAGCCTGTTGATAAGTTCAGCAAAGTCGCCCCTGGTCTGCAGCGTCTCATGGTAGAGAGCCTTCAGCTCGTCAACTGCGAGGATGGCGAGGATCTCATTGAGCGTGGACTTGAGGCTCGTGCTACTCTCCTCATTTGGCTGGCGGGTTTTCGTAATCTGAGGAATGCCCAGGAAGTCGTGGATCATGTTGATGAATCTGTAGGGGTCTAGGCCTGAGTCCTTGAGGAAGTTGAGCAGCTGTGGAAAAAATTTGAGCAAGCAAAAACTTTGTCATTCAATACCTCATAGCTTTGTGATGTGTCAAATGGAGTGATGCTTATATCGTACAGCTCAGACTGCTGGTCGGCAAAGACGACAGTGCTCTCGAACTCCTCAGACATGAGGTACTGAAGGACAGCCTGCACTTCAGCGCCGTTGGCGACGTAGTTGAGGACGATGTTGACGATTTCGTCGAGGGGGACGAGGGCCAGGAAGTCGTTCAGGTCATCCTGCAGGTTGTTGCTAGATTTTTTTGCAGGGAAGCGCTGGATCTTCTCTTCTTGACTACAGTGTAAGGTCCTGTAAAAGGCAAGCTGAGTGTTG
Organism: Schistocerca gregaria; assembly: GCF_023897955.1. Taxonomy (NCBI): domain Eukaryota; kingdom Metazoa; phylum Arthropoda; class Insecta; order Orthoptera; family Acrididae; genus Schistocerca; species Schistocerca gregaria. The sequence continues at coordinate 785,105,863 of NC_064923.1, read as the reverse complement.
TTACTTGGAATTAACCACATAACCGTTAGAGAATGTGAATCTGACCAGTTAAAATATACTGAGCTACAGCTGAAGGCTTTTTCTGCAGCTGGGGACTATATGCCATGTAATGTTGTGTGAGGTGGTTATTTGGCCACTGGTGCCTCTTATACTAGCCCGGTTGATCGTCTGTATGCACTTGCTACCAAACTATTGCTGTCATACCAATGTGATGTTCTCCTCAGCTGATATGCATGCTGTTTGTCTGCCATGCTTGGTCACCTGTCCTATGCTTCCTTCAATGACAGCCTCGATTGGTAGGCTGTTCACAGATCTAGATCAGAAGGCTCCTCTTGCATGTCCGACCCCACAATGATGAATGAGGTCCAGGATCTGCAATGCTGAGGGTGTTGCAGAACCATACGCAAGACTCCTGTAGTCAAGACGGGACTGAATCAGGGCTTTGTAGAGCCACAAATGGGTTGAGTGATGTGCACCACCCTAGCTAGCGTTAATGGGGCACCGTACTGAGGTGTCACCAGCACTTCCACTTAAGTTGGTGAAGGTGGGGAAGCCACATCAGCTGAGAATCAAAGACTAGTCCCAGAAACTCGTGTCTCAATTACAAATAGCAATTGACCATTCAGGTGAGACTCTGGGTGTGGTGGGCAGTATCACAGAGACAGAAGTGCATGACACGAGTCTTGGCGGCTGTATTAGAGGAGCAAACATAAAAGCAAAAATCGGCACCATACGGGGAGGGCGATACAAAGAACTCACTACCTCCACTACACCATTGATGACCACCAGAAAGAGGGGGATGTCCTGTACAGAGCACTGTGGGAACCCATTCTCTTGGATGTGGAGGGTACTGACTGAAGCACACGCTTGAATCTGGAAGATACAGTGCTACAGGATGTTCTTGACAAAAGTCGGGAGTTGACCCTGTGGACCCCACTCATGTAAGGCAGTAAGGATATGGTGTCACCATGACGCATTGTAAGCCTTCTGTGGGTCGAAAAAGACAGTAATAAGGTGATAACGACGTACAAAGGCCGTCTAGATGGTGAACTCCAAGTGAACCTAAGTATCGGCAGTTAAATGAAGGCTGCCAGCCACTATGCTGTCCACAATGAGAGAGAAAGCCTGAAAATTGCCATTCTCAACACACCCTTGACACTGTGGATCTCTGAATATTGAATTCCCTATAGATTTCAACTAACATTCAGCATTCGAAGTCTCGTAACTGTCGTCGTGCGGCCGTAATCATTGGAAACCTTTTCACATGGACCCCCTAAGTACACATGACGACTCTACCAATGCAGTGCCGTTTCATACCCTGTGTACATAATACTACCGCCATCTCTATATGTATATATATCACTATCCCATGACTTTCGTCACCTCTATGATCTTTGGACAAAGCAAAGATTCAGCTTTGTAATACCTATCTGTTTGTCTCACTATGACATCTGCATAACTAGTTTCGACCGTCAGGGAGATCTATCGACTTTTGTGGTCATATCCTGTTCTGAGAAGTGGCAGAAGTCGTATCTGATAAGTTTTAAATTACAGCATATGTCCTATGAATGTACGGTGTTCAGATATTGAGAATCTCTCGAAAACGCGTCGTTGTTGGTACCATTTGTTATAATTAAAATATAAGACAGAAAGATAAAGGCAGTTAAACGCCACAGAGCGTCTAAATAAGATAACAAATCCCCTGTCTACATCGTTGTATAGTCGAAAGAATGTCGGGTAATGAAGAAAAGTTTAACTTGTGCGTGGGTTCACATCCTGCTGCTTTTTCCTTCCCCTCACTTTTGTAAAAGATTCTGGGACCATGTATTTAATGTTATGTGGTTATAAGAGCGCTTCTCTCCTAAGAGTGAGTTGTCATTGTCAGTAATTTACAAATTAAGAATGAAAAGGCCAGTAAATCTTCTAAATACGTTGATAATATGGTAAATCGATCTATTCGCCACTCAAAATAAAAAGCACAGAAAAGACTGATACATCTGAAAAAGTATAAAAAAGTAACTTAGTCTCAGCCATCTGTGAAGTATAAGAGAAATTTTATAAGCTTGTTTTGTTTTAGGAGAATTCTTTTCCAAACAAGATCCTCTTATATACCTGCAGATGAAATGTATTCTGGCTCTGGTATGTTATGTACCTGCTGCTGGTTTTTCTCGTTATTTCAGTTACTCTCTAGTGGAAAGGAAGAAGTTCATTTTCTTGCTGTAATTTGTAATTTTTCTCACAAATTAGAACTTACTTCTCACAACCGACACACTTTTACCATTGGGGAAGCGTATTGTGAAGTACTTTTGTAATACATAATTATCTAAATAATGAGTATGTAGTTGACAGGTTCTCACACTTAAAGAAACAGAAGGTAACAATAGCTTGAAAAATAGCAACGAATGTAGAAAATGAAGATACGCTTTAATTCATGAACAAGAGTAGCTATCAAAGTCACAGCATCACTCCATATTTACAATCTCAGAATAGTGTTATAATTATACTACATTTATTATTTTGTTCTGCAAAGCACTTATATTTTGTACACGTAACTAGACAAAATTACGTTATATATATATATATATATATATATATATATATATATATATATAAAATATGATCCTAAAATAAATAAACAGCTCAATTAAAACGAAATCAATAAACAGGTCAAATCGAGTAAGGTGAGGAAAGATGTGACTCATCCACTGGTCAGCAACCAATAAATACTAATAAGGCACACACAATGATAGAGTATTTGCAGGGTTTTTCTGTAAAGAACATAAACTTTTGTCTACACATTACTTTCATGCTCGGAAATAATTAGGTGTGATATTGAACACAACAACCAGCCACATTATTTTAGGTCAGTGGACTGCTATCAGAAAAACATCCCTGAAGTATTACATTTATCATCACGATGACAGTGCCATCGTCGAAGTTAAGTCGTGAGACAGTAGACTCACGGCAACAGCGGTAATACATCTCTGTAAACGCAACATGGATGACCATTGCATGTGAGGGTAACCTATAATCCACGAGACTTTGTGCTAAGATGATCTCATTTTCACATGAAACGAACTTATTGAAGACCGCTGGAACTACCATTGAGTTTCGTTAAGATTCGATGCTGAGTGCTTGCGAAACACCGTTCTGGATTCTATAATTTCGTGTCATAACTTGTGTGTTATGAAAGTGTGCAATTTCAAGGTAGTGGTACATTGAAGATTTGGAAAAACACGTAGTTCTTGGTACGATTTTTATAATTAAACGTCACATAATGACGCATTGAAGGTTAAGGCCTTCATGAGATCCGAGTTACAGTACAAAACGCAAGCTATCGGCGGTTTATCATGTTGAACAGTTACAACTGTTGGGTCACAGAGTGCAGTGTAGCTGTACAGCAGGTATGCGTCCTGACATATCTGAAACTTTTTTCTCACCGTACTTTTCTATAATGTTCAGTTTCTGGGAGTGCCTTATTAACAGAACTATGTTCTCCGATATTCTATATTATGTAAATATAAGAGTGCTCTCTCTCTCTCTCTCTCTCTCTCTCTCTCTCTCTCTCTCTCTCTCTCTCTCTCTATCCATCTGTCTCAAGAGTGAATTGTCATTGTTAGTAATTCACAGATTAAGCATGAAACACGTAAATGGGAATAAATATTCAAAATTGTTGATAATCTGGCAAAACAAACTACCACTGAGAATAGAAAGCGTAGAATAGAATGGCACATTTGAAAAAGAATTGAAAGGCAGCTTAGTATCTGCCATCTATAAAGCATAAAAGAAAATTTACGAGCTAGTTAGTTCTTTTAGGAGACTATTTCGCAAACAAAAATGTCTTCAGCTGAGGTACATCTTTGACCGCCAATCTGACGTTTTCCGTTGTGGGAGCAGGTTGCTCTTCCATGTAGTGTTTTGGTGTGTTAGTGAGTGTTTTGACATCGATAAGGTTGGCTTCAGAGCTATATGTTCTGTGATATCAGAAGAGACAAAAGAGGATCGTATTGTTTTTGACAGTTGTAAAATATATCGTTGCCTAAGCAACACGTCGATTTACGTCTTATAAAACGTTATAATAAAGAAGTGTTAAGTTCTTATTTGTGTGTGTGTGTTTTCCTGTGTTAGACACCACCGACAAATTGTTCACTCCGACGTGGTCTGCGAGACAACAAAAGAAACCGTGCAACGGCAAATTGTCCATCATGGAATTTGCTGAAATTCGGCGCAGACGGTGATTAGATTAATACTTGTTCCATAGATCATGAATGCGACACTTCGTAATGATGTGGAACGTGTCAGGTGTTCAATAAAATACTCAAAATGCAATCAGGAAGTGGACGTAATGGAGACAATCCTGTCAGTACTCCAGAAATGAATAAGGTAAGCGTAATGCTTCCTCCCTTTTGGGTAGAAAAGCCCGATATTTGGTTTTGCCAAGCCGAGGCTCAGTTTACAATCGCTGCCATAGCAACGGAAGCAGCTAAGTTCAGTTACCTGCTGGCCCAGCTTGAACCGAAATATGTCAAAAACATCTGGGATCCGGTAATCAGTGACGAAAATAATAAATATTCGCTGGCAAAAGAACGACTCTCAACAACTTTCAAGGGAAGTGAAGAGCGTAAAATAAAAAAATAAAAAAACTGTTGAGTGGGTTGAAACTTGGCAATATGAAGCCTAGTCAGTTATTACGAAAAATGCGAAACTATGCTCTTACCAACTTTATAAACATTGCTGCTCGATAAACTTCCTAGTAATATTCGAAGTATATTAGTGATATCGGAAGAAAGGGCGGACAAGATCGTGCAGATGGCCGATCGTATAGTGGAGATACAATATGCTGAGGAGCTTCAAATTACCTCCTTATCAGTCCAAGATCTTCTTTTAAAAATTGAAGACTTATAAAATGAAGTTAAGACGCTGCGAGAGTCAAAATAGATCCAGGTCGTGCAGCAAAATTAGAAACAAAACACAGTTAAAAAAAGTCAATATTGTTATTATTACTTCAAATTTGGCTCACGGTGTATACCTGAAAAGAGTGTACAACCTTGCCAATGGAAAAATAAGGGAAACAAGGAAGGGTAGATTCAAAAGCGGCTGAATGCTCTACCCTAGTTCCTACAGTAAGCCACCAATATCGATTATTTGTTAAAGACAGAACTTGTGAATGATCTTATCTGGTAGATAGCGGTGCAGATTTGTCTCTTATACTAGTGGCAAAAACTAAGAATCTTGAACCCTCTGAATTTAGTCTCTATGCTGCAAATGGTTCTGAAATAGAAACTTACAGGTCAAAGTTGTTAACCATTGATTTAGGTCTTAAATGTAAATTTGAATGGCCATTTATAGTAGCAAATGTGTCAAAAGGAATACTAGGAGTCGATTTTCTTCGTCATTTTGGTTTACTCATAGATTTGAAAAATAAAAAGCTTATAGATAACATTACTAAGTTAACAATTTCGGCAGAGGTACCTGCTGTGGATTCTAACGATTCAGGAAGCTCACGCTATGCAAAATGTCAGTTTTCAAAGCTGTTAGAGAAATTTCCTAAGCTAAAAAAACCATTTATAACACCAAAGGCGTTAAAGCATAAAGTACAACATTATATCACTACTTCTAGTATTCCACCGGTGTATATTAAAGCTCATAGGTTGGATCAGAAAGGGACATCAATGGGAACAGCAATTGAATCATTAACAGAATCAATCATACAGGCCTTGCACAAAAAGATGATAGTGTCTGGAGTTTTTCTTGACCTATCCAAGGCGTTTGACACAGTTGATCATACAGTCCTAGTGAAGAAACTAGAGAGTACTGGTATTCATGAGCATGCAGCGAACTGAATAACATCATATCTAAGTAACAGGAGGCAATATGTAGCCATTAATAACTTATACAGATCAGAAGTCAGAAGCATTAAGTATGGTGGACCTCTAGGATGTGTAATGGGACCTGTTCTCTTCTATTTATTTGTGAATAATATACAAACATGCGAAAATTAAATCAAAATACTTTTTGCAGGTGATATGACTCTGCTAAATGTTTCCAACAATTTGGAGGCACTTAAGCAGAATACATTCATATCAGTTAGTAGTACAGCACAATGGCTCTCTGAAAATGTGTTACTTATTAACCTGAAAAAAACTATGTACATGGTCTTCAAAATAAACAAAAAGAAGAACATATAGATGTTTTCTTATATGAAAAAGGGCTAGAAGGAGTAGCGTCAGTTAAGTTTTTGGTCATTACAATAGCCAGTGAGATAAATTGGAAACAGTAGATAAATACTGTTTCCAGTAAGCTAAGCTCAGTGATATTTATAATGAAACAACTGGCTCAGTATACTCACTCAGATCTCTTGCACACTGTCTATCATGGACTTTTTCAACTATACATGATATGGAATCACAGTATGGGGGAACTCAACTATCACAGGAATGAAGATAAAATTGACATTACAGAAGCAAGCCATTCGCATTATATTGAAGAAGTAGCAGAAAGAATCGTGTAAAAGTTGTTTCAAACAACTAAACATTCTAACATTTCCATCATTGTATATATTCAAGACCATGCACTATGTGATCACAAAAAAATGGAGAATAATGAAACTGTTCATACACACAACACAAGGAACAGAAAACAACTGCAGTGCATTCCACATAGACTCAAGAGTTTTGAAAAAGAACCCAAGACATCAAGTTAATACAAGCAATCAGAGACTTAGTACTTGTAAAAGCTTATGAGAAATCGAGCGAGATAGACAATGAAATCTCTAAATTTAAGTTTGTTTATAATGGACCATATAAAGTCATTGGTATACCTCACACAAATGCTTATTGCTTAGAGTATCCAAGCTCTGGAAAACTATTAGGTATACAGAACATTGTAGACTTGAAATTGTACCAACCAAGGACTGATTAATACCACAGAATGGGTAATTTGTAGTATGTAAATATAAAGTGTAATATTTAACGATTTCCTAGATTGCCATGCTTTTGCCTGACCAAGAGGACATGAAAGAAGTTGTAATTAATATGTAATTAATTTTGGTAAAATGATTGAAGAGTAACCGATTTTTAATCAATTGAAGAATCCAAGCTGCTATTTTAAGTTTTCAGCTGAGTCACAGTAGATTAAGGAATGAAAATATGATTTTGTAACTAGCTGTAAGATTTCATAAATATGTGATTTACTAGTCATTGCCGATGTACTTAGACACTATTTTAAGTTTCAGGCTAGTACATGCTTATGATGATGGACAGTGTTGAGTTATCCACTGTGATAGTGTTAATGGACTCCTTGAGATTACTCGGGAGTGAGTTTTTCCAAAAGAATTCAGTGAAACGGACGTTCTGGAAGTGCCATTACAAGGGCGAGTGAGATCAAGCGTGCAGCACAGGCGGGCGCAACAATACTGACGAGGCGGAGTCGCTGTCAGCTCTTGTGCCTCTGTCGGCATTCTTTGTACTTGCGGGTATGGAAGGCGGAGTTGTTTTTCTTCCCGGACAGCGTATGTGAAAGGATTATGCTATTAATATTTATGTTTTTCAATCTGCTGTGTATTATTTTCTTGTTCCGCATTAAGTGGACTCTCATGACAAGAATATTAATTATGAAAAGGTTATATAAAATGTGTATTCTATGTAATTAATTATTTATTTGCCTATTTTGATCTACCTGTTTTTATGACCATGTACTCTGATAAATTTTGTAAATTGTATTCCATTTCTTGATACTGTTAGGAATTTTGACGATTTTAGAACAGCTAAACCATTTTCTATGTTTTCTATGAATTTAAATATGTTGTCAACCTGTTTTCTTTTGTGTAAGATGACAGAGTGGAATACGATTAGGAGTGTCTCCACTCATTTATTATGGTCTAAAAATTGGTTTATGGTTAATTAGCCTAATGTTAAAATTTTCTTGCTGTTTTGAGCATATGCATTTCTGCTGTTTTTTTTCCTTGTTGGAACATTTTCTGAGTCTGTTTAGGTTACACGAACATCCTCAAACAATGTGGAGTACGTGTAATGCCGGAAATGCATATCCTCCTATTTCCATCTATTGCACTGCAATTTTTTTCCTTATTTTGTTACCTGAATATATGACATTTCTGTGTCTTTATATATTGTAATTGTTTTACTAATATATATGTATGTATGTATTTCTGTCGATGTATAATTGGTTTGTTTTGTAAATATTATTTGTATTTTTACACTGGGTCTGGCCTAGGGAAATCTATGCTATCGAACGATTACATCGATAGGCCGTGTGGAGAACCAAAGTGTTTAGGATCTTTGGTAGTGAACTCGGCCGTGTGGAGCGTGGGCAGAGCAGAGTGTGGCTGGGGTAGGGCGGTGGAGCAGGTGTGTTGTGTGACGCTCCCGCGAGTTGCCATGCTTTCGGGGTTGGGCAGCGTGTTATTGCGCTCGACTTGCTATGATAGTTTCTGACACAGTGTCGCGGACGGGAAGCATTAGCTGGCGCACATCAAGAGGCCGTTTCGCCTGGTGACCGTGTCGAGAAGAAGGCGCGCCAACATCCAGCTTCTGCAACAGTGACGGGCGACAATGAGTGACTGTCGCCACCTCCTCGATCGACGGATTCAAACCTTCAATCAACCAACAAGGAAGACTGGAAGCACGTAAAGTTTCAGAACTGTATGGCAGACATCATATTTCAAACTATTCCGTTTTCGTAACTATAATTACAGCAACTTAGCATGAACATTTGTTGCTCATTGTCCCAATTGCATTACCAAGCAGGTTCCCTTCCTTTTCCAGAGTGAACCCGAGTGTCGTTGAAATTCATATGCCAGCATTAAAGTAATATTATTCCATTTCACTGCTTTAATTTGAAAGTTCAGTTAAAGTATTCATAGCTGGCTATAATATTTAGATTACACAAGCACAAATTATGAGTGCGAGTTTTGTTACCATATTTTAGCTTACCTGTGACTGCAGCTCAGCTTGGTACGTACTAAATTTTACTATTGTTAATTCTTAAAAATCATTTAATTCAAGTTCAAAGTTAAATTTCTTACTTCTAAATTGCGTAGTTCAAGTAGCTTTTGAAATGATTGTTGAGGTAGCCCAAGACTAACCGCAGTTTACTGAATTTCGATGTGCTTCAGAAGCTCACTATTAATTTCAGTCACTAAATTAACTTCCAATTTTCCAGTTTTATTAATTCTTTTACTAAATTAAGTCAGAGTGTATTGAAATTTATTACTTCTGACAAACTTTCAGTTTTTACACTCCACGTGTGAACCACCAGTTGCCACGCTTCTAGTGCTAATTATATGTGCAATAACCTTTCTTTTTCAGTTACTATAGTAATTGTCCATAGGACTGGCGACCGTAATTTTCCCCAAATCTCAAATATCTAATTACCACTAGCTAATTGTTAATGTAACTGCCGCACATTTACTTTCTTTATTAACTTTACCCCTTTTCAAAATTAATTTCCACCAGTTTCATTTGCATTTTTCCTTTAATTTAGATGTAACTCTTTCCGCCCTCTTCACTGACAGATTAACTTCGGTGACAACTGCTTTTCCCAAATTTCCATTAGGTAGACGCAGTTTAATTTTTCACTGTCATTAAGGTCGATAAGCGAGGGGAGGTTACAACTCCAATTACGTTATCTCCCATATATTTCACAGTTTACAACAGTTTTGCGACATATTTCTGGTAAAGCAAATGTTGTGACTGATAGCTTTTCAAGGCTTGAAGAATTGGTTCCAATTAACTATGAAGAGATAGCTTAAGCACAAGATGAGGATGTAGAGCTTCATCAACTGCAATCTGGCAATAATACTTCGCTTCAATTAAAATACTATTTGACTCAAACAGGAAAGCAATTGTGGTGTGATGTCTCGACACAAAGTATTTGACCTCATATTTCTGAACAATTCTGTTATCCTATTTTTCAACATTATCATAATTTGGCTCAACCAGGTATCAAGACAACTGTAAAAATGATTACATCAAAATGTGTCTGGATGAATAATAAAAAGGACATTCCGAAGTGGTCATGCGCATGTGATGTTATGTATCACAACATGTACATTCACCAATAGGACACTTTCCTGACGCTGATGAATGTTTTAAAGTAATTCATCTGGATTTGATAGTGCCTCCTTTTGAAGAATATAAATGTTGCTTAACATGCATTGATAGAGTTACGAATTGGACAGAGGTAATACCACTATGGGATATACAAGCAGAAGCTGTAGCTCAGTTTTCCTTCAATTGTTGGATTACTAGACTTGGCACACCTTATCATGCAATAACCGATCGCAGAAGACATGTTAATTCTGAGCTATTTCAAGCACTGTCAAATATATGTGGTTGTAATCGAACTCAAACTTCTGCATATCATCCTCAATCCAATAGAAAAATAGAAAGATTTCATCGCACACTTAAAGCAGCAATCTGTTCACATTCACCTACAAAATGGTCTCAAACAATTTCTGTTATCCTTCTTGGTCTTCGCTGATCGATCAGAGAAAACACGAATGCTACGATCAGAAATGTTTTATGGTTCACCCATCAGGATACTTAAGTGATTTTTTTCAAGAATTCAGAACAAAAAGGGATTCAGACTTACCCCAATTTGTTTCACAACTAAAACAATATATGAACCAGCTGAAACCTGTGCAAATAGCTCACAAAATAAAAGAGACACCATTTGTATATAAGGACCTCAGCACTTCAACAAACGTATTTGTAAGGGTTGACAGAGTTAGAGGCTCCACATGAAGGTCCATATGAAGTAGTGGAAAGAACACCAAAATTTTTGGGCTTCAAAATTAAAGACCAAGTAAAAAACATTTCCATCGACTGATTGAAACCTGCATATTTGCTGAATGAAGGCGTTAGATGGTCGTAAGATACTCCAGTTTCACCACCACCACAGGACAAGCAACCTGAAGATAAAAAACATCAAGATCAGGTCGTGTTATTCGATTTACTGCAAGACTAGTGGACGTGGTACAGTGAATTGTGACCATCTTACTGAGAAGGGAGTGATGTGGGAGCAGGTTGCTCTTCCATATAGTGTTTTGGTGTGTTAGTGAGTGTTTTGACATCGATAATGTTGGCTTCAGAGCTACATGTTCTGTGATATCACAAGAGACAAAAGAAGATTGTATTGTTTTTGAGAGTTATAAAATGTATCATTGCCTAAGCAACATGCCAATTCACATCTTATAAAATGTAATGATAAAGAAGGTTTAAGTTCTTATTTGTGTGTGTGTTTACCTGTGTTAGACACCACCAACACCGTAATTGTGTTACAAGAAATTTTACCAATACCGACGCGTTTTTGAGAGATCCTCAAGCTTTCGAAATTGCAGTTATGCATTGGACATAAGATAAAAGTAGCTGGAAATTGCTGATATAGGCCCAATTTTGGAGGCAGTCAGAAAATTTTTTGTCCCTCCCCTTAATAAAAATTGGGGCCATTCAATTCAATTTATTAATTAAAATATAACTGAATTCCATCAATCACTATATCAATTAAAATTATTGATTTTAATCGAATATAAAGCAATTAAGTATCTCACATATTTAAAAACTTTAAATTTTTAATTGTTCGAAGTTTTTAAAATTTTTAAATTTCTTAAGTATTTTCATTTATGATTTTTTTATTATGATTTGCCTATATATGCAGGTTTTCTCCAACATAACAAATACCCATAATTTATTGCCTCTGGTACATAAGACCTTAGTTTATCTCCTCAGGATGTACCTCCAGGTGTCTTGATCCTATAGATGTTGTTCCTCTGTGACAAGTCTTCTTAACTGTTAATTGTACAGTTTGGAGCCAGGTGTTCATAGAGAATCTTCTTCTTTCCATTCTTCTTACAAGCCCACACCATTGTAACTTCCTTCTAACAATTGGGTCATGTATTCTTTCTCTTACTTCATTCTTTTTATTATTTCGATGTTTCTTATTTTCTCTTTCCTTGAAAATCATGCAGATTTTCTCCAGAAGTCCATTTCTACTGCTTAAAGCTTTTTAATATGTTTCATATTAGTACTACAAGTTTCCACTCTATACATAGCTATACTCTCTAGTATCAATTTATAGAAGATTCTTTTGGTTCAGATTATTACATTTCTGCTCCATAGGTCTGAGTTGAGCATTCCTATGACCTTCCTTCTACTGGTAATTCTTATATTAATTTGTACCTCTGATTTTCTCAATGGAGAGAAGTCTTCCGAAGTAAGAGTGATTTCAGGTGAGCCGCAGAGGAGTGTCATAGGACCGTTGCTATTCACAATATACATAAATGACCTGGTGGATGACATCGGAAGTTCACTGAGGCTTTTTGCAGATGATGCTGTGGTGTATCGAGAGGTTGCAACAATGGAAAATTGTACTGAAATACAGGAGGATCTGCAGCGAATTGACGCATGGTGCAGGGAATGGCAATTGAATCTCAATGTACACAAGTGTAATCTGATGCGAATACATAAAAGATAGGTCCCTTATCATTTGCTACAAAATAGCAGGTCAGCAACTGGAAGCAGTTAATTCCATAAATTATCTGGGAGTACGCATTAGGAGTGATTTAAAATAAAATGATCATATTAAGTTGATCGTCGGTAAAGCAGATGCCAGACTGAGATTCATTGGAAGAATCCTAAGGAAATGGAATCCGACAACAAAGGAAGTAGGTTACAGTATGCTTGTTCGCCCACTGCTTGAATACTGAGCAGCAGTGTGGGATCCGCACCACGTAGGGTTGATAGAAGAGATAGAGAAGATCCAACGGATAGCAACGCGTTTCGTTACAGGATCATTTAGTAATCGCGAAAGCATTACGGAGATGATAGATAAACTCCAGTGGAAGACTCTGCAGGAGAGACGCTCAGTAGCTCGGTACGGGCTTTTGTTAAAGTTTCGAGAACATACCTTCACCGAAGAGTCAAGCAGTATATTGCTCCCTCCTACGTATATCTCGCGAAGAGACCATGAGGATAAAATCAGAGAGATTAGAGCCCACACAGAAGCATACCGACAATCCTTCTTTCCACGAACAATACGAGACTGGAATAGAAGGGAAAACCGATAGAGATACTCAGGATACCCTCCGCCACACACCGTCAGGTGGCTTGCGGAGTATGGATGTAGATGTAGATTTTCTCTCAAACTCTAACATGGATCTCAAATAACAAAAAGTATTGACCTTCTTCATTTTCTTCACCTGCAATATTAGTGAGGTATACTGTTTTCTGATAGTTAATCTTCAATCCCCGGCTTCTGTATTCCATTGCAAAATAGTGACGTATGTAAGCTGCATCCTCCTCATCTTGTGCTATAACTACTTGATCGTCAGCTAAAGCAGATGATGTAAATAAACTCCATCTTTAATTTCTAGCCCTGTCCCATTGCATTTGCAAGACCATGACTTTAGACTTATCTCTATATAGATTTTAAATAATGTTGGTAATATGGACCAGCTTCTCATTCACATGAAAAAATTAAAATGCTAAAAAACCTACGAATATGCCTGAGAAAAAGTGGAATCTTTTAAATTTTTTAAATTTATGTTTTTTTCTTTTAAAAAAAATTCACATTTGCGATAATTATGTTTTCCATAAAAAATAAATGAACTATATGTTCCTTGGTTCCCAAGCTATATTCCAGGCAATCAAATATGTTAGTAAATCATATCACAATGCTTTCAGCTACTCAGTTTCAACTCCTTTTTGAAAACAGTTAAATTTTTGTAATATTTTTATATATGTAATTTTTATAATTTTTACACAAATCTAATTAAAAAATTTTCTTTATAAATGGAAGCTCAAAATAAAATGTGTACTATAAACAAAAATAGATATTCTATAACAGAACTTCATGGGAAAAAGGCAACTAACGAAAGTTTTGTCATATGGATACTGGCAGAAGATTTAAATAACAATAATATTATTACAAATATGGAATATATTAACTACACAAAGGAAAGAAAAAATTAGAGGAATTCATAACAATAACAGAACCATTTTGCGACAACATGATGATCTTTAAAATGAAATAACAGATTTATAAATTGTGTAGCTCAGTGTTGGATAGACCATCAGGGACAGAGCACCTCATGTTCCTGCTGCTAATAAGGCGAGTACACTGTTCGTTTGTTATATATATTTATGAGCTTCCAGCAGGAGAGAGTTATTTACAGATACCTTTGTAGTTAAAAGATTATCTGGTAATTTTTTGCATGTTCAAGTGCTTACTAAGTACAAGCTTTTATTTTAATAACAGTGTAGTGTACACTACCGCCATTGTTAACGACCCTTATATCGATGCTCGTATCGTACAGGCTTTTGTTTGTTTTGTTTAGTATAGCTCAATGTCGGATAGACCATCAAAGACAGAGCACCTCGTGTTCCTGCTGCTAATAATGCACATATACCGTTCGTTTGTTATATATTTTTATGAGCTTCAAACAGAAGCGATTGCAGTAATGGATAGGAACTGTGATTGCTGTGTACAGATGGGAGCTGAGTTGGTGACCCTTCGCTCACAGCTCCAGGCTGCATTGGCTTCCATTATTCAGCTTGAGCTGCTACCAAGGGGCATCATTGTGGAGGTCAGACACGGGGTTGCGAAGGATGTGTACAGATGGGAGCTGAGTTGGTGAACCTTCGCTCACAGCTCCATGCTGCGTTGGCTTCTGTTATTCAGCTTGAGCTGCTACCAAGGGGCATCATTGTGGAGGTCAGACACGGGGATACAAAGGACGTCAAGAGCACGTCCCGTGTGTCCCCCGATCGGTCCACTGCTGTGGCCGCACCATGTACTGCCTGCACTGAGGTTGACCCCTCACCTGTGGTCGAGTGGGAGATCATTCTAAAGTCTGGCAGGCAGCGAAAAACTTTCTGAGGGGCCAATCGTTTGACGAACAGGTTTCGAGTGTTACCTGTGGCTGACGATGTCTCTAAGCTGGATGCAGTTATCCACCCTGTTCCACAGGAAGCTTCTCGGCCTGGAAGGTCTGTGCATTCACAGAGGGTGGGTTTGTTGGTAGTTGGGAGATCCAACATTAGGCTTGTAATGGGGCCCCTTAGGAACATGGCTGCCAAGAAGGAGGAAGGAAGCCAGTGTGCACTCCATGTGCATACCAGGGGGAGTCATTCCAGATGTGGAAAGGGTGCTTCCAGATGCCATGAATAGTACAGGGTGCAGTCAACTGCAGGTGGTGGCTCATGTCAGTATCAATGACATATGTTGCTTTGGATAAGAGGAGATTCTCTCTGGTTTCAGGCAGCTTGTGGAAATGGTAAAGACTGCCAGTCTTGCTTGAGAGATTAAGATGGAGCTCACCATCTGCAGCGTCGTCGATACAACCGACTGTGGTCCTTTGGTGCAGAGCCGAGTGGAGGATCTGAATCAGAGGCTCAGGTGGTTCTGTGAGCGTGTAGGCTGCAGATTTCTTGACTTGCGCCAGCAGTTGGTGGGTTTCCAGGTTCCGCTTAATAGGCCAGGAGCCCACGACACACAGGAAGCGGCTACACGAGTAGTGGGGGCCGTGTGGAAGGCTCTGGCCGGTTCTTTAGGTTAGAAGTCTCAGGGAACCACAGAAAGGGCGTCTGTCTAAAAGGGGGAAGGTAAAACACAGGAAGTTAGTTGCAGGAAAGATAGGTATCGTAGTTGTACATTGTCGTAGCTATGTTGGGAAAGAATCAGAGCTCCAAGGCCTAATAGAAAGTACTGAAGCTCAAGTAGTTACAGGTACAGAAAGCTGGCTAAAACTGGAAATAAGTTTAGCCGAAATTTTTTCAAACGATCTAACAGTGTTCAGAAAGGATAGATTAAATACAGTTGCTGGTAGAGTATTTATTGCTGTCAGAATGAGTTTGCCTTGTAGCGAAATTGAAGCAGATAGTTCCTGCGAAATAGTAGCCCCCCCCCCCCCCCCAACTCAGAAGATATAGTTGCTGAACAGTGCGAAGTGATATCAGGTGTTGCCCAGGGAAGCGTCCTGGGACCTCTACTGTTCCTGATCTATATAAATGACCTGGGTGACAATCTGAGCAGTTCTCTTAGACTGTTCGCAGATGATGCTGTAATTTACCGTCTAGTAAGGTCATCCGAAGACCAGTATCAGCTGCAAAGCGATTTAGAAAAGATTGCTGTATGGTGTGTCAGGTGGCAGTTGACGCTAAATAACGAAAAGTGTGAGATGATCCACATGAGTTCCAAAAGAAATCCGTTGGAATTCGATTACTCGATAAATAGTACAATTCTCAAGGCTGTCAATTCAACTAAGTACCTGGGTGTTAAAATTACGAACAACTTCAGTTGGAAGGACCACATAGATAATATTGTCGGGAAGGCGAGCCAAAGGTTGCGTTTCATTGGCAGGACACTTAGCAGATGCAACAAGTCCACTAAAGAGACAGCTTACACTACACTCGTTCGTCCTCTGTTAGAATGTTGCTGCGCGGTGTGGGATCCTTACCAGGTGGGATTGACGGAGGAATTGACGGAGGACATCGAAAGGGTGCAAAAAAGGGCAGCACGTTTTGTATTATCGCGTTATAGGGGAGAGAGTGTGGCAGATATGGTAAGCGAGTTGGGATGGAAGTCATTACAGCATAGACGTTTTTCGTCGCGGCGAGACCTTCTTACGAAATTTCAGTCACCAACTTTCTCTTCCGAATGCGAAAATATTTTGTTGAGCCCAACCTACATAGGTAGGAATGATCATCAAAATAAAATAAGAGAAATCAGAGCTCGAACAGAAAGGTTTAGGTGTTCGTTTTTCCCGCTCGCTGTTCGGGAGTGGAATAGTAGAGTGATAGTATGATTGTGGTTCGATGAACCCTCTGCCAAGCACTTAAATGTGAATTGCAGGTTAGTCATGTAGATGTAGATGTAGATAGTACCCCCCCCCCCCCCCCTCGACTCAGAAGATATAGTTGCTGAACAGTTCAAAGGGAACTTGAGTCTCATTTCGAATAGGTACCCCAATTATACAATTATAGTCGGTGGTGACCTCAATCTACTCTCGATATGCTACGTTTAAAGCGAGCAGCAGGCATAAAACGTTATCCGAAATTGAACTGAATGCTTTCTCAGAATATTTGGAACAATTAGTTCATGAACCCATACGAAGCGTAAATGGTTGCCGGAGTATACTTGACCTCTTAGCAACAAATAATCCTGGACAAATAGTGACTATCGTGACGAATACAGCGATTAGTGACCACAAGGCAGTTACTGCTAGGCTGAATACCGTAACACCTATGACCATAAAAAAGAAGAGCAAAGTATATCTATTTAAAAAAGCTGATAAAATTGCTCTTAACGCCTTTTTAAGAGGCAGTCTTCACTCCTTACGATCTGATCATGTAAGTGTAGTAAAATTGTCGAATTTTTTCAGAGATAGTATCGACAGCAAGTGAGAGATATATACCACATAAATTAATAAGTGATGGAACTGATTCCCCATGGTACACAAAACGGGTCAGACCGTTGTTGTAGAAGCAGCGAAAAAAGCATGCCAAATTTGAAAGAATGCAAAATCCCCAAGACTGGCAATGTTTTGCAGAAGTTCAAAATATAATGCATACTTCAATGCGAAATGATTTTAATAATTTCTGCAACGAAACTCTGTCTCGAAATCTGGCAGAAAACACAAAGAGATTCTGGTCATACATAAAGCACACCAGTGGCAAGACACAATCAATACTATCGATGAACCGTCTACCAGGTACTTAAATGTGATTTGCAGAGTGTCCATGTAGATGTAGATCACAGCACTATAAGAACGGTGAATACAATGCTAACAGTGCCACTAAACCTCAGTTATTAAACACGGTTTTACGAAACTCCTTCACCAAAGAAGACGAAGTAAATATTCCTGAATCACAAACAAGAACAACTGCCGAGATGGGAAACATAGAAGTAGTTATTCACAGTGTCGCAAAGCAGCTTAAATCACTTAACAAAGGCAAGGCTTCCGATCCAAATTGTATACCAGTCTGGTTCCTCTCAGAGTATGCTGATACAATCGCTCCATATTTAGCAACTATATACAACCGCTCGCTCACAGAAAGATCCATACCTAAAGACTGGAAAATTGCTCAAGTCACACCAATGCCCAAAAAGGGAAGTAGGAGTTATCCGTTGAATTACAGGCCCATATCACCAATATCGATTTGCAGTAGTTGTTTGGAACATATATCACTAATATCGATTTGCAGTAGTGGTTTGGAACATTCTAACATTATGAATGATCTCGAAGGAAATGATTTATTGACACATAGCGCGGATTCAGAAAATATCGTTCTTGCGAAACACAACTATCTCTTTATACTCATGAAGCAATCAGTGCTATCGACAGGGGATGTAAATTGATTCCATAATTTTAGTTTTCCAGAAGGGTTTCGATACTGTTCCTCATAAGCGTCTTCTAACCAAACTGCATGCCTATGGAATATCGCCTCAGTTGTGCGACTGGATTCGTAATTTCCTGTCAGAAAGATCACATTTTGCAGTAATAGATGGAAAGTTATCAAGTAAAACAGAAGTAATATCCGCCATCTCCCAAGGAAGTGTTACAGACCCTCTATTTTTCCTGATCTATATTAACGACATAGGAGACAATCTCAGTAGCTGTCTTAGAGTGTTTGCAGATGATGCTCTCATTTACCGTCTTCTAAAGTTATCAGATGACCAAAACGAATTGCAAAATGATTTAGATAAGATATCTGTATGGTGCTAAAAGTGGCAATTGACCCCGAATAAAAAACAGGATGAAGTTATTCACGTGTGTACTAAAAGGAATCCGCAAAATTTCCATTATGCGATATGTCATAAAAATCTGAACGCTGTTAATTCAACTAAATACTTACGGATTACAATTACAAATAACCTAAATTGGAACAATTAGATAGATAATGTGGACAGAGCAAACCAAAGACTGCGATTCATTGGCACAACAGTTAGAAGATGCAACAGGTTTACCAAAGAGACTGCTGACACCACACTTGTCCCCCCTATTCTGGAGTATTGTTTTGCGGTGTGGGATCCGCATCATGTGGGACTGATGGATGACATCGAAAAAGTACAAAGAAGGGCATATCGTTTTGTATTATCGCGAAATAGGGGAGATAGTGCCACAGACATGATATGTGAATTGGAGAGGCAGTCATTAAAACAGAGGCGATTTTCGTTCTGACGGGATCTTCTCATGAAATTTCAGTCACCAGTTTTCTCCTCCAAGTACTGCCAGTGTCGTCGTAACTGCCGTCTGCTACACATCTCTTGTGCAGCAAGCTACGTTAATTTAAGTATTAACTGTGTTTTTCTTACTTGTCACTTCTTTTTCTGTGTGTTTTTACTTTTAGAAAGATTTAATTTTCGAGTACTAGTAATAGTGTTCCATAGATTTCGTGTTTGTTTTGAATACAGTCCAGAGGCAGTTAGTGCTTATTTTCATTATTTACGTCAAGAAGTGTCTAGTACCCACAGTTTAGTCAGCTATCAGCCGCTTATAGTGAATTAGGAGTCTAGTTAAAAGTTGATAACTTAACACTCTACAGTAAATTGTTGATTTCTTAGGATGGATAGGATGTGTGACTGCTGTGTACGGACGCAGGAGCGGCTGGTCACTGTTCGCAAACATCTTAACATGCTGATGGCCGCGGTCAGCCGTCTTCAGGCTGCTGCCTCGGAGTGTAGCGGCAGTGGGGAGTCTGGTGTGTCACATGGTACACCCCAGGTGTTACATGCTTCACCCACTGTCCCTGCTGTCGATACATCTTCGTGGGTACCGGGTGCAGTTGGGCCACCCTCTCCCTGAGAGGAGTGGCGGGTTCAACTGCGTTTGCGTCGCACGAGTCGGAGGGTCAATGTGGAGGCTGGCCGTGTGTCATTGCCCGCTCTGCCTATGAGTGGAGATGTGGCTGCTCCTTCAGAAAGGTCCGAGCAGGCACATGGGGGGAGGGGTTTATTAGTGATTGGGAGCTCCAATGTTAGGTGGGTAATCGAGCCCTTAGGGAAATAGTGGAAAGGTTGGGGAAGAAGGCCAGTGTTCACTCTGTCTGGTGGTTGGGGGGGTCTCTTCCGAGATGTGGAGGAGGCCCTGCCGGCGGCGATAGGGAGTAGAACAGGGACTCAGCGATCATGAAGCGGTTACAGCATCAGTGATTTCCAGGAGTGTAGTTTTTTAGATCTAGATTTTGTAAACTTCATTTGGCTGGACATGGAGTTGAAGTAAAAATTCCTTATTTATTGGATTCTATTGTACAAACGCTTAATGGTATTAAAAAATTATTAATAAAGATACAAAAACTATTAAGTGAAACTATAACAATCCTATTCCTATTTCATAGAAAATCGAATTAGCTGGTATTAAATTAGGTGGACTTTTAAGAGAATTATCAGAAATTTTAACAGAAATTAAAAAAGAACATTATTATTTATTGGATTCAGATATAATACAATATTTTGAAGGTGTCTTTAATAAAGAAGAAAAGTCTGGATGCTGAACATAAAAAATTAAATTTCGAGTACAAGAAGAATATAAAAAAGATTATGATGTAATAAATAACATCAATAATACTCTTGGAAAACATTGTTCAACTTCGGTAAATTCTAATTCTGAAGTAAAAATCTACAATAAGTTTCTCTGTCAAGTAATGAGTCCAGGAATGAATAAAGAAGTTCGCAATCAGATAATATAACTGTCCAGATAAAAGATTAAAGGAAACATTTTCTCCTAAGATTAGAAGCAACAATTTATAATTATATTAATTAAAAGAACAAGATCCATTAACAACTTGTTTATAACTAATAAAAATAATAACAAATATTTCGTGAAAGCTCCTTTTTAACCTGTTCACCATCTCAAATGTGATTAAAATTAACAGGCTCATTACAAAATAGTTGTTATAATTTATTTAAATACGATATATATGTTCAACAACAAAAAGGAATAATTGTATAAAGAAGAAGATAAAAAATAATCGAAAATATAAAAATGGGACGAATATTAAGGAACATAAAAAAAATGTTGTAAATGACTAGTTACTTCACAAGACGAATTATATTTAATTACTTCCAATATAACCATTGAAAATTATCATGGAAAAGGTAGATATATTTTTAAATACGATAATGTAAAAGATTGTTATTGTTGGAATTATTGGTTTTAAGAAGAAATTCTAATCAAAAACGTAAGTCTAAATTAGAAGATTAAATTTAAATTAGATAAGATAAAAACAATGCCATATAAGAACAAATAAATCTTGTATTTGTTGTGTAATTATTTATGTATCTATTGCCATTGTTTCGAATTTACTGGAATAACTATACATTCTCTTTTTTTTGAAATCTAACTTTTTATTCTGGATAATCTAAATTAATTCCAAGCCAACTTGCTGTATATTTACAGATATAATAATCTCCAAATATATTACAAAGATGAATTAAATTTCTGTCTTCTTTACAACAAATGTGGTATACCTTATACACTAAATAATTAAATAATAAGAAAAATCATTCCATTTCTATAATTGCCTTAGTTATATAAAGACATACGTCCATTTCACAAGGTGCTGTGCCTTGAGGAATAACTAACGCTTCCTTTTATTCTAATTAAAGCCATTTATACTAAAATTAATACTTAATTAAAATATGAAAATTAAAGAATTTAAAAAAAATATTTATTATAATTAATAAGCGTAATGTAGCGAGTGACAAGTACATGTTGTGCCACACACAAGAAAAGCTAGGTGCTGATAATGTTCTGAACAACGATACACACAGGTGGCTGTGCAATAGCTGCGCTACACCATTTCCGTGGTGCACACAAATAATGTGGAACCGAGGTGGCAACCAGACCCGTTCTTGCTGCTCCGACATAGGGTCTCATGAAGGTTTTATCTGCTCGCAAGTGCAGGGCCGTTCCAACTTTTTGGGTGTGCCGAACTCGGCATAAATTTGCATTAGGTGCTAAGTGGCCTTCCAGCCCGCCCACGCGAGTTGGGTCGCTGGCAATTATTGCTTGAACCACACGTCCGCCACATGGAGACGATATATAGTGACAACTGGAAGTGTAGAAGTAGAGAATTGCACACCATAACGGAAATCCAAACACTCTAGGACACGCTGTAGAGTAGGATTCTAGATATGCAGTAGCTCTGGCACTGCAGGACAACCGATTGGGTGCAAACTAACGAGTGTGTCAACATTTCAGACAATGACCCACAATCTATAAAAGAACCTGACAAGCTTGTAAGAGGTCCATGATTAAGGAATTTGTTGCTAGCGCACTCGAACAGATGTAATTTCGGTGGATTGCTGACGCGCTGCCTGCGATATGTAAGCTATAAGAGAATCTCAGACCAAAGAGCAGTGTTGACTGCAGTAGGAACTGTGTGTTAGTTGTAGTAGTAGTAGCGATCTGTCGTGTGTATGAAGTTGGCTGGGCCGGTCGTGGGGAGCAATTGAGGAGCCTGAGCGATATAGTATAAGGTAAAAGTAGCCTCACGCATATGTACTTTTGTAATATCAAGTCCCATGTCAATGTTTTTCAAAAAACTATCTTAATAATAATCTTTCTTATAAAAATTAACTTCTGACAGTCATTCATCTCAATTTAAAGAATTTACTAATTTCTCCAATCCATGGTTATCCCGTTTATTGTAAAGAAAAATTCAATTGTTCTTTTTATACATTACAAATATATCAGCCAGCTTTGCACTGGGGTGTGCCAGAAAAATTTATTATAAGAGCAGATATATATGTGGTATCCGGCGCCTTCATTGTGGTAAGAATTTTCAATTTATTCAGTATGATCTTTCAGGGTCATGACGGAGCACTGTTGACGTCCAAAATTTACCAGTTTAAATTCACAGTCAATTATTGATAGGTTATATAAGTGGGCCACAATTTTATTGAGAGATTAGTCACATTGTATTATTGGTAGGTACAGAATTTATCTGTTGGTAGGTTATGCTGAATGTGAATGAAGGCTATAATACATAATTATATTTTTTACTGTTGGGAGGTTATTATTTTTGTTTACTGTTGGGAGGGTACACTAAATGTGAATGTGACTGAAATAAATAGTTATATTGTTTTTACTGTTGGGAAGTTACGGAATTTTTTTGTGGGAGGTTACAAACTGACACTCAATGTGACTTTTCCTGTCGATGAAAAGGTGTTTACAGGGTCCAAACACCTCATCATGACGTCTGCAGCATCTGTTCGCCACGAACAATATGAGACTGGAATAGAAGGGAGAACCCAGAGAGGTACTCAAGGTACCCTCTACCACATACCATCAGGTGACTTGCGGAGTATGGATGTAGATGTAGATGTAGATGAAGAGGAGTCTGATATATCGTCACTTGGACTACCTGTAAATTATAGAAACTCACTGATGAACTTATTTGCAACAATTTTCTTTGTATTGACATACGTGTGTTGTCTTCCTAAATCAAGTTTCAGGTGCTGCATTCACAATGACAATGGAAAGGAAGACTAGAAACTGGGAAGGTTTACATGTAAGACAACACACACACACACACACACACACACACACACACACACACACACACACACACACACACACACACACACACACACATGCATTCACATTTACACACACATTGAAAAATTCTATCACAGTTAAACATGTTAGGTTTAAGATAGCAACTTTTTTGCGTGTTATGTTTAAATCAAGAAATCTTGGATATTAGTTTTAAGGCATATGCTTATGTATGTTAGGCTAACATTAGGGTATGAAACTCTTAAAGATGGAGGGTATGAGTGAGTTACTTCAGAATTAGGTATTAGCAGTCGCATAGGGCATGGTGTGGCCCCAATAGAAATAGTTTAGGTTGTAACCATAGATTTAGCTGTAGTTCCAATTATAAAATATCTCTATTTTTTTCTTTCATTGTATGTACAGCTGTCTGTTTATATTTTTATACATGTTACAATAATTTAATTTCTTTTACGACTATCAACAATTATATTTTATTACATGAACAAGTTTTTGTTTATATTTTGTCATACAAAGGAGTTCAAAAAGTTTTGCACAGTTGTTTCTAATTTTTTCATTTTTTTGCAGGAGGAGAATGAAATTTTTTGTGAACATACTTGGAACATTTAGCTATAGGTTAGTATACAAAAGTATTTCCTTTTATTTACAGGTGAGCCATAATGGACCATGAAGTAGATGTCAGGTTGCGACAACAGTCGGTGATGGAGTTTCTCTTCAAGACCGCCGATGACTCTGACACATCGATTCACAGGAAGTTTCTCCCTGTTTATGGGGAGGACACAGTGGACCACAGCAGTACATAGAGGTGGTTGCAGAGGTTTAAAGAAGGTGATTTCTCTCTACTGGACACTTTTGTAAGAATCATCATAGGTGCAATAGTCAAGCAGAAAGGAGTAATGTGGAGAGACATTGCCAGAGGCAGCCACGAAGGTGTGCAGAAGACGGCAGGGTGCCGAGCGCTGGAGGGGAGGCTGATGTCTGGCAGGCAGCTGGGCCAAGTGAAAGCTGGCATGACTGCCCACAGGCAGACGACCGTAGCCGCGTCAAAGCCGCCGGCAATCCCAAAACGCTCACCTAGCTGGGGCAGTCGGCCCAAACTCTGGCCACCACAGCAGATGAGGTGGTGGTGGGAGCTGAGGCGGCATGTCATTCAGTGGTGAGCGGCCCCTGAGCCACAGGCAGGGGCTAGAAGATAGCACAGCGTCGTGCCAGGCCCCACTGTCAGCCACGCATCCACAGTGCACACCATCTCCACGGTGGTGTGTATGCAGCAGCAGGGGCCATCGCAGGGGCGTTCGCCTGCCTTGCAGCCAAGTCCTATCCACGGGGGCACAAGCCGGTCTCAGCATCTGCAGGGATGGTGTCCAGGCAGTCCAGAGTAGCCACACTGAGGAGTCATTTCAGGCGAACCCACACAGCTGTCACGCCCACTCACAGTGCAGTAAGCGCCCAGCCACACTTACAAGCAGTGCCGACAACAACACTCTGCTCTCTGGCGGACCATCTGGCCCTCTCCCATCGTCTCTTACAGACGCCACATATGACACTCATGTGTGGGGAAGGTTCATCTGACCACCTACTTTCTGCACCACTTCACTTGCCACCAGCCTTGAGCCATACCCAGTCGCCACCATCAGCACTGACAGAGGGAATCTCTGTTTGTGATGTAAGTGCACTGAGTTTAGGTACCCACGTGAAGTCCAGTACAATCAAAATAGAAAAGAACAAAACATAGTGATACATTGTTCTGCTGGCCTCCAATCAACTCATATTTAATTATAAAATAAAACTTCTTCATCTAAACTTTGTTTTAGTATGACACAGTGCTAATTTTTTTTTGTTATTTATTATGTTTTATGGGTGGTTACTAGAGTCCTGCACGGCCGAGTAAGAGAGCACATAATACGAGATGGGGCGAGCACACCCTAACTGGATAGGCTGCCCGCACTAGTTCTAGCGACCGAGCATAGAAGCCGTGACCGAATACGTAACTTCAAACACATTACACATGTCATTATCAGTGTGAGACTGCAGCCTGTACGGGCTTCTCATTTGTGGTGTGTCTCTCTCTCTCTGTAATCATGCAGTGCGAGGAAGCCAGTGCAGTAAGACGTGAGACTGAAACAAATGTTTACACATTTAAGAGACGGGAAGGTCTAAAAAGCCAAGTATGGAGCACATTTTTGTTGGTTGTAGACGAAAACAGTGCGTCTGCTGGGTACGTATCGTGCATAAACTGCTCCACATTATTGTCTTTCCAATCGGGAACCATTCGTTTTAAGAAACACAGTTGCAAGAAACCTCACAAAGATACAGCTCCTTCAGGAATACCGGCAGTAATAAAAAATAGTATTACAGCAAAGCATGTTGCAATTTGCGCTAAAGATATGACACCTTTTAATGCTGTTTCTGGTGAAGGTTTAAGAGAACTAGTCCAAGAATTAATACATCTAGGTGAGCATTATGGAGAAGTTAACGTGGCAGATGTCATGCCACATCTCTCTACTGTAAGCAGACATGTCAAAGAACAGGCTGATGCAATACGAAACACAATAATGCCTCCTGTTATTGACGAAGTTATTAATAAAACATGTGCTGCGACAGTTGATATGTGGACTGATTCTCATAATCAGGTGCACTATTTGACGCTTACAACACATTACATTAACACAGATTGGTCTCTTGTGATCAATGTTTAATTTACAACAAAATTCCCAGACGTAGGGAAGACGGGAGTAAATATTATAAAAGAAAGTGCTGTATGAATTTATCTGTGTTACGTACCTGTTCTTGGAAACGTAACTTTTGTATTAAAAGAGAGAGAGAGAGAGAGAGAGAGACAGAGATAAATACATTGTGTGTGTGTGTGTGTGTGTGTGTGATAGAGAGAGAGACAGAGAGAGAGAGAGAGACAGAGATAAATACATTGTGTGTGTGTGAGAGAGAGAGACAGAGAGAGAGAGGCGTTGGATTTGTACAGTACAGTGCAGCGAGCCGGGCGAGGTGAGGTGAGACGTCATCGGTGACCGGTCATGCTCGGTTATCCGTGTGTCCGGAATCCGGACAGCAGACAGGGGGAGAGTACGTGGCCGAGCCGAGTCATATGGGGCCGGACCCGAGCGGCTCGGTCCGCCCGTCAACAGGCGAGCCATGACCGGTCAAACATGGAGCGTTGCAGCACTCTAGTGGTTACGTTGCTTGGCTGATTACTTGTAATCTATTTTCAGTCTTATGTTGTTGTTTTTTTTTTTATTTCGTGCGTGCATGAGGTATGGACGTCACAAACTTGCTGGGCAATGACAAAAGTCTGCAGACCTGCAAACATCTACTAACTTCCTTGTCTTACAGAACAACGTTCTGGACCGCAAAATTTATGTATGAAACGTCTGGAGTTGGACTGTCACCTCACCAATTTATCCAACTTTCCAGTCATATTTTATTTGCTAGCATCCAAGGATCCAGTTTTTCAAAATAGCGACATGCTAATGGCCTTCAACCTAGTGCTAGTCACCATGCAAGGAGGCTAGTGAATGTGACATAGCACATGACCTGTGAGTGTATGAGTGTTGAGAGGGGTTAGTTGCATAAGATGTACACTGGCAGTAGTCCTCATTTGTTTTGACCATTTTGTCCTGTCCAGTTTATCTTGACACATTGTTTTATAATCCGTTTCGCTGGTATTGTGCTACCGCCACCTTAACCCATTATGCGATACACTGCGCAAAAAGTCTGTTGTAAGCAGGGCGGTTACGGAAAATGGAAAGCCTTCTACCTCCTCCACAAGATGTGGAAAAGCCATATGGGTTGATCCATCTTTCTTATTTTTTGATAATCAATTCTCTTTGCCTATCGAATTTCGATTTTCAAGTCCCAACCTGGTCAACCGGATAGATTAATTGATTGAACGGAGGCTCCGAATTTGTATGTGAGCAGTCTATATGTGCATCAGTAGGAAAATGCATCTCTTGTTCACAAAAGTATATCGTCTGGCTCTGCCACATAGCCAGAGAGACGAGACTGGTGGACTCAGAGCAGGTGGCGGTGGGCCCCATTCCGAATGTGCAGCCAACCCCTGGTCGGAAAACAGACACCAGAACCTAGGTGTCGGCCGTGTGGCGAGGGGATAGTGAACTCTCCCACCCATCGGCGGTTCCTTTACAAGGCTCCAAGCTCGTAATGCTGGCAACTCGCAAAATAGCTTTCCATTCACACTGCAAACGCTGTGAAACAAAGACCAGTGTTAAAGAAGTCGGATGGGGAACCGTGCTTGAGACGGTGAGACACCGTGATGCGACTTCTAGGGAGTTGCGCCCACCACGCTGCCGCCTTCAGTCGCGCCACAGTGTCCCACAAAACGTTCTAGAGAAGTGTCCCATGCCTCCTCTGGCTCAGGTCGTGATTGACCCTTTTAACTTACACGTCAGCACTAGAATCAGACCACCAGCGTGAAATCTGGGAAGAGTTTCAGTTGGCAGAAAATTTGCTGCAGACCAACGAGTGCTTCAGATTGATATTATAGGCGTGACCGCACCGATACCGCCCAATTAGGAGTATTGCCATTATATCTGAAGTCACTAGGCATTGTTGAATAAATTGTGCTTCTAGAAAATATGCTAATCGTATGCAACTTTATGTACAGTTTATGGGAAAGTGTCATTGTTTATTAATGAATTATAGCATTCTGCCGTCTTCTTTTTGGAGGGGAGAATCGATGGATAGGCAGTAGCTAAATTAAATTAATCACACTTGTGTTAAGTTAGCCAGCTCACACACAGCTGTAGTTGACAGTCCAGATTACTGTGTGCAAGATAGCACACACTGAGGGGTGTGTGGAAGGCGGCCCACAATACTTAGTGACGTCAGGCCCTAACAGACCCTAACCATAGGCTAACTTACACACTGCGACCCTGCCCAAGTATATGTCTCCCACGCAATTTTCTAGCTAGGAATAGAGAATTTCCGTTTTTATATTTTAGAAAAGTTTCAGAAATTATATTTATTCTCCATTCCTACTTTCATTTCTTATACATGCATTAGTTTTGCGTTAGATCGTGAGTGCTAGTGCGAGTGTTCACTAGATTCCTTGACTTGCGCCATAGGGTGGTGGGATTTCGGTTTCCGCTGAATAGGTCACTACACTCAGCTGGCGGCTACACGGGTAGGGAGGCTGTGTGGCATGGACTGGGCGGTTTTTTAGGTTAGAAGGCCTCGGGAAAGTGCGGGATGGGCTGCAATGTCAAAGGGTGCTTGGCAATTACAGGACGTGCTTGGATCAAGGAACAGTTGGAATTATAGTTGTAAATTGTTGTAGTTGCGCTGGAAAAGTAACTGAGCTTCAAGCGCTAATAGAAAGCACAGAAGCTGATATCGTTATAGTTACAGAAAGCTGGCTAAAGCCTGAAATAAGTTCTCCAGAAATTTTTACGAAGTCTCAGACGGTGTTCAGGAAAGATAGATTAGGCAGAATTGGTGGTGGAGTGTTTGCGTCTGTCAGTAGTGGTTTATCTTGTAGTGAAGTCGAAGTAGATACTCCGTGCGAATTGGTATGGGTGGAGGTTATACTTAATAGCCGAATTAAGTTAATAATTGGCTCCTTCTACCGACCCCCAGACTCCAATGATACAGTTGTGGAACAGTTCAGAGAAAGTTTGAGTCTCGTAACAAATAAATACCCCATTCATACGGTTATAGTTGGTGGGGACTTCAACCTACACTCCGTATGTTGGCAAAAATACTTGTTCAAAACCGGTGGTAGGCAGAAAACGTCTTCCGAGATTGTCCTAAATGCTTTCTCCGAAAATTATTTCGAGCAGTTAGTCCACGAACCCACGCGAATTGTAAATGGTTGCGAAAACACACTTGACCTCTTAGCCACAAACAATCCAGAGCTGATAGAGAGCATCATGACTGATACAGGGATTAGTGATCGCAAGGTCGTTGTAGCTAAGCTCAATACCATTTCTTCCAAATCCATCAGAAACAAACGCAAAATAATTTTATTTAAAAAAGCGGATAAAGTGCCACTAGAAGCCTTCCTAAAAGACAATTTCCATTCCTTCCGAACTGACTATGCGAATGTAGACGAGATGTGGCTCAAATTCAAAGATATAGTAGCAACAGCAATTGAGATATTCATACCTCATAAATTGGTAAGAGATAGAACGGATCCCCCGTGGTACACAAAAAAGGTCCGAACGCTGTTGCAGAGGCAACGGAAAAATCATGCGAAGTTCAGAAGAACGCGAAATCCCGAAGATGGGCTAAAATTTACAGACGCACGAAATTTGGCACGTACTTCGATGCGAGATGCCTTTAATAGGTTCCACAACGAAACATTGTCTCGAAATTTGGTAGAAAATCCGAAGAAATTCTGGTCGTATGTAAAGTACACAAGCGGCAAGACGCAGTCAATACCTTCGCTGCGCAGTGCCGATAGTACTGTTATCGACGACTGTGCCGCTAAAGCGGAGTTATTGAACGCTATTTTCTGAAATTCCTTCACCAGGGAAGAAGAATGGTATATTCCAGAATTTGAAACACGAACATTTGCTAGCATGAGTTTCTTAGAAGTAGATACCTTAGGGATTGCGAAGCAACTCAAATCGATTGATACGGGCAAGTCTTCAGGTCCAGATTGTATACCGATTAGGTTCCTTTCAGAACGCTGATACTATAGCTCCCTACTTAGCACTCATATACAACCGCTCGCTCACCGATAGATCTGTACCTACAGATTGGAAAATTGCGCAGGTCGCACCAGTGTTCAAGAAGGGTAGTAGGAGTAATCCATTTAACTACAGACCTATATAATTGACGTCGGTTTGCAGTAGGGTTTTGGAGCATATACTGTATTCAAACATTATGAATCACCTCGAAGGGAACGATCTATTGACACGTAATCAGCATGGCTTCAGAAAACATCGCTCTTGTGCAACGCAGCTAGCTCTTTATTCGCATGAAGTAATGTCCGCTATCGACAGGGGATCTCAAGTTGATTCGGTATTTCTAGATTTCCGGAAAGCTTTTGACACCGTTCCTCACAAGCGACTTCTAATCAAGCTGCGGAGCTATGGGGTATCGTCTCAGTTGTGCGACTGGATTCGTGATTTCCTGTCAGGAAGGTCGCAGTTCGTAGTAATAGACGGCAAATCATCGAGTAAAACTGAAGTGATATCAGGTGTTCCCCAGGGAAGCGTCCTGGGACCTCTACTGTTCCTGATCTATATAAATGACCTGGGTGACAATGTGAGGAGTTCTCTTAGACTGTTCGCAGATGATGCTGTAATTTACCGTCTAGTAAGGTCATCTGAAGACCAGTATCAGTTGCAAAGCGATTTAGAAAAGATTGCTGTATGGTGTGTGAGGTGGTAGTTGACGCTAAATAACGAAAAGTGTGAGATGATCCACATGAGTTCCAAAAGAAATCCGTTGGAATTCGATTACTCGATAAATAGTACAATTCTCAAGGCTGTCAATTCAACTAAGTACCTGGGTGTTAAAATTACGAACAACTTCAGTTGGAAGGACCACATAGATAATATTGTCGGGAAGGCGAGCCAAAGGTTGCGTTTCATTGGCAGGACACTTAGAAGATGCAACAAGTCCACTAAAGAGACAGCTTACACTACACTCGTTCGTCCTCTGATAGAATATTGCTGTGCAGTGTGGGATCCTTACCAGGTGGGATTGACGGAGGACATCGAAAGGGTGCAAAAAAGGGCAGCTCGTTTTGTATTATCACGTTATAGGGGAGAGAGTGTGGCAGATATGATACACGAGTTGGGATTGAAGTCATTACAGCATAGACGTTTTTCGTCGCGGCGAGACCTTTTTACGAAATTACAGTCACCAACTTTCTCTTCCGAATGCGAAAATATTTTGTTGAGCCCAACCTACATAGGTAGGAATGATCATCAAAATAAAATAAGAGAAATCAGAGCTCGAACAGAAAGGTTTAGGTGTTCGTTTTTCCCGCTCGCTGTTCGGGAGTGGAATAGTAGAGAGATAGTATGATTGTGGTTCGATGAACCCTCTGCCAAGCACTTAAATGTCAATTGCAGAGTAGTCATGTAGATGTAGATTGTGTTTCTTTTCGCTGTACAACAAATTATCTTTCATGTTATTCTGTGGTTTTATGGGTTTTGCCCCACATGTACTGACGATATTCTGCTTTGACAACAGCGTTGACGATCTGTTTTCATTCTGTCTTATTGGCGAAATAACATCACATAACTAAAAGTTATGTGGGAAGAATAATTTTTTGCATAATGTTCCATTATTAAGGAGTAAAATGGTCACATGTCAACGCAAATATTGCATTAGTGATTGCATTGGTGATCCTGAAAATTTAGACGTATTACGTGACAGTCATTAGATGGTAGGCAGATCAATAAGCCGTCGCCATACTAGCATTACCACAATCAAGAGTAATATCGCCAGTCATGAATAAGACTGACGATTTACCAGATTCTTCCGCCCTGACCATGCTTCTGAAGATCAGGAAAAGAGCTCCGAGGTAGAAGAAAAATTAAAGACACAGAAGAGCCACGCAAAGAGTAGTGAAGGCACGTGGAGAGAAGAAAATGAATTTCCGAAATCGTTTCGAATACGTAGAGATACAGAGGAAAGACTAAGCGTTGCGAAAGACGCAGAAGGACAGCGAAAACTGGATATGAGAGAGCACCAGTAGAATCTTACTGGCCAGATAAGGGATTTAGAAGACAGAAGGACGGAAACAGCGTGAACGTGTGCGGAAGCTCAGCAATGCGCACTTGGTGCGAAAAAGGGACGCAAGACTTGCTAGAGTTCCGGCTGAGGGGCAAAGAAACTAGCTCTTGCCGCAACTAGTCGAGCGATATCCACCGCGAGCAAACGGCCATGGCGTCGTCATCACAGGTGAGAGACGGACGTAGAGGTCATTTCGAATAAAGTGAAGAATGGAAAACTAGTGATCGCAACGAAGGTGGACAAACATGAAATGTCGAATAAAGAGTGGAAAAGTGATGAAAGACTTGCGTCAGCTTGAACAAGTGTTTAGGGCAGGAGGAGCACGTGTGAGCATGAGTGGATCACACACATGCAGGTAATGCAGGTAATTCGTCATTGGTCGGACCCGAGTAGTCATTCACATATCACCTACGGAGGTACAAGCTGTGTGCACTCTTGCGTGAATAAGCGAGCATGCTGGAAAAGATTTGGCAACGCATGTAGCGATGTTTCTGGTCATTGCGGCAGCAACAGGCCACATGAAATATTGCAACACACCGGGAACGCAGCGATATCGATGTCAATGACTTACTCAGCAGTGAGGACCGAACCCACTTTCGACGACAAGCAATATCTCTTCCTGATGAAGTTTGAAACCTTTAAGCAATCGGGAAATGGGTTGTACCCTAAGATATGGATCCAAAAATTCGAAAACATTCTTCAAAATTCGTGGCCGCTCATGGCGAAACTCGAATTTATATGCGGATATATGGATGGGCAAGAGGCCAAAAGAATGGGCCACATTGCGAACAGTACCCGGTCGTTTGAAGATTTCAAGGAAGCATTTCTTGTAGCTTATTGGTCACGGGAAATGCGAGGTAGGATTAGACATGAGATTTTCATGTGGCTGGACTTCGAAGAGTTGGGCTACGAAAGCGCTGTAAAGGTGTTTGAAGCCCTACTCCGAAAGAATCAGATATTAGACTGCCGACACAGCTCTGTTGTTAGTAGAAGTATTTGGTATGTTGTAGCTTGCTTGGCTCAGTGTTGGCTCACGCCAGGGTTGACCCAAGTTACCTAGAACCTTCCAAGCACTCCCACTACAGTCCACAGTTTTAGGTGTAACACACATAATTTCGTTTAAGAAACGTCACAAAAATTAATAAAAATCAATATTTTTTCTTATCATATTCACTTATTATAAAATAATTATTTATTTCATGCAAAAGGTGAATGTAACATAATAAATTTAATTCATTCTCATAAAGAATAATTCATATTAAAATTTTACTGTTTCCTGTTCGGTGTATTTAATTATTCGACTGGGCAGTTAGAATTAATTGTCGAAGAACCTTCGGCGCCATATGAAGAAAACCTGTAGGGATTTTCCTTGATTTTACCCTCTGGGTTTATTTCGAAGTCTGTCTCGAAGTCCAGGTTTCTGTCCTTTGCATCAGGTCCCGTTATCTTTAATTGAGAGGCCAGAGCTCAAACAGCAGCGACCTGATCATCGATGATACCCACTGTTTGGGTGACCAGTCCACTGCTGGCCTGGGGAATTCCAGGAGCAAATGTATTCGATCACAGTTTGTATAAATGTAGTTAAAACCAGAATGACAAAGTATATTCTAAAAATATTATTTGTATAAATATATTTTGGATGCAAATAAATTATTTTCTTCACATTTTCGTATTTTATTTGAAGAGATGAAATGTAAATAACATGTGATGTTCCTGTACAACACACCAAATAAGGTTTAAAAAGAATATTATATTCTAAAAACAAAGTATATTCCCCTACTGTTCTAAATGGCGACTGCTTCAGCGACATCTCTGCAATGAAGTTATGCACTGCTTAGTGAATGGCGCAGATAGAAGGCGTAAGTGAGAAGGAGCAAACAGAAAAAATCCAGCATGCGCCATTACCTCATTCCCTCTGACGCTAGCTCTGATCACACTGCTGCAGTCGGTCAGTATTATCTAATGTAAAATTACAAGCTGTAATTCGCGGCTCTGGCAGTTGCCTGAAAAGGCCTACATAGGCAAGACCTATGTTGTTTGTGTAGACGAGTGGGGAACGAACATCAATCTCACTCAAATATTAACCGATTTTGAAAATTCAAAATGCTCCATAACAAAATCTATCTGGAATATCAAATGCTAATTGACACACTAATTTCTTCAGTTTTAATTTCCTCTATCTTTCTGAAAATGCTTCAGAAGGAAATGTAAAAATGAAGTTAACACTGAATAAAGATGTACACAAACACAGTACAAGAGAAAATGAAAATTATTACATGATAAACAGAAATCTAAAACTGTCCGTGACTGCCCCTGAAGAAGCAGGCAAAAGGTTCTTTAATAAACTCCCCAAAATCATTAAAAAAGAAACAGACCTAAAATGTTTTAAAAATCATTTGAAACTATATCTCACAGAGAAATGTATATACAGTTTGAGTGAATACTAAGATGGTGTTTAAATATGTTATATCATTACTGAAATGTACCTTTAAAATTATCATTTCTGTATGTTGTTTGGATTGTGTGTATGTATAATGTGAAACATGTAATACCTGTATGCTTGTAGACTATTTCTGTGTAATTATTGTTTCATTTATACATAATGAAATCAAGTTTGATGTCAATAGCCTATTGTATGACACACCCAATACTCTCAGCTGGATTTTCAGCTGGAGTCCATGGGCAAAGAATAAATAAATAAATAAATAAATAAATAAATATTACTTTTTTTAATATTTTATTCATTAATGTATTTAAAAATTTTCAGTAAATGTTCTTTGCTGTGCATCACATGTTAAATTTTTCTTACCATCTGATGTCACATATATTAAAGTATCTGAAGGAGTTTCTTCATTAGAAGTTATGTAAATTTTCATAGTTCTTTTCTGTGAAGTTACAATATTCTTTCTACGAGTCATGTTAATGATATAGATTGGATAATTTAAAATGAAATTGTATGAAGTTCTGTCAGTGTCTGATTTGAGTAGTGTAGCTCGTTTACAATCGAGAAATGCATTGTATACTTTGAGAAATTATTGGGATTATTAATATTCCACATCTCATGTGGGAAAATTTCGTTACTTCCATATTTCAAGTATATATTCTGTAGATTATCATAGTCAAATAATGAGTCAGGTAACTGATTATTTTTATGCTTTGTCTGAAATGTAACAAATACAAAGTATGGCATGTCAAATACTACAGAGTTATAGTAATTTGTGATATTAAATTCAAAATATCTCTTACCACTCAATCCTACAAATTCTATAGGCTGTAGTTCATAAAACGATACTGGAATTTTTGGATTTTTCAGAATATTTTCTCACTCTGGTAACTCGTAATTTGGTTTGTATTTAACCACTGGTACACGAATTTCCATTCGATTCTATTACAATGTTTCCTTCTTTAGGAAGTGCATCTGCAATTACAACTCCAGCATCATTATAATCAGACCATCTACGAATATGCATCATTAGAACTAGAAGATCGTGTAAAAATTACTGTTAAGTCTTCTTCCCACATAATTTCTTTACAATTTTAAAAAATCAACCAAGTAGTCCAAGTGGATGAAGTACTCTGCTTTTCTTACTCCACAATTTTCCGTGATTGAAATATGTTCTTCTATGCTTTTTTTATCAGAACAGATGACATCAAATATGACATAGCTGTCGATGAAATAAAAGAATGTTCATTTCCAGATAAAATATTATTTTATCTCATTCTGGTTACAAAATCAGATTCGCCACATAATTATCTATTAATGTTTTATTGGATTTTCCGCCATCTATTGGATAATCTGATTCTGATCCATCAGGATCAGCTTTAAGAATTATAAAGTTCATTTATAAATGTGCATGATCAGATGAAGCCATCCATCACCAATATGTATTTCAATCTCTGTATCCTTGTTGGGTGCACTTAAATTATTTTTTCTTGTCTCATTCACAGGGAATGAGTAAAACTGATAACTCTCGATTTCGTTCATGATTTGTGAAGGATAAAATTTATTAACACATTTTAAAACTGTTGTTACATAAACACCTCTAAAGTCGATCACATTATCATTTTCATCAGTCATAGTAATTTTTAGATCTGGAGTAGGATCAAAAATTGCATATCTAAAGGATGATATGCTTTAAAATTATTGGTCTTCGAAATTCAGAATTTGGTTGAAATGAAGTAATAATAATAGTTTCTCTATGAAAATGATCAGTCTGTTCAATAATAATATCTTCATCCAAATTAAAATTTATATTAATTAATTCTAATGGAATAATTTCAAAAACATCTTTAGCAACAGCTTTTCATTAGCTCCAATAATTTGATTACTAACTCCTCAAACTTGACTAACAAAATCTTCTTTATCCATAAATAACTTTACACCACTTTCAATAACAGCTTATTTATGCACTCTAATATGAATATTTGGGTTTTTCGATTGAAAATTATTTTCTAAATTTTACAATCTATATTGACCAGCAGGACATTCTATTGTGTCTCCATGACAATATACTTTATTATTTTTCTATGTAAAATTTGGAGTTAAAAAACTAGTAGAAAATAACTGATGAAACATTTTTGTAAGTTTCTCTTACTGAATTTATTTAAGAATAGATGAATTATCACTTCACTGAAATAATCTACTATGTTAGATTTACTATTAAAAATTTTTATTGAATATATGACTGATTGGGAACAAAAAATTAAAGTGTCAAAAAAGAAATAAAAAAATAAACATAGTAAACTATTACCAAATTCTGTTCAATGTGTGGTAATAGGACCATGTGGTTGCGAAATAACTATATTAATCATCGACAGTTATATTCTAGCTCCAGTGTTTTGAATTGGAATAGAATTAATCATTTGTATGTTTACTCCAGAAGTATAGA
The DNA here is from genome assembly GCF_023897955.1 of Schistocerca gregaria. Classification (NCBI taxonomy): domain Eukaryota; kingdom Metazoa; phylum Arthropoda; class Insecta; order Orthoptera; family Acrididae; genus Schistocerca; species Schistocerca gregaria. The sequence continues at coordinate 785,068,714 of NC_064923.1, read as the reverse complement.
TCAACCCAGATACTTAGAGTTTATAAAAAGGTGTAAAAGATTGAAAATACCATAACAAAAAATTGATACTTCTCTCGAAAATAAAGATGAATTATTCCATTAGATCAAGGTCTAGGTGATTTAGTAGTAGCATTTGATGAATTTATTCTTCAAAATCAGGGTATAGTTAGAGAACATTTTACTAGAGGAGGACATAAAGGAACAGATTGGTTTTATTTAGCTCAAACTTACTCAAAAGTACCAAAATAATTAGTTAAAGATAATATTATTTTTTTAAATATTCTCAGACAAAATGACACACATTTAAATCATGTTTATCATGAACTTGTTGGAGATGATTTAAAATGTAATAATTTTAAATTAACGTTGTTGTTGTTGTTGTCTTCAGTCCTGAGACTGGTTTGATGCAGCTCTCCATGCTACTCTATCCTGTGCAAGCTGCTTCATCTCCCAGTACCTACTGCAACCTACATCCTTCTGAATCTGCTTAGTGTACTCATCTCTCGGTCTCCCTCTACGATTTTTACCCTCCACGCTGCCCTCCAATGCTAAATTTGTGATCCCTTGATGCCTCAAAACATGTCCTACCAACCGATCCCTTCTTCTAGTCAAGTTGTGCCACAAACTTCTCTTCTCCCCAATCCTATTCAATACCTCCTCATTAGTTACGTGATCTATCCACCTTATCTTCAGTATTCTTCTGTAGCACCACATTTCAAAAGCTTCTATTCTCTTCTTGTCCAAACTAGTTATCGTCCATGTTTCACTTCCATACATGGCTACACTCCAAACAAATACTTTCAGAAACGACTTCCTGATACATAAATCTATATTCGATGTTGACAAATTTCTCTTCTTCAGAAACGCTTTCCTTGCCATTGCCAGTCTACATTTTATATCCTCTCTACTTCGACCATCATCAGTTATTTTACTTCCTAAATAGCAAAACTCCTTTACTACTTTAAGTGTCTCATTTCCTAATCTAATTCCCTCAGCATCACCCGATTTAATTTTACTACATTCCATTATCCTCGTTTTGCTTTTGTTAATGTTCATCTTATATCCTCCTTTCAAGACACTGTCCATTCCTTTCAACTGCTCTTCCAAGTCCTTTGCAGTCTCTGACAGAATTACAATGTCATCGGCGAACCTCAAAGTTTTTACTTCGTCTCCATGAATTTTAATACCTACTCCAAATTTTTCTTTTGTTTCCTTTACTGCTTGTTCAATATACAGATTGAATAACATCGGGGAGAGGCTACAACCCTGTCTCACTCCTTTCCCAACCACTGCTTCCCTTTCATGCCCCTCGACTCTTATGACTGCCATCTGGTTTCTGTACAAATTATAAATAGCCTTTCGCTCCCTGTATTTTACCCCTGCCCCCTTTAGAATTTGAAAGAGAGTATTCCAGTCAACATTGTCAAAAGCTTTCTCTAAGTCTACAAATGCTAGAAACGTAGGTTTGCCTTTTCTTAATCTTTCTTCTAAGATAAGTCGTAAGGTCAGTATTGCCTCACGTGTTCCAACATTTCGACGGAATCCAAACTGATCCTCCCCGAGGTCTGCATCTACCAGCTTTTCCATTCGTCTGTAAAGAATTCGCGTTAGTATTTTGCAGCTGTGGCTTATTAAACTGATAGTTCGGTAATTTTCACATCTGTCAGCACCTGCTTTCTTTGGGATTGGAATTATTATATTCTTCTTGAAGTCTGAGGGTATTTCGCCTGTCTCATACATCTTGCTCACCAGCTGGTAGAGTTTTCTCAGGACTGGTTGTCCCAAGCCCGTCAGTAGTTCTAATGGAATGTTGTCTACTCCGGGGGCCTTGTTGCGACTCAGGTCTTTCAGTGCTCTGTCAAACTCTTCACGCAGTATCGTATCTCCCATTTCGTCTTCATCTACATCCTCTTCCATTTCCATAATATTGTCCTCAAGTACATCACCCTTGTATAAACCTTCTATATACTCCTTCCACCTTTCTGCCTTCCCTTCTTTGCTTAGAACTGGGCTGCCATCTGAGCTCTTGATATTCATACACTTGGTTCTCTTCTCTCCAAAGGTCTCTTTGATTTTCCTGTAGGCAGTATCTATCTTACCCCTAGTGAGATAAGCTTCTACATCCTTACATTTGTCCTCTAGCCATCCCTGTTTAGCCCTTTTGCACCTCCTGTCGATCTCATTTTTGAGACGTTTGTATTCCTTTTTGCCTGCTTCATTTACTGCATTTTTATATTTTCTCCTTTCATCAATTAAATTCAATATTTCTTCTGTTACCCAAGGATTTCTAGCAGCCCTCGTCTTTGTACCTACTTTATCCTCTGCTGCCTTCACTACTACATCCCTCAGAGCTACCCATTCTTCTTCTACTGTATTTCTTTCCCCTATTCCTGTCAATTGTTCCCTTATGCTCTCCCTGAAACTCTGTACAACCTCTGGTTCTTTCAGTTTATCCAGGTCCCATCTCCTTAACTTCCCACATTTTTGCAGTTTCTTCAGTTTTAATCTACAGGTCATAACCAATAGATTGTGGTCAGAGTCCACATCTGCCCCTGGAAATGTCTTACAACTTAAAACCTGGTTCCTAAATCTCTGTCTTACCATTATATAATCTATCTGATACCTTTTAGTATCTCCAGGGTTCTTCCACGTATACAACCTTCTTTCATGATTCTTAAACCAAGTGTTAGCTATGATTAAGCTGTGCTCTGTGCAAAATTCTACTAGGCGGCTTCCTCTTTCATTTCTTAGCCCCAATCCATATTCACCTACTATGTTTCCTTCTCTCCCTTTTCCTACACTCGAATTCCAGTCACCCATTACTATTAAATTTTCGTCTCCCTTCACTATCTGAATAATTTCTTTTATTTCATCGTACATTTCTTCAATTTCTTCATCATCTGCAGAGCTAGTTGGCATATAAACTTGTACTACTGTAGTAGGTGTGGGCTTCGTATCTATCTTGGCCACAATAATGTGTTCACTATGCTGTTTGTAGTAGCTTACCCGCATTCCTATTTTCCTATTCATTATTAAACCTACTCCTGCATTACCCCTATTTGATTGTGTGTTTATAACCCTGTAGTCACCTGACCAGAAGTCTTGTTCCTCCTGCCACCGAACTTCACTAATTCCCACTATATCCAACTTTAACCTATCCATTTCCCTTTTTAAATTTTCTAACCTACCTGCCCGATTAAGGGATCTGACATTCCACGCTCCGATCCATAGAACGCCAGTTTTCTTTCTCCTGATAACGACATCCTCCTGAGTAGTCCCCGCCCGGAGATCCGAATGGAAGACTATTTTACCTCCGGAATATTTTACCCAAGAGGATGCCATCATCATTTAATCATACAGTAAAGCTGCATGTCCTCGGGAAAAATTACGGCTGTAGTTTCCCCTTGCTTTCAGCCGTTCGCAGTACCAGCACAGCAAGGCCGTTTTGGTTAATGCTGCAAGGCCAGATCAGTCAATCATCCAGACTGTTGCCCCTGCAACTACTGAAAAGGCTGCTGCCCCTTTTCAGGAACCACACGTTTGTCTGGCCTCTCAACAGATACCCCTCCGTTGTGGTTGCACCTACGGTACGGCCATCTGTATCGCTGAGGCACGCAAGCCTCCCCACCAACGGCAAGGTCCATGGTTCATGGGGGGGTAAATTAACGTGTAAGAAATTATTTGTGTGAATGATAAACTTGGATTTCTTACAATAGACATAAATAGAAAACCAAATGAAGGTAAGTTCCGAAATAAAATACAGAATTCCATAACAAGATAACCATCAAACATAAATGTAAAACACAAGATAAATGCTTAGGAAGTACATTAAACATGAACATTCAACAAAAAATGTTTAATTAATTTTTTTTTCATCTCTTATAAATGTTTGCAAAATATGATCCAGAAGTTGTTAAAAAAGCGAAACGAAATAGAAAGATAGCTGAAAAACTGAAAGAACAATTCTAGGATTGGAAAAAACAAACAAGAACATAATATAAAAAATATAAACCGATGCTGTTCAACTAGTTAACAAGGAATTGAAGGATTAGGTGATAGTGTTTTAAAAGCTGTTCAAGAAAATAGAGAAGTTGAAAAACAAATGATTCCCTATTGTCATCATAAAGAAGATTTTGGAGATATACCAAAAATTAAATCTTATGAAAATCCAGAATATGATTACACATTAAGTGACTCAGAAATACATCATGTATGAAGAAGTATGAAGAAGAGACTAAAAGAAAAAACAAGACAGGTACTGTTAAAAAATAATGGACACTGATGCTAAAAAAATAAATGTATAAGTATATTATAATGTTGAAGTATAAATATAAAGTATATAATATATAGTTTATAGTATATAGTACATTATATATATATAGTATGAGGTATATAAAGTATAAATACAATATTAATTTTAATTATGAACAGCCTAAGTTACACAATTTACCTAGAATTTACCTAGGTTTCAGTCACTATAACCCGACCCTCTTCAGAATAACAGTATCTACTGTTTGTTCATAGTGAACATTGTCAGACTAAAACTACAAATCCATAAATTATCGCCAAACTGTAAATATTATCTGGTACTGCCTCAGTGCACTATGGACAAACAGTAGATACTGTTATTCTGAAGAGGGAGGGTTATCCTGACTGCACAAATTTTAACACTAAAACGCTTTTGTACTAAAAAAACTGTCATATATAATTACTAAATATGTAGAAAGTTAATCCATCTGCAATAGAGAGTTTTTTAAACCTTGTCAAGGAAGAAAGAGTGGCAGGACGTTTATAGTGCTGATAACATAGATTACAAGTATAATGTTTTTCTTGACACACTTCTCACGCTTTTTGAGAGTTGTTTTCCATTAGAATGTTCTAAACGGGATACTAGCTGTAAAAGGCAACCTGGGTGGCTGACATGTGAGATAAGGATATCATGTAGAACAACGAGGGAATTATATCAAAACGTTAGTAGTCACAATCAAACTAAAGTAGCCCATTACAAACAGTAGTGTAAGGTGCTTAAAATGTTATTAGGAAGGCAAGGAGTACGCAGTATGCAAATAGAATAGCTAATTCACAGGATAAAATTAAAAACAATATGGTCAGTTGTGAAGGAAGTGTCTGGTCAACAGCACAAGGCTGACAATATAAAGTAGGTTTGAAGTAAAAATATTTCTGTTGCTGACAAATCAGATATATGTATAGCATTTAAAAATCATTTTCTGAACAATGCTGGTGAATTAAGTAAATATTTAGTTTCAACAGGGAATCATACAACTCTCTTGGCAAACACCTTTCCAAGATTGATGTCTGAAATACTTTTCTATGATACAGACAAGGGGGAGATTGAGTCAATAATTAAATCACTGAGACTCTCATGGATATGATGGAATGCCTAGCAGAATATTAAAGTACTGTGCTGCACATGTCAGCCCTGTATTTAGCCCTATTTGTCATTTTTCCTTTAGGAATGGTCAGTTTCCTGAATGATTGAAGTACTCAGTTGTAAAGCCGCTTTATATAAAGGGATAATATATACAGTTTTAGACCTTCGTCTATGCTACCAGTGTTTGCTAGAGCTATTTAAAAGGCTGTATATGTTTTGGATAACTGATCATTTTGTATACACGATTTGCTATCAAATGTACAGTTTGGCTTTGGAAGTCATTTAACAACTGAAAATGCTATATTTCTTTTCTCTGTGAGGTACTGTATGGATTAAACAAAACGTTTCGTATGCTAGGCATATTTTTTTGATTTGACTAAGGCGTTTGAATGTGTTGATCACAAAACATTCCTCCAGGAGTTGGACCATTTTAGAATACAGAAAGTAGCTCACAACTGTTTCACCTCTTACTTTAACAACAGACAGCAAAAGGTCATTATCCACAGTGTTGAGAATGGTTGTGATGTGGAGTCTGAGTGGGGTATGGTCAATCGGGGGTGCCCCAGGAATCAGTGTTGGGGCTACTCCTCCTCTTTATTTATATAAGCCCTCTAGTATTACAGGTAACTCTAAAATATTTCTGTTAGCTGATGACACTAGCTTGGTAGTAAAGGACGATGTGCGTAACATTGGCTCTGTTTCAAATAGTGCAGTTAATGACCTAAGTTCATGGGTTGTAGAAAATAAACTAACAGCCAGTGCGGGCAATAAGTGGTGTCATTTCACAAATCTCTTATCGACACTTGGGTATTTTGACATTGGCCTCTCAATATATACATTCCTCATTGTCATTTTTTGTTATCAGTATTAGCTTATTCCCAAAAATAAGCAGCTTTCATTCGGTTAATACCTGACAGAAATCAAACCTGCATTTGGATCAGACTGCCTTAACTCTTTGTGCAGAACAGTTTGCGGATAGATAGTAAGCTGTTGTGGAAAGACTAGTTCAGGATCTTGTTCAGAAACTAGATGCTACTTAATTTACCATTAGAACAGTTCAACACGAAAAATAGTCTACTTCGCTTATTTTGATGCGTTTATGTCATATGGTATTATGTTTTGGGGTAGTTCTTCTGATTCAAAAAGGGTATTTTTGGCTCAAAAACGGGCTGTTCGAGCTATGTGTGGTGTAAGTTCGAGAACCTCCTGTCGAGCCCTGTTCCATAGTCTGGGAGTCCTGACATTGCCCTTACAGTATATGTTTTCTTTAATGTCATTTGTTGTTAGCAATCTTAGCTCATTCCCAAGTGTTAGCAGCTTTCACTCAGTTAATATTAGGCAGAAATCAAATTTGCATGTGGAATTCACTTCCTTGACTCTTGTGCAGAAAGGAGTGCAGTATTCTGCTGCATCCATTTTCAATAAGCTACCACAAGAACTCAAAAATCTCAGCAGTAGCCCAAACACTTTTAAGTCTAAACTGAAGAGTTTCCTCATGGCTCACTCCTTCGGAAGAGAGGCAAAATGAAGCAAATTCACGTGTTACGTTGTTGATTTTCTTTATTTAAACTTACGAATTGTCGCTTGAATATGTTACTTATATTTCATTTTATCTGTTTCTACAATTGTGTTATAATTTCATGTGTTGACTCGTACCATGACCATGGAGGCTTCTCCTTAATTTGTTCCCACAGAACAATAAATAAATAAATAAATACTGCTGCATCCATGTCCAACAAGCTACCAGCAGAATACAAGAATCTTAACAGTAATTCAGGCACTTTCAAATCGAAACTGAAGGGGTTACCTCATGGGTCACTCCTTCTATTCTGTCGAGGAGTTCCTTGAAAAATTGAGCTGATTCTTATTGTATTGTTGATTGTGTTTACTTAAACTTATGGTTCGCCTTTTTTTCTGGTTTATAAATAAACATTTTATTTTCATCTGTTATTACTTTTATATTATATTATATTATATACTTACGTATCAAACTTCCGGGCAGATTAAAACTGCATGCCCGACCGAGACTCGCACTCGGGACCTTTGTCTTTCGTGGGCAAGTGCTCTATCAACTGAGCTACCGAAGCACGACTCACACCTGGCCCTCACAGCTTTACTTTGCGTGCGTAAGGCAAAGGTCCCGAGTTCGAGTCTCGGCCGAGCACACAGTTTTAATCTGCCAGGAAGTTTCATATCAGCGCACACTCCGCTGCAGAGTGAAAATCTCTTTCTACTTATATATTACTGAGATGTTCCATGACTTTGGAGATTTGTTCCTCAATTTGGTCCTACGGGATTTGACGTGTAAATATATAAATAAATGATGAGAATCTGAGTTAATATTTTCCATCCTTCAACACTGAACAGTATGATTGGATTCAAAATCCATTCAGGGACCTTCAGATGACTTCAGCTTAACATTAACAGAAAAAGAAGAATTGGCAGATATATCTCTGATCGTAGACTGATGATTAGACGAGAGGAGTTGTTTCTTGGAGCCTTTTGGATTTCCATAAAAGAAGAGTATGTGTCTATATCTAGAAAGGCCTTGAAGATTTTACCAGTTTTCGACATCATATTTATGTGAATTAGGATTTTCTGCCCTCACCACAATTAAATATAAAAAGAGAGGAACTCTTCAATGCATTGACGAGGAGACGAGAGTTTGTCTTTCAAATATATCTCCAAACATTGAAGAAATTGCGAGAACATATCTGGCTCATGTGTCTCATGAACACTAGAAAGAGTAGACGCAAGATACGTTTCATTTGTATTTCATTACTACTTTTCTCGATAATTAGAATTAATCATTGGTTTTATTGCATTATTTCATTTTAATACGTTTCACTTAATAGCTTCTCTTGCCTTTCGTCTTGGCTGGGTAGGAGGCAACACGGCGCTCGGCCGTCACATTTGTCTGACAATCGTGCTAAAACAATCTCTCACATTTTATACAAAAATTATTTGTTCATATTGTGATAATGTATTTTTTTAAACATAAGTTGTACTTTCTGTAGTCTGGACGTGAAATCCAAAATAAAATGACTTAAGTGTTATTTTATCACAGTATTTATTTCCTGTATTGACTACTGTAAAATATTCCTCAGAAATCAAACAATGGGAAAATCCAGGATGGAATGTAACAATACTTTGAAAAGGAAAGTTGCTACTCACCATTTAGCGAAGATACTGAGTCGCAGATAGGCACAACAAAAAGACTGTCACAGATGTATCTTGAGGTCAGTAAGGCCTTTGTCAAAATTAGACTTCAAACACTCTCATACACACTCACGCAAACGCAAATGGTGTGTGTGTTAAGTTTGCATGAGTGTGTATATGCTTGTTGGTCACCTAATTTTGACAAAGGTCTTACTGGCCGAAAGAAATATTTGTGACAGTATTTTTGTTGTGCCTCTCTGCAGCTCAGCATCTCCACTGTATGGTGAACAGCAACTCTCCTTTTCACAGTATGCCTAAGAAATATGCCTATAGTGCTCCCACAATTATTTTAAGCCTTTTATATGCACCTGAAGCTCAAAAAATTTGAGAACCACTGTCCTAGAGTTATCATTAAAGCCATTTGTTGGAACTTGTTAAGTAGACTTTCTTGGGATAGCTTATGTCTATTTTGAAGGGTCTGCCATTTCAGTTTCTTCAGCAACACTGTGACACATCCCCATGATTCAAACAAACCTGTGACCAGTCATGGTGCTATTCTCTGTACATGTTCAATATCCCCAGCTAGTCCTTCTTGGCACAGGTCCGACACACTTGGGTTCTAGTCCAGAATAGTTCGCATCAGTCATTTTAAGCAATCTCTTCTGTAGTCCGATTGCACTACCCCAGCATTCTACCAAGAACCAGAAATCTACAACCGGCTTTATCCACAACTGAGCTCATACGATAGGTCCATTTCATATTTGTACAGACTGATACACTGAGGTACTTGTAGAATTTGACTGATTCTAACTGTGACTCATTGATATTATAATCTTAGAACACTACGTTTTCCCTTTTGTGTATTGCACAATTTTACATTTTTTAACATTTAAAGCAAGTTTCCAATCTTTGCACCACTTTGGCATCGTATCAACATCTGGCTGAATATTTATGCAGTTTGCACAGTCTGCAAAACGTTAAAGGTTACTATTAATATTCTCCTCCAGTTGATTAATATACAACATGAACAGCAAAGATCCCAGCACACTTCTGTGGGGCATATTCGAAGTTACTTCAGTCCCAGATGATGTCTCTCCACCAAGTTAACATACTGTTTCCCCTTTTCCAAAAATCCTCAATCCAGCCACAGATTTCTCCTGAGACCCCATATGATCGTACTTTCGACAATAAGCGTAGGTGTCGTACTGAGTGAAATGCTTTTCGGAAATCAAGAAAAACTGTATCTAGATGACTGCCTTGATCCAAGGCTTTCAGTGTGTTATGCAAGCAAAGTGGAAATTTAGCTTTGTACGATCGATGTTTTTGGAATTCATGCTGGTTGGCATGGAGGATGTCAGTCTGCTCGAGATCTCTCATTGCTTTTGAGTTCTGAATGTGTTCTAAAATTCTACAACAAATTGATGTCTCAAACATCAGATGGTGGATTTGTGGATCACTTCTACTACCTTTCTTTTCAGTGGGTGTGAGCTACACTTTCTTCCAACTACTGGGAACGGTTTGTTGTTCAGGACAGCTGCTATAGATTGTAGTCTGAAGAGAGGGTATAGAATTTCATACGGATTCCATCAGGCCCTGGAGCTTTGCTCAATTTTAACGATTTCAGCTGTTTCTCAACACTGCTGACCCTAATACATTTTTCATTCATCTTTGAAGTGTACAAGAATTAGATTGAGGCAATTCTGCTATGTTTTCTCTCTAAGAGAACATTTGAAAACAGAGGTAAACATTACAGCTAAAGCTTTGCTACCCTCAATTTCAGTTCCTGTATCACTCGTGAGTGAGTGGACGCTGACTTTGGTGCCACAAACAGCCTTTACATACAACCAGAATTTTTTGGCGCTTGTGGAAGTTCATGTGACAGTATTCTGCTGCAGTGCTCATTGAAATCTTCATACAATGGTCTCTTGAAGCCAAAATGATTTCATTTAGCATTTATCTATCTATAGTCTTGTGCTTTGTTTTATACCTATTTTGCAATAGTCAATGTTTATTTACAAGTTTCGTTACGTGTAGTGTATACCATCGAGGATATCTCCCATGATGAACTGTTCTACTGGCTACGTATGTGTCTAGTATCTGGTCAACTATTCTTTTAAATTTAAGCCAGTTCCTCTGCGTGTTTCTATCCCGTGCTGATAGTTTCAAGTTCCTCACTGAGATACGATTCTACTGTTTTTTTTGTCTCGTTTACTGTACATATGTATCTCTTTATTTGTTCTAGTTTTCCTTTGTACTTTGAGAATCATTGTTGTCACACTACATCATGGTCGCTGATACCAGTTTCGATGTGGACATCATCAAAGATGCAGTTCACTTAGTTGCCATTAAGTCTAATATGTTTCCATCTCTAAATGGATTTCGAACTATCCGTTCTAGGTTACTGGGTCTTGCCCAAACAATCTGCTTTAAGGTTCAATTTCTATTTCGGTGGATTTGAGTTTCTTCTCTACTGCAATAAATACACCACCTGCATTTCCCTCTAGCCTATTCTATCGATAAATACTTATATTTTCCCTAAAAATCACACTGCTATCAGTTTCATGTTACAACCAGATTTCCATACCTACCGTTGTAAGTGAGCTGCTCTGCTTTCCAGGAATGCTTCAAACTCTGGCTCTTTGGTGCTTATGTTTTGGCAGTTGACTTCTAGGTTTATGGTACTGTCTCTTGGGGAGGACATTCTTTTGGATCTTACACTTATACTTCTGGGTCTCCTACTTGCTGTCTGCTTCGTTGTGCGCTGCAGTCTGATGACTAAGTTACTGCAAGTCATGTAATGGTCGTGTGAATAATGCCTAAAAAGTGTTCTAAGAACTACAAGTGATCTTCTCTATTGAGGAATATGAACTGTTATTGTACGCAGTGTCAAAGACATATAGCTGATTGTTTCTCTGCACTTCGCGTAATACTGGAGCAAACAATCATAACCTTCATTGCCCATTATAAGTTTATCTATTAGGAAACCCAGGAGTTTTCTTTTCTCTCACGCGATAAGTCTGTACTGTACAGTGACAACTTGTAAGTCTATTGGGACTTAAGTTACAGTAGTAACACTTCCTTGGAACACTCTCCCCAGGCGGCATGTATGAACTGAATAGCTAATGCACTCCGGTTTCATTTTCTGGGAAAACACAATAGCGCAACGTATTTAAGTGTTTTGTCCTTGCCGACGCAAAACACTGCGTCGTGTTCGCATGGGGTAAAATTGCTGCTCCGGGGAAAACCCGGCAGGCTGTAGGGTATCTCCATCGATTCGAACCTTCTAGGTTGGTACGCAGCTGCTCCAGCTGCTTTTTAGTTTATTCAGTTGGCAGTACTGTTTTCCCGCCCTGTCTTTGTTTGTAAAATAGTATCTTAGGTGTGTGTGGTTTCTGTTTGAAATAGTGAGTTTGCTGTGGGAAGATTTTTGCGGACTATTTCTTTGGTGTAACGCTGAATGATGGATAGAGGTAATTACAAAGCATTACAACAGCGATGTTCTGTAGATAATTGTTGTAATTAAGTTGGCTGTTGCTCTGACTTTGATGTTATTTGGCCAGTTGTGTCGTGTGTCATTCACGTTCGCAAGAGAAGTCGTGGCATAAACGAATCCTTCCAAATTTACATCACAGTATGTGTTGCTCATCCATGCATTCTGCTCTCAACAAATATTTCAGACCAGCATTAAAGATATCTATAGCTCTCTTACAATTGGGGGGGGGGGGGGGGGAAGTATCAAGGTTGTTGACCTGCCATGCCATTAATAATCATGATCGTCGTTATATAGACTTTATTGGCGAACAGCCGTTGTTTGCTGTATTTCAGATTTATTACAGAACCGACAGCGACAATGATTCAAATTTCCGGTGCTCATATTAAACTGGTGGCTTGATGTGCAAGTTGACAGATGTAAATAACTAAAAGAAAACTATAGAGCAATTTGAAACATTTTTGCTGTCAAGATAGCATTTTCCGCTAACTGTCATTGTCAACAAATCAGCATCATTCTTGCAGTGCTAAGTGTCCACCTGTTGAATGAGTTGAATTCTTTGAATGTAAAAGATAAAGCAAATGTCTACTGTCCTGTGAAAAATATGAAGTTTCATACATATCTGCAATTATTAATACTGCCAGCCATGCGAACAGTGTTAAACGTTGTTGGGCTCTTTCTTATTTTGTTTTTGCATTTATTATTATTGGTGCTATATGCAAAGGGTGTCTTTATGTTGACAGTTACCTTTGCAGTTGATGAGTTCTTGAAATTTCTAACATTTTTGTTTTCACACCTTTGGAGAGTCCTGACATAAGCTGAATTGAATCGATATAGTGAAGATGCGATCGAGAGCTGTGATTATGTGATGAGAGAGAATTGAAATTGTCATTGTTGTTGACAAACAGTACTGTATGCTGAGTGTAATTTGGTCCTTTTTTGGGAGTGAAAGAATTCATGGATGTTGGATGATTTTGGGCCAGTACAGAATGTGTCTACCTATTGCCATCTTTCAAGTATTAAACAATACAACACACCTCACCATCGTTGTAGACACTGTGAATCTAATGTTTATTACAGTGTGCTGCATGCTGTGTGAAAAAAGGGCAGAGCCTTTTTCCCTTATAACTGCCCACTCTCTCTTATCTGCAGCAGTCCACAAGCTAAATGGCAATTTTGTGTTTATGGTCCCAGCATCCACTGCAAAAGGGACAATCTGTATCGTGTTTATTGTGTCTGGGTATATGTTTCTCTTCCACCATTCCTTGCTTGTTATTTCTGTGTGCATATGACGGAGATGATGTAGTGCAAGTATTAAACAATACACCTCACCATTGTTGTAGACACTGCATGTAGTTACAAGGTCCTATCTATTGGAACATAGAAGATATGTTAATGTTTCAGTATTCTTTTGTGACTATGAGTTTGGATACTCTGGTGATTTTTACACCATTGAAGTTGGGTCACACTGATATGTGTGGAAAGGTATATGTGTGGTTTCAAGTTTGTTTACTTTTCTTTTTCCCCCTCTGTATTTAGTGTATACAAGTAAATAATTCGGTATCGTGCATGCTAAATCTGAATGAGCAAGTGACTGATGTAGTCAGCTTATCATTCCTCATCCATTCTGTATGAAAAAAATCAACATTGTTTACATATTAGGAAATACAGAAGCGTCCGATCCCACCAGTATGCTTTGACCCATGGCGTCACAAATATGGCGGAAACGACCATAAACCACGATTCCAATATTGCACATATAAAGTTGTTATGTACACATTATGAGGACGTAAATACATCGAGAAACAAATACATGCACTTTCCACAAAAAGCCTAATGACACTAACGGGACAAGTGCGGAAAATGGGGTGTTTTTGGGTGGGGGCAAACTAAATATAAACAAATCTAGACACCCACCTCCATACAAAACCATACAAAATGACAAAAAAAAAAAAAAATCACAAAACTCCCCAAATACCACTAAACACAATATCACCTGGAATCGGACACTTCCTTGACCTATATAGCTCAACAGCAACTTCCGATCCCATAAATTAGGATCAAACACTTCCCTTGGCCTATATAGCTCAAAAACATCTCCTGATACCAATACCAACATACACAGCCACACATTGGGATCAAACACTTCCCTTGACCTGCACAGTGTTAATTTTATCCGTCATATCCATTCCTGAACAAAACCAACAACCGATTAATTTTACTAAAATTACCACACGACGTACAGCGAACAACACTAAATTAACCTTCACACAAAATTGTTAACTCACTGAAACAAATTCCACTACAAACACAGCCGACACTCGAACAATTCTTGATAGTGAGCAAAAGCAAACAGATCCCATTACACCACACAAACGAAAGCCCTGAACATGCCACCAGAGAGCACAACAAACCACAACACGACGACATCTACAAACACGCCACACTCGCAAACCAAACTCCGCGCCGTCATTACTTCACACATGACAACACCCTTACGTCACGAGTCAAAGCTGATGCATGGGATCGGACGCTTCTGTCGACCCACATATTATTTCAAATTGATTTTATCAGATCATAGTTTCTTGAGCAGATAAAGTCATTACTTGATGTGATAATGAAGGTTCATTATTTGACATAAGTAGAGTTGAGATAACATAATCTAGTTTTGCCATAATTTGATGACTAAGGTTTGATCTTAATTTAAGAGGACCAGTGAGAAACAACTCAAAAGATATACTGACACACAAATATAATTTCCGAGTAAAGTTCAAGGCAGTTGGTGGCTTTGCAGATACTGATGTTCAGACCAGACTTTATGCATAATTAAAATTGTTGTTAGATGCGAGATGGAAAGGAACTGCCCAGAGCAGGTGGTACTCCAGGGAGGCTGGGCGGTTTATTTGAGCAATGGTGAATCTGAGTTGAAAAGGTGTGCTGTGACAATATGTAGTGTTCGCATCAGTTTTATTGGTTGAATATTTCTCATACAATTTTACTGTGAATCACAAGGTAGAGGTGTATGTATTCCCATTGAAAACTAAGAGCAAGGATTGTTGCCAGATAGATGACTGCAGAAACAGATGCCCTACCTTTTCTTAACCCTCAGTTTTATTGGATCTCACAATGGAGGACCCCTTTATATGCGCCCATGTTACTTGAGAAACCCTTAACTGACAACCAGCAAACCTTTAAAATTGCCTCTGTGATTCACAATATTTGGTTCTCGATGACCACTAATTTACAATTTAGATAGTGCATCCTTAATGGAATTTGACCCCAGGAATGACACCCAACAACATGAGTTACACGAATCTGTGTGCTAAATTGGCAATGAATCAAGGAAGATGAGCTCCGTTGCTCCAAGTGCTAGAGACCAGCTATTCTAACTTCATGCATGAGCAAAACTGAAAAAAAGTTAAAACACAACTAAACTGGTTGCTGCTGCGTAATTACTTACTGTCATACACCCAAAATGGCGTCAGAAAATGGGAGCAAAACCTAAAATTAATAATTGCCATACTAACAACTGACATTTTGGATCATCCTGGTCAGTGCAGATTCCTCACTACAATATTCTTCTATTTCTCTGCTGGCTATTATAATGAATGAATAGCTATATTAATATATAAGCTATATTTGCACAGAATTTGTTACCTTCCTCACAGGTGTATTTGGGTTGCTTCGACTCTGTAAGGCATACACTTAGTTGAACAAAGATATAGTGGGCAAATACTGAACATTGCAAGTCTCCCTTAAGGTGTGGTCCTTACCTCAGTATTGTATACTATATAGAATTGACATTGCAATTCCCCCCTCCCTCCCTCCCCCAGCTGTTAAACTGTTAGAACATGCTGATGGTATATATTTCTATTCAATGACCACTACTCTCTGTACTATCTGTTGTATGTTAGATTGTGCTACCACACTATTAAAAACTGGTCGAGCAATGTCATCTTTCTAGTCCCGCTTGTTGCTGTTTACTTGGAAGCACTATCCTCCATAGATGAAGTTTGGAGAAAACCAGTAACTCTTGACTACTTGATTCTCAGGACCAATCTAAGACTAAAAGCCTACTGAATATGCCCAAATTTGACACCTTCTGAGGCTGAATCAACCTGACCTGAAGAATTGTTCACTAAGCTTGCTGGAGGCCAGTATTTTTCCAAATTTGACCTGTCAGAAGCTTATCACCAACTTCCTCTTGACGCTGCTTCCCGGCAGTTTCTGGTCCTTAACACGCCTTTCGGCCTCTATCAATAACAACGATTGCCATTCGGGATTGCCAGTGCCCCTGCTCTCTTTCAGCGATTCTTGGAACAATTATGCTCACTGTCCCTAGGTGCATAAATTACCAGGACGACATTGTTGTCACTGGCTCCACCACTGACAAACATCTTCAAAATCTCCTCACACTTTTTCATGTCTTACAGACTGCCGATCTTAAGTGTAATCTTCAGAAATCAAAATTTTTGCAGGCATCTATCACGTACTTGGTGTTTCAACTCTCTCGGGATGGTATTCGTCCACTTCAGCAAACTGTCACTGCGATCGATGCCCTTCCTCGCCCTACATCTGTTAAGGAACTGCAGGACTTATTAGGGAAAATAGCATACTATCACAAGCTTTTACCATCTGCTGCTTTGGTGGCTCAGCCGTTACGTCGCCTGTTGCATAAAAAAACGTGCCTTTTCACTGGGTCTGCGTCATGCGATGCGGCTTTCTAGAAATTGAAGACTATGCTGAAACAGGCCCCGTGCCTGACCACTTATCGATCTGGCCAACATATTTTTCTTGCCACGGACGTCTCTCAATTTGGGGTCAGTGCAGTCCTTGCACACACTTTTTCTGACGGTTCTGAACAATCCATTGCTTATGCCTCCAAAACTCTCACGGATGCCCAACAAAAGTATTCTGAAATTGAAAAAGAAGCTTTGGCCATTATTTATTTAGTGTTTTTCTCTATGGATCCAAATTTCATCTTGTTACGGATCACAAATCACTTGTTTCCTTGTTTCATCCATCAATGTCACTTCCCGACAAGGCTGCAAACCGCCTCCAGCGTTGGGCTATTTACTTCTCTTGTTCCAATTATGAGATTCATTTCCGCCTACCGGCTCAGCATGCGAATGCTGATGCACTGTCTCGCCTTCCCATGGGTCCTGATCTGGCATTCAATAGGGACGAACTTTTGTGTTTCCACCTGGATGTTGCCGAGCAGCGGGTTGTCGACGGGTTCTCCATCACCGGGGACCGGCTGGCGGCTGCTACGGGTTCTGACCATACCCTCTTCCGGGTTTTACGCTGTATTCAGAAGGGTTGGCCAGATCGTCCGTCCGCTGAGACTTCTGGTCTGTTGCGGAACTACTACACTTTGCGTTACCGCCTCACATCTAGGGATGGTGTTATCCTCCTCTCCACCGACAATGCTTCGCCCCGCGTGTTGTGGTACCTGCGTCTTTGCGTGCTTTGGTCTTGCACCTCCTTCACCAAGGGCACTGGGGTGTCTCTTACACAAAATCTCTGGCGGGCTGTCATGTGTACTGGCCCGGCATCGACTCTGAAATCACACACATGGTCACTCCTGCAGCCCTTGTGTGTCACAGGCCACCGCCCCGAAGTCATTTTTGTCATTTCATCTTCTGTGGCCTTCCACCTCACAGCCGCAGGTGCCTTCACGCAGTGCGTCATTCGGACCAGCTTCGGTCTTGTGTACCGGCGCACAAGATGTCGGTACACCGCCTTCGGCTCTGCCTGACGCTCGGGACACTGGAATTTCTCATTACTCGCAACGCAGTCCTCTCACCATCATATCTGTGCCAGCACAAAGATTGACGCCACTGGGAGATGTACCCATGCAGGAACCAGATGTCCATCATCTGTCAGAGCAACTCTACTCGCCGCCTCCTACGGACACGGACACATCACCCATGTCTCCTGTTATAGCAACCGGACTTGCCGCAGCGGACAGATTGGTGCACAGGGCCCCAGCTGATTCGACCCCCACGTCTCCTGTCATCTCGACCCGTTAAAATCGGGGACACTTCCGTCCGTATGGGAAGCCTCCTCCTAGAGACTTTATGGCCAGTCAAACAACGCCTATGGACGTTAGCAATCTACAGGCCACCTCCATCAAGACCTGAACAAAAAATTCAAAGGGGGGAAAAGTGTTGTGACTCGCCGATCTTTTAAAGTGCCACCACACAGTTACGCGTGTCCTCTACATGCGGCGGTGTCTGCCAGCTGTGCAGCAGCAGTGCCACCTTAGCAGCCAGCCAGCCAGCGGTCGCTAGACTTGGACTCAGTTATGATTTGACTGTTAAAGTGTACACACACCTTACTCTGGTTACTTGATCTGTGACTTTCATGTATTGCGTCTTCCTTGAAATATATTTGTTCAACCTAAAGTTATAACAGCAATATAGGTCAGTGTTCTTTTCCTCTGACCTGTCTTTAAACCTTGGTATAGTCCTAGATACAGTGAACTATGACTAATACGACTTGTATAATGTCCAATTTGGCTCGTCTTGGTGGTGATTATAGGTGAGTCCGGAGTACTCGCTGTAACACTTTCCTGAGCTACTGCCTTGTACACTGCTGAGGGCCCTTATGTCTGTTTATAATCACATTTGGGCAGTGGATATTCACTTGGAAACTGTTTTTGTTATGTAGGGTCGGCGTGTAACCTAGTCCTTATTTTGTTTGTTTGTTCGTGTTTGTTTGTTCGTGTGTGTGTGTGTGTGTGTGTGTGTGTGTGTGTGTGTGTGTGTGTGTGTGTGTGTGTGTGTGTGCGAGTGAGAGAGAGAGAGAGAGAGAGAAAGAGAGAGAGAGACTGACTGACTTTGTTGCACCTGAGTTGTAGGCAACTGTGCACTCTTCTGTGTCTCGTATTGTTTGGAGTAGCAATTACCATCCTTTTGTAAATGTGCTGCTTTAATATGTGAACTAAAAGACTCGTTTATTATATTTGTTAATCAAGTATGTATACTGTTCATGTATGCCTTCATATCAGAGACTGGCACAGGATAATTTCTTGTTCGCTAATTTTTGTATCGCCGTCTTGGCTTCTTGCTCTGCTGTAGCAAACATAATCATAGTGCTAGCCATATAGTTCATTTTGGGTGCTACGCATGTCTTATTAGGGAAATTTTGTGGCACTTCTTTGCAGTACCCAAAAAATAATCATTTACAAAATGTGCTAGTTCTTGGGACTTTCCTATTAATCTAATTGTCTCATTGATTTTTATTTATTGTGTTCATGTTTGCCTTTTCTGGTGTCTGATTTCTAGTTTTATGATGTCCCATACTACATCACTTCTCTTTGCATTATATATATATAATTGCCATTAAATGGTTTTTACAGCAAGTGTTACCTCCCAAATATCTTTAAATGTGTAACGAGGAACTTCTGAATTAGTTCAGTGTTTTTGTAAAGAAGTGAGGTATTTTATTCTGGGAGAACTTTCTAATAACCATTTATTTTCCTTAGCAGCTGCTGCTTCTGCTGTGGTGACAACTTTTGTAATACCTGCTCCAAAATTAGTTTGTACTGTTTTCAGGATTTAGAGAATTTTCTGTCTGTGTTGTTTTCTTTATGGTCACTTCACCTCAGGTTAGGTTTGCCATTATGCATGGGGAATCATGTATTTTAGTCTTAGAGAATATTCTTTTATCCACATGCAGTTTTTAGTATTTTCTAAGTCTGCTTTTAGCATTATTAACTGCCAAATAGTTTAGGTAATCGTTATTAATTTTGTGTGTTACACTTGTGTTTGTGTTTATGTTTATCTCTTTACATAAAATTGTTTTGATTTTGGGAACTGAGAATTTGTCAGATCTCAGTTAATTTGTTAGAGAGTTGTACACACATTGTATAAATTGCTTTTTATGAATGTCAAGCTTTGTCAGTTCATTGGCTGATATTCAGAAATGCTTATCAACATTAATTGTAAAGTGGCCTATTTTTAAAATGCATGCCAATTCTGATATACTGTACTTCTCCGGTTAACCCTGTGTGTGTGTGTGTGTGTGTGTGTGTGTGTGTGTGTGTGTGTGTGTGTGTGTGTGTGTGTGTGTGTGTGTGTGTGTGGGGGGGGGGGGGGGGGGGTGCTGTTTTGGATAACATTTTTTTTTTCTTCGTTTTAGGTTTTAGCCATCAACATCTACTACTTTGTATTGTAATTATGATATGTATTTTTGAAAGGTTGAGGTGGTCAGATTCAAATACTTCTATTAGGATTATAGTAAATAAGTGTACAGTGTACTGTACTTGTGAGTTTGTAGCATATGAATCACTCATTCAGAAAACTCCGTCATTTTTGTATGTTTCTTGCATCCCTCCAAATGTTTCTAAGTGTCACGCCATCTTTTCATTAGAATGAGGTTAGCGAAGATGATTCACTGCATTGTTCAACAGATCATAGAACAATCTCAAATAGCAACAACACATGTACTGTAATTTGTGTTATATTGCACCCAGTAGGTTCTTGAAACATAATAAATTTGTAATTCAGGTTTACCTTAAGTGCCAAAAAACCAGTGTCAGCTGTCACCATATCAGCCACGAAATCTACTTCGGGCCCTCCCATTGCGTCTGCACGTGACTGGAACACTGTTCATACAATTTCTTGGTCTGTTGTTTTTTGCAAATCATCTGCAACAACCCATTCATCCATTTTGCCCACAGCTTCAGATCTGGGAATTCTTTTTACCTTTTGTGTAAAGTTTCAAAGTTTTGAGTCTTCTTCCTAAAGCCCGTCATATGAGTACAGTTTTCTCCAGCGCCTTTGAAGAGTTTCTGCATTCATTTTATCCAAGCCGTGCGCAGACCTATAAATTACCTGTCCTTACAGCTTTAATTATGCCAGTACCTTGTCCCCTACCCTCCAGACTTCACAGCTCCTCTCCTGTACACCTTGCAGAACTAGCAGACATGGAAGAAAGGATGTTGCAGAGATATGGCTTAGCGACAGCCTGGGGGCTGGTCCACGACCCTTCCTCACAGCTTTAATTCCGCCAGTACCTTGTCTCCTACCTTCCAGGCATCACAGAAGCTCTTCTGCAGGCCTTCCAGAACTAGCTCTCCTGGAAGAAAGGACATTGCGGAGACATGGCTTAGCCACAGCCTGAAGGGATTTTTCCAGGATAAAATTTTCACTCTGCAGCGGAATGTGCGTTTAGATGAAACTTCCTGGCAGATCGTAGGTCGTACTCGGATAGCTCAGATGGTAGAACACTTGCCTGCGAAAGGCAAAGGTCCCGAGGTCAAGTCTCATTCGGCATACAGTTTTAATCTGCCAGAAAGTTTCACATCAGTGCACACTCTACTGCAGAGTGAACATTTCATTCTTGCAATAAATTACATGTTTTGTATTTAATTCCTTCAGTGTTTCAGTCATGTTTTTGTTTTGTATGTCATCAAAACAAATTAGGATTGGACCAAGTTAGTGCATTCTTCATTCAACAGGTGGTTGACATTGAAGTTAGGAAGCGATACTAAATTACATTATTACAGCGACCCCACCCATTGTGATTCTTGAACTTCCATGTATGAAACGGCTTCAGGGGTGTTGTTATTAGTTGCAAATGAATTAGTGTGTCAAATATTTGAAGTTAAGCATGTAAAATCTATATAGTTGAAGATGCACAACCCTAATTATGTTGATTTTATTAGTTTTGGTTTAGTCACCCATACACATTTGAAATTCTGTTTGAGTTATTGGAAGTTGCTAAATGCACTCTTTGCCAACTACTGATTGAATATAGTCTGTGTAATTAGTGTGCTGCGAGCTACAATGCCTCAAGATGTACATATGATTTCAAACAACAAGGCCCCCGGAATAGACAACATTCCATTGGAACTATTGGCGGCCTTGGGAGAGCCAGTCATGTCAAAACTCTACCATCTGGTGAGGAAGATGTATGAAACAGGCGAAATACCCTCAGACTTGAAGAAGAATATAATAATTCCAATCGCAAAGAAAGCAGGTGTTGACAGATGTGAAAATTACTGAACAATCAGTTTAATAAGTCACAGCTGCAAAATACTGACGCGAATTCTTTACAGACGAATGGAAAAACTGGTAGAAGCCAACCTCGGGGAAGATCAGTTTGGATTCTGTAGAAATGTTGGAAGACGTGAGGCAATACTGACCATACGACTTATCTTAGCAGCTAGGTTAAGGAAGGCAAACCTACGTTTCTAGCATTTGTAGACTTAGAGAAAGCTTTTGACAATGTGACTGGAATACTCTCTTTCAAATTCTGAAGGTGGCAGGGGTAAAATACAGGGAGCGAAAGGCTATTTACAATTTGTACAGAAACCAGGTGGCATTTATAAGAGTCGAGGGACATGAAAGAGAAGCAGTGGTTGGGAAGGGAGTAAGACAGGGTTGTAGCCTCTCCCCGATGTTATTCAATCTGTATATTGAGCAAGCAGTAAAGAAAGCAAAAGAAAAATTTGGAGTAGGTATTCAAATCCATGGAGAAGAAATAAAAACTTTAAGGTTCGCCGATGACATTGAAATTCTGTCAGAGACAGCAAAGGACTTGGAAGAGCAGTTGAACGGAATGGATAGTGTCTTGAAAGGAGGATATAAGATGAACATTAACAAAAGCATAACAAGGATAATGGAATGTAGTCAAATTAAGTCGGGTGATGCTGAGGGAATTAGATTAGGAAATGAGACATTTGAAGTAGTAAAGGAGTTTCGCTATTTGGGGAGCAAGATAACTGATGATGGTTGAAGTAGAGAGGATATAAAATGTAGACTGGCAATGGCAAGGAAAGTGTTTCTGAAGAAGAGAAATTTGTTAACATCTAGTATAGATTTAAGTGTCAGGAAAATGTTTCTGAAAGTATTTGTATGAAGTGTAGCCATGTATGGAAGTGAGACATGGACAATAAATAGTTTGGACAAGAAGAGAATAGAAGCTTTTGATATGTGGTGCTACAGAAGAATGCTGAAGATTAGATGGGTAGATCACATAACTAATGAGGAAGTATTGAATATGATTGGGGAGAAGAGAAGTTTGTGGCACAACTTGACTAGAAGAAGGGATCGGTTGGTAGGACATGTTCTGAGGCATAAAGGGATCACCAATTTAGTATTGGAGGGCAGCGTGGAGGGTAAAAATCGTAGAGAGAGACCAAGAGATGACTACACTAAGCAGATTCAGAAGGATGTAGGTTGCAGTAGGTACTGGGAGATGAAGAAGCTTGCACAGGATAGAGTAGCATGGAGAGCTGCATCAAACCAGTCTCAGGACTGAAGACGACAACAACAACAACGTTTGACTTATTGTGGTAAACCTTTAACATGTCACACACATAGATGAGTGCGTGCATACTCCAGTTGTGTGCCTCAACAATCAGTGTATTAAGAAACACAGTAAAATTACTTTTTATCTCTAGGAAACATTGATCAGCTGTTATGGTAGATAAGGAATAACATAGGGCAGAGTCCCCTAATTGTGCAGTGTACTTCATGGATGTGAATAATATTACATTGAGCGAGCTGTTGAACAACAATGAAAAACATGGAGAGATTTTGACCCACACTTTTTTGCAAAAGTCAGATAGATAGGGAAGACAGAATTAAATGACTATATTTATGTCATAATTAGATATTTTCACTAATAAACTGTGTCAGTGAAGCGCGCGCGCACACACACACACACACACACACACAATTTCATCTTGGAGAAAATTTTCTCTCCAATAACAAGAAAAATGTGTATTAGCATTTGAATTTTATATATTTTTCTGTCGAATATCAGTTTCTCATGTTAAGTTTTCTAACAATATTTTTCTTTCATAAAATTCTAGAACTTCTAAAAAATGAAGATATGTGGTCACCATTTAAGGAGCTTCAGTCATTTGTTGAGGGCGTAGTCTCACAGCCCATTCATGGAGTTTTACAGAAAGTCCAAGAAGTGCTGAGAAAACATAAACAGAATTTTTTGACATTGCTGAAAAATCCGGTATGTATGTAGTTAAATAAGAATTTATCTGTAAGACAAGGATTCTAAAATCAAATTACAAATGACATTATTCATATTTGGACAGTTGCTGTTATTTTCAATGTATGTTAAACATATTGTTTACGTATTGATTCAGACCACAAATTGACATAGGTCTCTGTTGCATTTGCTTCCCATGATTATTCCACAAGATTAGTTTTATAGCCGATTTCCCATGCATTGCAGCTAGTCCTGTTACTGTTAGTTCATTTCATAAAAATGGCCAACAAATGTACCACTTGTCACACAATACTATCCTGCTCTGGACTGGGCCAATAATTTTGTACGTCAAGGCTGCAGTTCTAGAAGTAATCCATACAACTTAGAATATGTTTTTTGTTGTGTTCTGATCTCCACAGCATCCAGGTGAAGACCCTGTGTGCTGCTGCCACCACCTGCAGAAGACATTTTTTTCATCATAATGTTTGTGACAGCTGCTACTTCAAGGTTTACCATTGTACGCTCCCAATTTCATGTTGTAAGATTTTTTCTCAAAGGGAAAGTCACTGGAGAGAGAACTACCATTGTACATCAGCTGATCCTAAACCATTTCTCAGTTTTATGCTGGCGTGATGACTACAAAGCAATAAATGGAAACAGCTTGAATGAAAATTCAGTATTGTACTACTGTCATGTGTTTTAATCAATAATTTATAAAATATTTTACCAAAAACTGCTGGGAAGTAAATTTCTGTAAACAGGTTGCTTATTCTGGCGTCATTCAATAATCCGCTGCAGAGCATGCTCTGCTACAAAACATCTGTCGGCTTTGTACGTGTGCTTTATATTCCTTATCCCTATACCATTCCCTTGGAACTCTGTAGGTCATAGATCGCTTTGTTTTATACGCTTTTCTTTCCACCGACATGGCATGCATAGTTCTGTTTTATCGTCATTTCACTGTAAATTAGAAGCTACTTTAAAAGTCTTATCCAAGAGAAACTGCCATTTTCTTGGTGCTGCTATCTGTACACACAATGTGAAAGAATACAATATGATTATTCCGTGTCACTAATAAATGTTGCACAATAATTATGATTTGGTCCTTGTCCACAGGAAGGGATAGTTAGTCAGTCCCTGCCATCTTGTTTTAGATATACTTTATTTTTGGTTTGCGAAAGGTATCCCTTCAGCTGAATACTGGTAAAATTGTTCAATAAGAGCATGTCAGTTTACTCACACTTATCCAACTGAGGTATTTCTGAAGCTCTTGTGAGTTATTATGTCAAAAATTCTAACGTGAGACACAGTGGAAAAGGAAGAACAACTCACTTTGCATGCACTTACAGGAAGATACCGGGTACAGGTATAGTAGCTACACGGTTATGGTGATAAAATTTTTTTTAATGATCAATCAACCATTCTGTCATTCATACTTTAAGTTGTGTAGACACCATCGTGAAGGAGGGCGTGTGTAATTAGGAATGATTTAAAGAACATATTAATGGAGAAAAACAGTTGTCTGAAATTACTGTGGTGGCTATATTAACCACTAACTACAATGTGATGTACTGGTAGAACTGTGAAAAATTATAAATGGCAAAATCTTTCGGCTTGTACTGTTGTGTTACTAACAGTGTTTGCAGGAGTAGTAATAGAAGAGGGATCCTGCCTGTTGTAAAAACTGGTTCATCACAATAAAGTAGTGATAGTGCCACTACTTTTATAGCAAATAGCTGCTGTTATATGCTGTGTCACTTCTATTTCAGCTATTTTTGCCCATTTGCAGGGTGACCATAAGTGGGGAATATCAAAGAATTTCGTGCAACAGGGAAATATGAGGGAATTTCGTAAAGTATCATGGAATGTGTGTAGACACGTTCAGAGTACCAGTTAGAAGGACTGGTGGCGTGTGAACACGTTCAGAGCACACAGGGACAGGTACAAAGGTGTGCGGGGGAACCTGTCCAGAGCAGTTAAAGGGTTAACATGTACTTTTCTTTATCGTATAAGAAGTCTGATCTTCTTCTGTCATTCAAGGAAACACATCCACCACTTATATGCCTTAGTAAAATTTTACAAAAATCAGTGGATGGACCAAATGTTAATTATAAATTTATCAGAAATCTGAGCTGCGGTCTATTGAAGAAACAATGATACTGTGATACTTGATATGGGCAGTAGCAGTCTTCATATCTTCCATGGTGCATTTGAATGTGGAATTAAAGCCACTACTGGGAATATTGTTCAGTTTTTAAGGTCAGTTTATTATTTTATTAAAAATGTACCAACTTGTCGTGCTCAATTAACAGAGCATTCAGGATCAAATCTTTATTGTTGCTGCTTGCACTACAGAAATTATTTGGAATCTTTAAAAAAAATGGTGAAGGGTTTACAGTGTGATGAAAAGGAACTGACTAGGCCCAGCTACAAAATCATACCATTACCTTGGAACTCTGTAGGTCATAGCTCACTTTGTTTTATATGCTTTTCTTGCCACCGACGCGGCATGCATAGCTCTATTTTATAATAATTTTGCTGTAAATTGGAAGCTATTTTGAAAGTCTTATCCAAGAGAAACTGCCATTTTCTTGATGCTGCTATCCGTACACAGAATGTGAAAGAATAGAGTGTGATTGTTCCGTCTCACCGAGAAACATTGCACAATAATTATGATTTGGGCCTTGTCCACAGGGAGGGCTCTTTCAGATACTTTTCTGCCAGCAAAATTAGAACTCCTTAGGTCATTAGCAGCTGAGTCACAACTGTTAGTACAAGAATATCAAACTATGCTCCTACGGCACCATTTATGCTTAGCTCTTTAGTTATCAAAGCAGATGTGCTGACGTCTGTTGACTCCTTATCAAGTAGAGACTCAACTGATAAAACAATTTGCTTCTGTATACTCAAACAGACTTAGGATTTGGTACTAAAAGAGCTGTCAGAGACTTAAAAATAAAAAAAGTCACCAATCTTATGATTATGCAATTTAGAAAAAGTGCTGCAACTGTTTCCATAGCTTTTATAGAAAATTTGTTGACACAACCATCCTAACTATATAAGGTTACTAAAAAAGTCTCATGTTTGGATCCAGGTCTTGGACATTTTCCTAAAGTCAGGTGTGGGAGATTGAAAAGTCTGCTTAGTATTCTGAATGAAAATAGTTGGATTAGTGGTACCGCAGCCAATTAAATTACTGCATATTTCAGTTTATGTTCCCAGTCTTCGGCACAATTTCTCAGAACTTATTCGTGGGCTAACAGACACTTAGATCATTTTTGGAATGATTTAATTCTCACACACATCAATCGATATTCATTAATAAAACTGTTAAAGGTAGTTACGATTTGTCTCATGGCAAAGCTAATACTGGAAGAGGTGTTTCGGTCAATTCAGAATGCTTAGTTGAGAATATGAATAATGAAACTTTAATTGCTTAAGGATTAGTATAGGACTCCATAATGAGTGGAGTTTGGAAGGTAGGAGACGAGATACTGGCAGAAGTAAAGCTGTGAGGACCGGGCTTGAGTCGTGCTTTGGTAGCTCAGATGGTAGAGCACTTGCCCGTGAAAGGCAAAGGTCCCGAGTTCGAGTCTCGGTCAGGCACACAGGTTTAATCTGCCAGGAAGTTTCAATATATGACTATCCAGAACAAAACAAATGGAGATGATGCAACTCTTGGTGTATGTAAGTTGTTCTTACTGAATTTGCATTCAAAAATTTTCAGAAGAAACTGAACATAAAAAAATTACAATAACAGAATTAAAAAAAATAAAAAATAGCGGCAGGGTGTGGTGAGGCATCAAAAGGAGCTAAACTTTTAGCTGAAATACAAGCTACTGATCAGCAATGTAAAAAAGCTTCAATAATTTAATGTACCAAATAGAATTTTAATTTGTGCTAGTTCATACTACAAGTCATTAGCTTATTTTTGTGTTGCTTATTTTAAATCATGTACATTTTATAAGATTGTTAAATTACATTTAAAATACCAGTTATGACAATGGTCTAAAATGAATAAAATAAAACTGTTTAAATAAACATAGGTAGTTTTTACAAGTATTAATTATTTATAGTCTAGTGAGAAAATAATTAACATTTTGATTTTCTGTAATTAAATTTCAAAATCAGGGCACTGCACTGGAGAACCTGGAAATATAAGGTAATATTTGAATCATTCCTTTGTAGCAAATCTGTCTTCCTCTACAGTTTTTGCCCTCTATAGCTCCCACTAGTATCATGGAAGTCATTCCCTGATGTTTTAACCGATGTCCTATCATCCTGTCCCTTCTCCTTTTTAGTGTTTTCCACATATTCCTTTGCTCAGATTCTGCTGCAGTACCACGTCATTCCTTACCGTATCAGTCCACCTAATTTTCAACATTTGTCTTTAGCGCCACATCTCAGATGCTTCGATTCTCTTCTGTTCTAGTTTTCCCACAGTCCATGTTTCACTACCATACAATGCTGTGCTCAAAACATACATTCTTACAAATTTCTTCCTCAAATGAAGGCCTGTGTTTGTTACTAGTAGACTTCTCTTGGCCAGGAATTCCTTTTTGCCAGTGCTAGTCTGCTTTTGATGTCCTCCTTGCTCTGTCTGCCATTGGTTATTTTACGGCCTAGGTAGCAGAATTCCTTAACTTCATCTGCTTTGTGACCATCAATCTGGATGTTAAATTTCTCACTGTTCACATTTCTGCTACTTCTCATTACTTTCTTCTTTCTTTGATTTGCTCTCAATCCATATCCTGTACTCATTAGACTGTTCATTTCATTCAACAGATCATGTAATTTTTCTACACTTTCACTCAGGATAGCAATATCATCAGCTAATCATATCATTGATAACCTTTCACCTTGAATTGTAATCCCACTCCTGAACCATTC
The DNA here is from genome assembly GCF_023897955.1 of Schistocerca gregaria. Classification (NCBI taxonomy): domain Eukaryota; kingdom Metazoa; phylum Arthropoda; class Insecta; order Orthoptera; family Acrididae; genus Schistocerca; species Schistocerca gregaria. Next base: position 785,039,822 of record NC_064923.1, on the reverse strand, counting down.
TGTATATCCATCATTGTTTCTTCTATGTTCACATTGAACAGTAGAGGCGAAAGACTATATCCCTGTCTCACACCCTTTTTAATCTGAGCACTTTGTTCTTGGTCATCCACTCTTATTATTCCTTTTTGGCTCTCGTACATATTGTATATTACCCATCTCTCACCATAGGTTACCCCTATTTTTCTCAGAATTTCAAACATTTTGCACCATTCTACGTTGTTGAACGCTTTTTCCAGGTCGACAAATCCTGTGAACATGTCTTGGTTTTTCTTTAGTCTTGGTTCCATTATCAACCGCAGTGTCAGAATTACCTCTCTGCTGCCTTTCCTAACGCCAAACTGATTGTCATCTGACAAATCCTCAATTTTCTTTCCCATTCTTCTGTATATTATTCTTGTCTGCAACTTGGATGCTTAAGCTGCTTAGCTGAGGTACGATAATTATTGCACTTGTCAGCTCTTGCAGTCTTCAGAATTGTGTGGATATTTTTCTGAAAGTCAGATGGCATGTGGCCAGACTCATACATTCTACACAGTAATGTGAATAGTCATTTTGTTGCCACTTCCCGCAATCATTTTAGAAATTCTGGTGGGTTGTTATCTATCCCTTCTGCCTTACTTGATCTCAAGCCCTCCAAAGCTCTTTTAAATTCTGATTCCAATACTGGATCCCCCATCTGTTCTAAATCGACTGTGTTTCTTCTTCTGTCACATCATGCAAATCTTTGCCCTCATAGAGGCTTTCAGTGTATTCTTTCCACCTATTCGCGCTCTCCTCTGCATTTAGGAGTGGAATTCCTGTTGCACTCTTAATGTTACCAGCCTTGCTTTTAAGGTCTATACTGAATGTTGTTTTGACTTTCCTATATGCTGAGTCAGTTCTTCTGACACTCATTTCTTCTTTGATTTCTTCACATTTTTCATGAAGCCATTTTATTGTAGTTTTCCTGCCCTTCCTGTTTATTTCATTCCTCAGCAACTTGTTTTTCTGTATTCCTGAATTTCCGTCAACATTTTTGTACTTTCTTCTTTCATCAATCTTCTGTTACCCATTGTTTCTGCGCAGTTACCTTCTTCATACCTATGTTTTTATTTCCAGCTTCTGTTACTTCCCTTTTTAGAGATGTCCATTCCTCTTCAACTGTACGTGCTACTGAGTTATTCCTTATTGTTACATCTGTATCCTTAGAGAACTTGAAAGTGTATCTCGTCATTCCTTAATACTTCCGTGTCCCACTTCTTTGCATATTGATTTTTCCTGACTAATGACTTAAACTTCAGCCTACTCTTCATCACTACTACATTGTGATCAATGTCTCCTGGGTACACGTTACAATTCAGTATCTGATTTTGGAATCTCTGTCTGACCATGATGTAATCTGACTGAAATCTTCCCGTATCTCCCGGCCTTTTCCAAGTATACCTCTCCCCCCTGCGGGTTCGGGGGTACGAATAGGCCCGCGGTATTCCTGCCTGTCGTAAGAGGCGACTAAAAGGAGTCTTCAAAGTTTCGGCCTTATGTGATGGTCCCCACTTGGGTTTGACCTGCCATTTTCAAAATTTCCGTTGTTAGTGCGTGCCATTTGGGGAAGGACGCCTTACGTGGTGTTTTTCTATTGGTCCATCGTGCACCTCCATATTGCATGCTATCTATTGTCGTGTGGAGGGATTGACATCCCATGTCTTCTGGGTTGCCTCCTCGTCTTGTGCGCAATCCCCTTCTTAGTGCCCACGGCAATTGTGGACCCTTTCAACACCTAAAATCCAGCACGGTAGCCAGTCCGTTGTGGTGGGGTCGTCATGTACCCTCTTGGTGGTAGCCCCCTGACCACGCAGGGATCGCACTACAGATGCCAGAGCTGTTTCCTCCCCATGCATGCCAAGGAGTATGTGCCCATCTTGTCTGGGGCACGGGGACTCCGGGCAATGGGATATCGGCCAGGTACCCGTTGCTTTGGCTGGGTGGTGCCCTTGGGGAGAGCCCTCGTTCGGAGTAGGTGGCATCTGGGCGGATGTGGCGCAATGAAGCGCAATAAATCTCACCAAGCTGGTGGTCGCACTGCCACCAGCGTCTCTAAGCGAGGCAAAATTGAATTCGATGCTGCACAATATGATCCTCAGTCGTTCCCCTCGTTGGCTGCGCCATGGGAGGGATGCAGATCTAGTGCCAAGCAGGAGCCTTATGTACCACAATACCTTGTCTGCAGCAGGACTGATGGTGACTCCTTTCTTTCGACAAAGCCTATGTTTTTTGTGGAACACCTGGAGGATAAGTTTGGGGAAGTGGCGGGTTTGTCTAAAATGAGGAATGGGTCCATCCTCCTCAAGACGGCCTCCCCAGCCCAGTCACGGGCGTTGCTCTTGTGTGATAAGCTGGGAGACGTCCCTGTTACCGTCACTCCCCACAGTAGCTTAAATATGGTCCAGGGGATTATTTACCATCGCGACCTCTTGTTACAGTCCGATGACGAGCTGAGAGCTGACTTGGAACGACGTGGTGTGCATTTTGTCCGTCGTGTGCACAGAGGACCCAAGACCAACAGGGTGGCCACCGGTGCCTTTATCTTGGCCTTCGAGGGTGCTGTATTGCCTGAGAAGGTCAAGGTAATGGTTTACCGTTGTGACGTCAAGCCATACGTCCCTCCCCCGATGCGGTGCTTCCAGTGCTGGAAGTTTGGGCATATGTCCTCCCGTTGCCCATCCAGTGCCACATGTCGAGATTGCGGACGCCCCTCCCATCCCGATTCTCCATGTGCGCCTCCGCCTGTCTGTGTCAACTGTGGGGAACACCACTCTCCATGCTCGCCGGACTGCCCCGTTCTTCATAAGGAGCGGAAGATTATGGAATTTAAGACCCTGGACCGGCTTACTTATCGCGAGGCAAAACTGAAATTTGAAAGGTTGCATCCTGTCCCTCTTCAAACTTCTTATGCTGCAGCTACGTTATCGTCGCCCTCGCGGGCGGCAGTTGTCGCCTCCTCTGTGCCGCCTTCAGTTGGCCCTCGGGGCCGTCCATCTCTGTCTGCCCCCCTTGTGTCTGGGGGCAAGCCTTCCTCTGTTGCCCCCTTAGCAGTTGGGGGCAAACCCCCTTCTGTCACTCCCCCCGCACATGCTTCAGGAGTGACATCTGCTCCAAAACCAGGGGGCTCGATCCCTCCCCCTCCCCCTTCTCTGCCAGCGTCGTCTCCGCCGGCGTCGTCTCTGCCGGCTCCTCTCTCGCGGAAGGGGTCCCTCGGGGCCCTCCCTTCTTCCGTTTCTTCTGCTACCCCGCCGGATGTCAGCCAGTGGCTGAAGGTTCATCCACCTGCTGGTCGTAGGGCTTGTGCGTCGTCGTCAGCCTCCGACGCTCCTTCAGAGAAACTCTCCCAGCCCTCTAAGCCAAAGGACAGACGCGAGAAGAAGGACCGGAACGTGTCCAAGAAGAAGGACGCTCCGGCAGTTTCAGTACCGCCTGCTGTCAATAGCTCTGGCTCTGGGGATGTGGTGGAGATCCTCACCTCTGCTGCGGATCTCGCCCTCACGGAACCCTCGGGGACCTCTCCTATGGACACAGCTGACTCTCGCTCGGTGGCGGCCGTTGACTCTGCGGCGCCGTCTGCCTCTTAGTGGACTTAACGCCCTCCCAGTCCCTTCCTGCTTCCATTCTCCAGTGGAATTGCGGCGGTTATTTCCGCCACCTGCCTGAGCTCCGGATGCTTTTGAGTGTTTCCCCTGTTCTGTGCATTGCTCTTCAGGAAACTTGGTTTCCAGCAATGCGGACCCCTGCCCTTCGCGGTTATCGGGGATACTATAAGAACCGCGCTGACTGTCAACGAGCTTCAGGTGGAGTTTGCCTCTTTGTTCACCACTCTGTCTGTAGCTCACCAGTACCCCTTCTGACGCCTTTAGAGGCAGTCGCTGTCAGGATTGAGCTCTCGCCGGCTATTACTGTTTGATCTGTTTACATTCCTCCGTATGGGCAACTCCCCCGACATGTCTTGGCTGCGCTGCTGGCTCAACTCCCGCCGCCATTGCTGCTTCTGGGCGATTTCAATGCCCACAACCCTCTATGGGGTGGGACTGTCTCCGATGACCGTGGTCGCGCTGTGGAGCATGTGTTGGCTCAGCTCGACCTTAGCCTCTTGAACACCGGTGCTCCCACGCATTTCAGTGTGGCCCATGGCTCGTTCTCGGCCATCGATCTCTCTCTTTGCAGCCCCGGACTTGTCCCATCCCTTCACTGGAGAGTTCATCCTGATCTGTGTGGTAGTGACCATTTTCCCATCTATTTGTCACTGCCCCAGTGTCATTCTTCTGGGCGCCTGCCCCGCTGGGCTCTCAACAGGGCTGGCTGGCCGGCTTTTACTTCCGCTGCCACCATTGCTTCTCTCCCACAGGGTGACATTGACGAGGTGGTCCGTGTCTTGACCTCGTCAATTATTTCTGCGGCCGAGACTGCCATCCCTCGCTCTTCTGGACTCCCTCGGAGGAAGTCTGTCCCCTGGTGGTCGCCGGAGATTGCTGAGGCTATTCGCGACCGTAGGCGGGCTCTCCAGCGTCATAAGCGGCACCCGTCTCTGGAGACCCTCATCGCCTTTAAGAAGCTCCGTGCCTTGGCCCGTCGTCTTATTGCACGGCGTAAGCAGGAATGCTGGGAGAGGTACATTTCATCCTTGGGCTCCCGTGTCTCCGCGTCGCTCGTGTGGTCCCGCATCCGGCGGATTTATGGATACCAGACCCCTAAGGGTGTCCCTGAAATCTCCCTGGACGGCGCTGTCTGCACGGACGCCGCCACCATTGCTGACCACTTGCCACGCACTTTGCTACGAGCTCTGCGACTGCAACTTACCCTCCTGCCTTTCGCTCTCTAAAGGAGCGCGCCGAGCGGACGCCGTTATCGTTCCACACACGTCGTTCTGAAAAATACAGTGCTCCTTTCAGCGAGAGGGAATTCCTCGCTGCCCTCGCCAGTTGCCCTGATACAGCGCCAGGACCGGACTGCATCCACGCGCAGATGCTGAAGCATCTCTCCAGGGACTGCCAGAGACACATCCTCACCATCTTTAACCGCATTTGGAGCGAGGGCGTGTTCCCGTCGCAATGGCGAGAGGGTGTTATCGTTCCCATCTTGAAGCCCGGTGCGGACCCTCTGGCGGTGGACGGCTATCGCCCCATTACACTAACCAACGTTTTGTGCAAATTGCTCGAACGTATGGTGGGGCGGCGTTTGTGTTGGGTCCTTGAGTCGCGCGGTCTCCTCGCTCCATCCCAGGGTGGCTTCCGTCAGGGCCGGTCTGCTGCGGACAATTTGGTGCGGCTGGAATCTGCTATCCGTACGGCCTTTTCCCGCCGTCAGCATCTCGTTGCTGTATTTTTTGATCTGCGGAAGGCATATGACACAACATGGAGGCATCACATCCTTGCTACGTTGCGCGAGTGGGGTCTTCGTGGTCAGCTTCCAGCTTTTCTTCAAAACTTTTTATTGCGCCGCTCTTTCCGGGTGCAAGTCGGTGCCGCCTCTAGTTCATCTTATATACAGGAAAATGGGGTCCCGCAGGGCTCGGTATTGAGCGTTTCCTTATTTCTAGTGGCCATTAATGGTCTGGCTGCAGCTGTGGGGTCGTCGGTGTCTCCTTCTTTGTATGCCGACGACTTCTGCATCTCATTTAGCTCAACGACTACGGGAGTCGCCGAACGCAGGCTGCAAGCAGCCGTTCGCAAGGCGGCATCATGGGCTCTGACTCATGGATTTCAGTTCTCTGCGGCCAAGACTCGAGTTATGCACTTCTGCAGGCGTCGGACGGTCCACCCTCATCCGGAACTTTACCTCGACGGTCACCTACTTGAAGTGGTGGACACTAGCCGCTTCTTAGGACTCGTCTTTGATGCCCGGCTCACATGGGTTCCTCATATTACTCAGCTGAAGCAAAAGTGCTGGCAGCACCTCAACGCCCTCCACTGCCTGAGCCATGCGTCTTGGGGTGCAGATCGCAGCACGCTGTTGCGATTGTACAGAGCCCTTGTGCAGTCCAGGCTTGATTATGGGAGCCTGGCCTATGGGTCTGCATCGCCCTCAGTGTTGACGTTGTTGGACCCCATACACCACTGTGGGGTTTGGCTTGCAACTGGTGCTTTCCGTACGAGCCCCGTGGATAGTCTGCTGGTGGAGGCCGGGGTTCCCCCGCTGCGGATTCGCCGCCACCGACTGCTCGCCGACTATGCTGTCCACGTGCATTGCTCACCGGGCCATCCCAATCATCGCCTGCTTTTCCCTGCCAGGGTCCTCCCTCTGCCCGACCGGCGACCTAGGTCTGGGCTTTCCATTGCTGTCCGTGTCCAGTCCCTGCTGTCGGAACTGGGGTCGTTCCCTCTTCTGCCGCCCTTCCGGGCCTGTGCACCCACGCCTCCCTGGTGTATGACCCGTCCGTCCGTCCGCCTGGACTTGGCACGGGAACCCAAGGACTCGGTTCCGCATGTGGCCCTCCGTCACCGTTTTCTTGCGCTCGTCGCCTTGTTTTCAGGCTGTGAGTCTGTCTACACTGATGGTTCCCTGGTGGATGGTCGTCCTGCCTACGCTTTTGCCCACGCTGCCCATGTTGAACAGCGCTCCTTGCCGGCTGGCTGCAGTATTTTTACTGCAGAGCTGGTGGCCATATTGCGCGCTCTTGAGCATATGCGTTCCTGCTCAGGTATGTCCATCGTCATCTGCAGTGACTCCCTGAGCAGCCTCCAGGCTATCGACCGCTGCTATACCTCTTGTCCTCTGGTATCCTTTATTCAGGAGTCTGTTTTTGCCATTACCCGCTCTGGTCGTTCGGTGGTCTTTGTTTGGACGCCAGGTCACCTTGGCATCCCGGGGAATGAACGTGTCGACAGGCTGGCCAAAGGGGCGGTCGACGCCCCCACTTTGGCGATCGGCCTCCCGGCTCGTGATTTGCAGCTGGCGTTGCGCCGTAAGGTGCTTCAGATGTGGCGTGACGAGTGGCGTAGCCTGACTTCTCCGAATAAACTGCGGGCTGTCAAGGAGACGACCGATGTGTGGCAGTCCTCCCTGCGGGCTTCTCGCAGGGACTCTGTCATCCTGTGTCGGCTCCGCATCGGCCATACCTACCTGACGCACGGACATCTTTTGCGTCAGGAGGATCCCCCCCTGTGTCAGTGTGGGTCCCGGTTGACGGTCGCCCACATTTTGTTGGAGTGTCCCCGCCTGCGCATCCTCCGGCAGACTTTTAATCTCCCGGGCACGTTGCCTTTGGTTTTATGCGACGATGCCTCCATGGCTGACGACGTCTTAAATTTTATCCGTGGTAGTCCTTTTTATGGTTCCATTTAGGGGGGACCTGTCCCTTTCCCTTTCTGTGTATCTTGTCCTCGAGTGTCTCATTGGTTGCAGATTTTAATGTGTGTATTCGGATGGTTGACTCTTTCCCAATTTTTGTACCCATGGTCAGTCAACCAGTCTCCGACCCTCTTATTTTCTTCCGTTTCTTTCTGTCCAGTGTTCGTCTGTACTCTTCTTGTCTCTAGTGTTCGCTGACACATTGGTGTTCTTTCAGTGACTGGGGGGAGGGGCGTCTCCTCCCCCCTTGGGGTTTTACCTGTTCCATAAATTTTGTTTCGCCGGTTTTTTGGAATGGGGGACTGATGACCTTAGCTGTTTAGTCCCCCTTAAACATCCCAACAACAACAACAACAAGTATACCTCCTTGTCTTGTGATTCTTGAACAAGGTATTTGCTATTACTAGCTGAAATGTAATTCAGAACTCAGTTAGTCTGTCTCCCCTCTCATTCCTTGTCTCGAGCCCTTATTCTCCTTCAACCATTCCTTCTACTCCTTCCCCTACAACCACATTCCAGTCCCCCATAACTGTTAGATTGTCATCTCCCTTTACATATTGTATTACCCTTTCAGTATACTCATATACTTTATCTCTGTGTTAATCTTCAGCTTGCGATGCCGGCATGCATACCTGAACTGTTATTGTCAGTGTTGGTTTGCTGTTGATTCTGATAACAACAACCCTGTCACTGAACTATTCACAGGACCATACTCTCTGCCCTACCTTCCTATTCATAAAGAGTTGTACTCCTGTTATACCATTTTCTGCTGCTGTTGATATTACCCTATACTAATCTGCGAAGAAACCTCATTTACTTTCCATTTCGCTCCACTGACACCTGTTATATCTAGATTGAGTCTTCAAATTTTCTTTTTCAGATTTTCCAGCTTCCCTACCACATTCAAGCTTCTGAGAGTCCATTCCCCGACTCGTATAATATTATCTTTTTGTTGGTTATTCAGTCTTTTTCTCATGGTCACCTCCCTCTTGGCAGTCCCCTCCCAGAGATCCAAATGGGTGACTGTCATGATAATCTCTCAATTGGCAAAAGATTCCAGAATACTTTTTCAGTTTGTCTTTAGTTCAGTGGTTTCCATTGTGTTCTGCATCCTTATGCTGTTGATCATTGCTGATTCTTCTGCCTTCAGGAGCAGTTTCCCACCGCAGGACAAGAGTGTGCCCTGAACATCTGTCCACTCCTCCACCCTCTTTGACAAGGCTGTTGGCAGAATGAGAGTGACTTCTTATGCCGGAAATATTTGTCCGCCAATGCTGTTTATTGATCAAAATTAAGCAGTAGTAGGTTTTGAACCCAGGACTGGGGGATCGTTTTGATTACTAATCAAAGATGCTACTCCTAGATGACAGGTATGATTTGGTTGCATTCTTAAATACACCAAAACAAATGAAACTTCAAAGAGAGATATGCTTTCCAGAAGTCTTTTCATACAAAAATGTTTGGTGTCTCATACCAAAAACATATCACAAATTAAATGCTAAGGAGAGTACATGCCAAACCTCCCTGTGAACTACTAACAGAATGCCATGTGCTGCTTTCTGGGTACATTCTGTGTGTTTGTGAATGTACATACTCCAGAATTGCTCAGTGTTAAGATATCACCTCATTGGGCAGAAAACATGGTTGGCAACAGAAAATGAACTGTCAAACACTTAAGACTATATAATCGGCATAATCTGGTTGAAGCCTTCAGAGATATTAGTAGGTGGAGATCATTGTGTGTCCATTTTACTCTGCTGTGAGGCTAAGACCTGTTTACAGTGAACATTATTTTTTATTATGCCTCTAAGAAATGTTTTTTGTGTACAAACCTGGGTAATCGGATAATTTGTGGAAGTGTGACAAGTAATATTTCTAAATGTTCTGTTGAATTGCCAGGGATTACAAGTTTTTGGTATATACATGTTGGGTGCTATGTGTGATCCTCTGCACCAGAGAATATAAAGCTTTGACTGCTTAGTTAGTTAGTTAGTTAGTATCACATTCCATGGATTATTTACCATGAGATTAAGTTTTCTTTCTTAAAGCCGAGTTACCCCAGAAGATTATTTCATTTGACATTATTGAATGAAAATATGCAGCATATGTCAGCGTGTTGATTTCTCTCTCCCCAAGATTTGCAATGATTCCAAATGCATTTGTAGTGATTCTGAATGCAAATGTAGCTGAATTAAGTTGTTCAAGAAGTTCCAAAATGTGCTCTTTCCCTTTAAATCCTAATCAGTATAGGCACCTAAGTATTTGGAAGTTTCTGCCCTATTTATTGTGGTCTCACCGTGAGCTACACTTATCATTTATGTATTACCTCTAGATGTGCAGAACTGAAAATCTTTTGTCTTTTTAAAACTCAGGGTCAGTCCATTAACAGAAACCGACGAATTGTGCTTCTGTTTCTGTATGTATGTTTAGATTGATTGCAGTACTAGGGTCATGCACGAAAAGAACTAATTCTGCTAGTTGTGTATTGGATAGATGATCGTATTCATATATGAGGAACAATAGTGGACAATCCAGGGTGGAATGTAACAATATTATGAGAAGTATAGTTGCTAATCACCATACAGCGGAAATGCTGAATCGCAGATAGGCACAACAAAAAGACTCTAACAATTAAAACTTTCGGCCGTTGAGGTCTTTGTCAACTGTACACACTCATGTGTGTGCATGCACACTCACCCACTCGTGCAAACGCAACACATGCGCGTGATTGCAGTCTTAGGCTATACGGTTTCACATTCAGTCAGTTTGGTTTCAGTTGCCTGAGACTTCAGTTGTATGTGTGAGTTACATTTGCGCGAGTGTGTGTGTGTCTGTGTGCGTCTGTTGTTGACGATGGCTGAAAGCTTTAATTGTGAAAGTCTTTTTGTTGTACCTATCTGTGACTGAGCATCACCGTTACGTGGTGAGTAGCAACTTTCCTTCTCGTAATATTGGAACAATAATGAACGTAATATTGAGCCTTGGGAACCTCTCCCCTGTCAGAATTGTGTCTGTGGGGTATATTGGCTGAATTACTAAGTACAACTTTCTGCATTCTTTTGGTCAGGTATCAGGGTTACCATAAGTCCTGGAAATCCAGGAAGTCAGAGAATACCAGGGAATTTCAAACTCGTTAGGGAAATCGAGGAAATTGGTAAAAAGCACGGGAATAGTCTTGTTATCGCCTCAGTAGATGAAACGGTTCGTCTAGTGAGATGTTGTGCAATGTTGCTGGCTGGGTACAGCCGAGTACGTGCATCGCTTCCCTATTCCCTTATTCTTACTGCTCCTCCCCTTCCTACCTCTCCCCTCAGCATGCAGTCAATGCTGCCACCTCTTCTTGGTGCCAGTATAGCAGCTGCCGACAAGCAGCCGGGAGGTGTGATTAGTAGTTTGTTCGGATCTGATTCTGAGAGACTGTAGATGCAGTGGCCGGAGATGACGACTGTCTGTGCGTGAGCTGTCTCTGAGTGATTAGGTGAATGTGTGTGCTCTTGTTTTCTGACAAAAGCTGTGGCTGAAAATTTAGTTGTGAGAATGTGATTGTCTTTTCTACAGCTCTGTGATCATCTTTGCGATGAGTTGCTACCTATCCTCATTAGTATTTGCGCGAGTTATCTGTTACGTGGATTGATCACTGTGGTCTCATTTGATCTACATGGTATCTGTGACTCATGAATAGCTGGTCACACAAGTGGACTTCCGTGGCGGGTCAAAACTGCAGGCCATTTCTGCACGTGTGTCTAATGGGTCGGGCCTGCCGATTTGAAGCCAATCACTTCCCACTAATGTGCAAGCCCTGCCCACAGGTTGGATCTGTTTGTGTATGGCGTAATGCGCGGACTTTCGTGGCTTATCCGAGGACCGGGACTCCGGTGCTCCTTGGTTGGCCAGAGGCCATGGGCGATGGATTTTGAGGATTGCAACTGTCTCACCACAAATACGTAGTACAGTGTCGTGTTTTATAGGCATTTTTATATGTTAGAAAGTATGGATGATGAGAAGAAGAAAATTGTCGCAGTTGCTCGTATATTACTCAAAAGAAAAATCACACAATACTTACGAAATAATAGACATAACAAAGTGGGTAATAACGGACAGCAACGAACATAGTGGAATCAACATTTTATTGGCAGTCACCTGCAGGTATAGTGTTGGTTTACACAACTCTTCCCTGCCTTATACACTTCTTTCCAGAGGCCTGCCTTTTTTCTGAGGCTATTTCTGACATCAGTGAAGATATTTCAAATCTGTCTTGCGACTCGAATGAAATGCATAGTTTTATTGAAATAAAATCACGTCAGTGGTCTTAATGAAACACATGTACCGTTTGGCTTGCTTTCTCCATCTAAAAACTTATTATAGGAGATGTTGATGTTAGTACTTAAGATTTTTGCTCACTCTGGGAAGAAATACAGAAGTGCATTTTTGTCATCTTATGTCTTTACTTACCATCGAGATTTCAAAATTTGTCAGGGAAAAATATTAAAACTTGTCTGTTTCACTTGGGGAAACTTGTGGCAACCCTGGATGCTACATCCGTTGGTAGGTTATGCCGTCAACCCCATAAAACTTTAATTTATCTAGGAGAATACTGTGATACTCACAGTTGAATGCCTTAGATAGGCCACAGATAATACCAATGGGTGCTATTTTATTATTTAATGCTTGTAAAAGCTGCTGACTGAACGTGTAAATGACATTCTCAGTAGATCAACCCTTTTGAAATTCAGAATATGACTTACTGAGGATATTATTGTTGCTATTTTAGAATACATCACGTTTTCAAAAATTTTAGAAAGTGTCAGCAGTGAAACAGGTCAGTGGTTATTGACATCTCTCTCACATTTCTTAAAGAGGGATGTAACAATGGCACATTCCAGTCCTTCTGGAAAAATACCTTGAATTAGTGATACATTACATGTTTGAGATAAGACCAGGCTTATTATATGGGAACAAATCTGTAGTACTCTATTGGGAATGCCATCAAAACTATATCAGCTTTTGTTTTTGAGCTAATGTATAATTGTCTTAGTTTCAAATGGAGAAGGTTGTATGCATTAATATGATTGAATTTTATGCGAGTTAAGTTTTCAACATTTTGCTCTGATTTTTCTCTTGAACTGTTTCTCCTTAGGCTTTCTATTATTCTTAAGAAATGATTATTAAATGCTTTCGCTACCCGTGACTCATAATTTGTAAACCTTCCATTCAGTTCATTAGTGATGTTATCCTGTTCTGTGGCTGGATTTTGTGTCTCTCATTTCACTGCATTCCATATAACCTTACTGCTGTTGTCAGTTACTGATTTCTGACATTATGGGCATGTTCCAAGATTTTTTAATAACCTTTTTGTATTTTTGTGTAGTTTTTGCAGTTTGCAACTACTGCAGGATCCCTACTTGTTCTTTGCAAAAGATACATTTCCTTTTCCTTCCACGAGATACTTGAATTCTTCTAGTGATCCATGGTTTTTTTTACATGGCTGTTTTATGTCCTTTTTGAGTAGCTTTTGTAGAAAATTATTTTCAAATAATGATATGAATTTATCGTGGAATAGATAAAATTTACCGTTGGCATTTGGTTCATCATAAATTTCATCCCAGGTCTTCTCCTGTAATTTATTTAAAAAAAATTGTTCTGGAATCATTAATTATTATTACTAATTTCCACTGAGGAGTATCCATGCTGTATGGCACTGTGTCATTTATCCTAACCAACCACACATCATTATTCAGCATTTGTTTCTGTGTAATTACTTATTTTCTTTCTTTGATCCTCACCAAAGAAAATGTTGTCAATTAGGGTCCTACTGTGTTTAACCACCCATGTTGGAGAGTTTATTTCTGAGATCAACTTGTAGTATCCAAATAAGATTTCCTGAATATTTTTCCTGTTAGAATCCTGTAGAAAATATACATTGAAGTCACCACATACTATTAATTGCTTGCTGCTGCCACACAAATAGCATAGTAAGGAATTGAGATTCCTCTTAAACATTTCAAAATTTCCCACTGGGAATCTATACACAGTTAAAATTATAAAAACTGAACTATTTTTCATTATTAATTCACAAGCACATTGTATGTGCTGATCATACAAAATCTACTTGCCTCAACATTTTTGAACTTGTATTCTGTCGTAATGTATGTAACAATTCCTTTTCCCGTATTAGTTCTGCATGATTAGGTTGTTGTTGTTGTCTTCAGTCCTGAGACTGGTTTGATGCAGCTCTCCATGCTACTGTATCCTGTGCAAGGTTCTTCATCTCCCAGTACCTACTGTAACCTACATCCTTCTGAATCTGCTTAATGTATTCATCTCTTGGTCTCCCTGTACAATTTTTACCCTCCACGCTGCCCTCCAGTACTAAATTGGTGATCCCTTTATGCCTCAGAACATGTCCTACCAACCGATCCCTTCTTCTAGTCAAGTTGTGCCACAAACTTCTCTTCTCCTCAATCCTATTCAATACTTCCTCATTAGTTATGTGATCTACCCATCTAATCTTCAGCATTCTTCTGTAGCACCACATTTCGAAAGCTTCTATTCTCTTCTTGTCCAAACTATTTATCGTCCATGTTTCACTTCCATACATGGCTACACTCCATACAAATACTTTCAGAAACGACCTCCTGACACTTAAATCTATACTCGATGTTAACAAATTTCTCTTCTTCAGAAACACTTTCCTTGCCATTGCCAGTCTACATTTTATATCCTCTCTACATCGACCATCATCAGTTATTTTGCTCTCCAAATAGCAAAACTCCTTTACTACTTCAAATGTCTCATTTGCTAATCTAATTCCCTCAGCATCACCAGAGTTAATTCGACTACATTCCATTATCCTCGTTTTGCTTTTGTTTATGTTCATCTTATATACTCCTCTCAAGACACTGTCCATTCCGTTCAACTGCTCTTCCAGGTCCTTTGCTGTCTGACAGAATTACAATGTCATCGGCGAACCTCAATGTTTTTACTTCTTCTCCATGAATTTTAATACCTACTCCGAATTTTTCTTTTGTTTCCTTAACTGCTTGCTCATTATACAGATTGAATAACATCGGGGAGAGGCTACAACCCTGTCTTACTCCCTTCCCAACCACTGCTTCTCTTTCATGTCACTCGACTCTTATAAATGCCACCTGGTTTCTGTACAAATTGTAAATAGCCTTTCGCTCCCTGTATTTTATCCCTGCCACCTTCAGAATTTGAAAGAGAGTATTCCAGTCAACGTTGTCAAAAGCTTTCTCTAAGTCTACAAATGCTAGAAACGTAGGTTTGCCTTTCCTTAATCTTTCTTCTAAGATAAGTCATAAGGTCAGTATTGCCTCAAGTGTTCCAGTATTTCTACGGAATCCAAACTGATCTTCCCCGACGTCGGCTTCTACCAGTTTTTCCATTCGTCTGTAAAGAATTCGTGTTAGTATTTTGCAGCTGTGGCTTATTAAACTGATTGTTCGGTAATTTTCACATCTGTTAACACCTGCGTTCTTTGGGATTGGAATTATTATATTCTTCTTGAAGTCTGAGAGTATTTCTCCTGTTTCATACATCTTCCTCACCAGATGGTAGAGTTTCCTCAGGACTGGCTCTCCCAAGGCTATCAGTAGTTCTAATGGAATGTTGTCTACTCTTGGGGCCTTGTTTAGGCTCAGGTCTTTCAGTATACTGTCAACTCTTCACGCAGTATCGTATCTCCCATTTCATCTTCATCTACATCCTCTTCCATTTCCATAATATTGTCCTCAAGAACATTGCCCCTGTATAGACCCTCTATGTACTCCTTCCACCTTTCTGCTTTCCCTTCTTTGGTTATAACTGGGTTTCCATCTGAACTCTTGATATTCATACAAGTGGTTATGTTTTCTTCAAAGGTCTCTTTAATTTTCCTGTAGGCAGTATCTATCTTACCCCTAGTGAGATAAGCCTCTAAATCCTTACATTTGTCCTCTAGCCATCCCTGCTTAGCCATTTAGCACTTCCTGTCGATCTCATTTTTGAGGCGTTTGTATTCCTTTTTGCCTGCTTCATTCACAGCATTTTTATATTTTCTCCTTTCATCAATTAAATTCAATATTTCTTCTGTTACCCAAGGATTTCTACTAGCCCTCGTCTTTTTACCTACTTGATCTTCTGCTGCCTTCACTACTTCCTCCCTCAGAGCTACCCAATCTTTTTCTACTGTATTTCTTTCCCCCATTTCTGTCAATTGTTCCCTTATGCTCCCCCTGATACTCTGTACAACCTCTGGTTCTTTCATTTTATCCAGGTCCCATCTCCTTAATTTCCCACCTTTTTGCAGTTTCTTCAGTTTTAATCTACAGGTCATAACCAATAGATTGTGGTCAGAGTCCACATCTGCTCCTGGAAATGTCTTACAATTTAAAACCTGGTTCCTAAATCTCTGTCTTACCATTATATAATCTATCTCATACCTTCTAGTATCTCCAGGATTCCTCCATGTATACAACCTTCTTTTATGATTCTTGAACCAAGTGTTAGCTATGATTAGGTTGTCCTCTGTGCCAAATTCTACCAGGCGGCTTCCTCTTCCATTTCTTTGCTCCAGTCCATATTCACCTACTACGTTTCTTTCTCTCCCTTTTCCTACTGACGAATTCCAGTCACCCAGGACTATTAAATTTTTATCTCCCTTCACTATCTGAATAATTTTTTGTTTCATCGTACATTTCTTCAGTTTCTTCATCATCTGCAGAGCTAGTTGGCATATAAACTTGTGCTACTGTAGTAGGTGTGGGCTTCGTATCTATTTTGGCCACAATAATGCGTTCACTATGCTGTTTGTAGCAGCTTACCTGCATTCCTATTTTCCTATTCATTATTAAACCTACTCCTGCATTACCCCTATTTGATTTTGTGTTTATAACCCTGTAGTCACCTAACCAGAAGTCTTGTTGCTCCTGCCACCGAACTTCACTAATTCCCACTACATCTAACTTTAACCTATCCATTTCCCTTTTTAAATTTTCTAACCTTCCTGCCCGATTAAGGGATCTGACATTCCACGCTCCGATCCGTAGAACGCCAGTTTTCTTTCTCCTGATAACGACATCCTCTTGAGTAATCCCCGCCCGGAGATCCGAATGGAGGACTATTTTACCTCCGGAATATTTTACCCAAGAGAACGCCATCATCATTTAATCATACAGTAAAGCTGCATGCCCTCTGGAAAAATTACGGCCGTAGTTTCCCCTTGCTGTCTGCCGTTCGCAGTACCAGCACAGCAAGGCCGATTTGGTTATTGTTACAAGGCCAGATCAATCAATTATCCAGACTGTTGCTCTTGCAACTACTGAAAAGGCTGCTGCCCCTCTTCAGGAACCACACGTTTGTCTGGCCTCTCAACAGATACCCCTCCGTTGTGGTTGTACCTACGGTATGGCTATCTGTATCGCTGAGGCACGCAAGCCTCCCCACCAACGGCAAGATCCATGGTTCATGTGGAGGCATGAGTAGGTACTGTAGTGTAATTTTTTATATTTAATGTATCTGTGTGGTTATGTGGTGCTCAGACAGGCAAAGGATATCTATCTTTTCAGAGCTTTCTAAATTTTTCGAACAGACAAGAAGCTCTTCTACATTATTGCTGAACCCTCTAATGTTTTGATGAAATGAGCTAACCTTTTCTGTGCATTTGTAACCATTTTTTGCGGCTCTTCTGCCATTTTCACTACTTTCAAACCAGGGTTCCTGAACCTTGTGAAACCAGCAACAACAGGGATCTTCCTCTTTCTCACTTTGTAATCAAGGAGATGAAGTATGTATGGAAATATTATTTTTGTTTTTAGTTGCAGTTGTCATGAGAAATTGTTACTATTAACAGTCAGTTTATAATAAATTTGATTGCCATCCATTAATTGTGATTGTGGGAACAATGGCTACCAAAGTACAAAGGACAACTGAAACGTGTGTGTGTGTGTGTGTGTGTGTGTGTGTGTGTGTGTGTGTGTGAGAGAGAGAGAGAGAGAGAGAGAAAGAGTAGTAAACTATAGATAAAAAATCAGCAGTGTCATATCTCAGTGAGAAATTTGAAACTTTTAGCAGAGGACAGGAGCATGTAGAGGAACTCTGGCGCAGTTTTAAAAGAATAGTTGACCATGGGCTGGATAGATATGTACCCAGTAGAACAGTTGATAGTGGGAGGGAACCTCCATGGTATACAGTCATTGTAAAGAAACAGAAATTACTGCATAATAGGTGTAAAATGAAGATAGGGCTATAGATAGAGAGATGCGCAATGAAACGTGTTTGTCAAGAGAGCTATACACAATGCCTTTAAGTACTACCATAGCAGAATATTGTCAAGTAGTCTTTCACAGAACCCAAAGAAATTCTGGTTGTATGTAAAGGTTGTAAGTGGCAAAAAAAAAAAAAAAAAGAAAAAGACACCTAGCAAACCAGCAGTGTTGGAAAAACAGCTGAAATCATTAAAATTGAACAAAGCTCCAGGGCCCTATGGAATCCCTGTCAGATTCTGTACTGAATCTGCAGCTGAGTTAGCCCCTCTTCTAACTATTGTCTATCATAGATCCCTCAAACAAAGAGCCTTGCCCTGTTCTTGCAAAAAACAACAGGTCACCACCGTCTACAAGAAGGGTAGTAGAAGTGATCCACACAACCACCATCCAATATCCCTGATATTGTTTTTCTGTAGAGTCTTGTTCTGATCTCAAATACAGTGAGGTATCTTGAACAGAATGACCCCCTGAATGTCAAACAGCATGGATTTTGAAAACATTGATCATGTGAAACACAACTCTCACTTTTCTCATATGACATACTGAAAGCTCTCAATCAAGGCAGTAAGGTAGATGCAGTATTTCTTGATTTCCGAAAAGCATGGCACTCAGTGCCACATCTACACTTAGTGTCAAAGGTACATCATATTTTGTGACTGGAGTGAGCTCTCTCTGGTAGAAAAGGTGGAGGATGTTGTGGATGGAGAGTCATTCTTAGATGTAGAAGTAACGTTTGGTGTGCCCCAGGGGGAAGTGTGTTGGGACCCCTGCTGTTCATATTACATATTAATGACCTTGCAGACAATATTAATAGTAAAATGAGACTTTTTGCGGATGATGCAGTTACCTATAATGAAATAATATCTTTAAAAAACTGTGTAAATATTCGATCAGATCTTGATAAGATTTTAAAGTGCTGCAGAAATAGGCAACTTGCTCAAATTGTTCAGAAATGTAAAATTTTGCACTTCACATTATGAAAAAATGTAATGGCCTATGACTATGATATCAATGAGTCACTGTTGTAATCGGCTATCTCATACAAATACCTGGGTGTGACAGTTTGTAGGGGTATGAAATGGAATTGAACACAGTCAGTTATGGGTAAAGCAGGTTGTAGACTTCAGTTTATTGGTAGAATACTGGGGAACTGCAATCAGTGCACAAAAAAGATCGCTTTCAGATCACTTATGCTACCAGGTCTAGAATATTACTCGAGTATGCTATTCACAATAAGGTGCCTGCAAGAGGCTTCAGTGTACCACCTTCTAGTTATCTCTCTATTGTTCCACTCTCGAACGGCATGGAAAACGATCAGTTAAAGTTTTCTGTGCGAGTCCTGATTTCTCTTATTTTATGATGATGATCATTTCTCCCTATGTAGGTGGGTGTAAACAATGTTTTCGCAATCGGTGGAGAAAACTGGAGATTGAAATTACATGAGAAGATCCCATCCCAACAAAAACACAATCGTTTTTGATGATTGCCACTCCAATTCGCATATCATGTCTGTGGCACTATCTTCCCTATTTTGCGATGATACAAAACGAGCCGCCCTTCTTTGAACTTTTTCGGTATGATCTGTCAGTCCCACCTGATGTGGATTCCACACTACGTAGCAATACTCCAGGATAGGGTGGACAAGTGTGATGTAAGCAGTCTCTTTAGTAGACCTGTTGCACCCTCAGTGTTCTGCCAGTGAATTGCAGTCTTTGCTCTACCCACAACATTATCTATGTTATTGTTCCAATTTACGTTATTTGTGATTGTAATCCCTAAGGAGGTAGTAGCCTTCAGGTTTGTGTGACTTATCGCATAATTGAAATTTAGCCGATTTCTTTTAGTAATCATGTGAATAACTTCACACTTTCAGAATGAGATTTTCACTCTGCAGCGGATTGTGTGCTGATATGAAACTTCCTGGCAGATTAAAACTGTGTGCCGGACGGAGACTCGAACTCGGGACCTTTGAGTTTCGCGGGCAAAAAGCTCTTCACGAAACTTGCAGAACTAGCACTCCTGAAAGAAAGGAGAGATTCTGTGAAGTTTGGAAGGTAGGAGATGAGGTACTGGCAGAAGTAAAGCTGTGAGGATGGAGCGTGAGTCATGCTTGGGTAGCTCAGACCGTAGAGCACTTGCCCGCGAAAGGCAAAGGTCCCGAGTTCGAGTCTCGGTCCGGCACACAGTTTTACTCTGCCAGGAAGTTTCAACTTCACACTTTTCTTTAGTCAGGGTCAATTGCTATTTTTGCATCAACACAGATAGCTTATCTAAGTCATTTTGCAATTTGTTTTGGTCGTTTGATGACTTTACAGGATGGTAAATGGACAGCATTACCTGCAAACTATCTAAGACAGCTACTCAGATTGTCTCCTATGTCCTTAATATAGATCGGGAACAATAGAGGGCCTATAACACTTCCTTAGGGAGCACAGACTATGTGTCAATAAATCTTTTTCTTCCAGGTACTTCATAATGTTCGAACATATACAGAGAAGGCAGCATGAATGGTCAAAGGTTTCTTTAATCCGTGGGAGAGTGTCACGGAGATCAGAGATACTGAAGGAACTGAACTGGAAGACTATTGAAGAAGATAGACGTAAACTATCTTGAAAAAGTCTATTAAGAAAATTTCAAGAACCAGCTTTAAATTATAGTTCTGGGAATGTGCTAAAACCCCCTACGTATTGCTCACGTAGTGATTGTGAGGATAAGATTAGTATAATTACTGCATGCACAGAGGTGTTCAACAAATTATTCTTCCCATGCTCCATATGTAAATGGAACAGAGAGAGAGACCGACCCTAATAACTGGTACAATGGGATCTACTGTTTGCCCCCCCCCCCCCCCCCCCCCCCCCCCTGTGGGTCCTTGGGTTAGAATAGGCCCATGGCATTCCTACCTGTTGTACGAGGTGACTAAAAGGTCACGCGTTTCAGCCTTTATGTGATGGTCCCCTGTAGGGTTTGACCTCCATTCTTCAAAATTTTTCCGAAGAGCGAACCAATTGGGGAAGGGCATCTTATAAGTTGCATCGTGTCCATCGTGCAGTGAGATCCTTAGCCCACTTTCTCGTCATCGTATTGCAGTCCTGTCCATTCTCCATCTCGTGGGCGGGGACACCTTCGTGGGTGCGTTTTCCACCATGCACTATGCAGTGTCAATTTCTGCGTCGACGATGACCGTGGACTTCTTTGCACATTATATCAACCACGGTAGCCAGTCCGTTGTATGTACCCTATTGGTTGTAGCCCCCTGACCACACAGAGATCGCTCTGCTGATGCCTGCGCTGTTAACTCCCCACTTGTGCCAAGGGGTAGATGCCCATCCCCCTGGGGCATTGGGACTCACAGCAATGGCCATCCTGCCAGGTGGCCTTTGCTGCGGCTGGGTGGTGCCTGTGGGGGGGGGGGGGGGGGGTGACATCAGGGCTGATGACATGTGATGAAGCGTAGTCCATCATCTCTTGCTGGTGGTAGGTGGTGAAACACCAGCAGTCTCTAAGTGATCATGGACTCAATTCAACGCATAGAAGTAAGACTCCAAATAGTTCACCTCCCTGGCCACACCATGGGAGGAATGTCAGGCTAAGGATGACAGCAGATCTTATTTGCCCCGGTATCTTGTATGTTTGAGAGCTGATGGGGAGTCTTTAATGACGATGAAGCCTCAGTTTTTTGTTGAGCATTTACAGGACAAGTTCGGGGAGGTGGAGGGCTTGTCCAAAATGAGATCTGCATCAGTCTTGATCGAAACAGCATCCTCTGCCCAGTCATGGGAGTTACTCGCTTGTGACAAGCTGGCGGATGTTTCTGTAACCATCACGCCCTGTAAGAACTTAAATATGGTCCAGGGTATCATTTTCACAGAGACCTTTTGGAGTCCAATGATAAGCTGCGCGCCAATGTAGAGCGGCGAGGTGTACATTTTGTCCGGCGTGTCTACCGGGGTCCGAAGGATAATCAGCTTGCCACTGGTGTCTTCATTTTGGCCTTTGAGGGTGATACATTGCCTGAGAAGGTCAAGGTGATGGTCTACCGGTGTGATGTAAAGACCTATATCCCTCCACTGATGAGATGCTTTAAGTGCTGGAAGCTCGGTCATATGTTTTCCCGCTGTACTTCCAGCATCACATGTCAAGATTGTGGACGTCCATCACATCCCAGTAATCCATGTGCCCCACCCATCTGTGTCAGCTGTGGAAAGCACCATTTGTCTTGCTCGCCTGACTGCAGGATTCTCCAGAAAGAAAGGAAAATCATGGAGTAAAAGACCCTGGACCGACTGACCTATACTGGGGCTAAGAGAAAATTTGAACGCCTGCATCCTGTGCGTATGACATCGTCATAATCCACTGCTACAACAGTTCTTGCACCATCAGCTCTGCTAACTCAGGTCTCCTCTCAGAGCTGGAAGACTATACCTGCCCCCTTGATGGTGGGGGGTACTTCCCTCCCTGTTGTTCTTGCACCAACTACTTCAGGAGCAACCCCCACCCCCCAATCCACCAACCATCGGGGACGTCTGTCCCCCCACTAAGCCGGAGAAGCGTAAGTCTTCTTCAGCTTCTCTCGCTAGGAAGGGGTCCCTTGGGTCACTCCCTTCCCAGGTTTCTTCTAATGGGAAAGACAATGCCTGCCAGTGGCTGAAGAGCCCAGAAGCAGCTGGTCATTTGGCTTCACTCTCATCCTCAGTCCTCGAGACTGAGCCAGTGAAGTCCTCCCAGCCGGGGAAACCCAAGGAGCAGCGAGAGAAATCCAAAAAGAAGACCCCTAAGACCAAGGAAATTGCGGTGGCACAAACACCATCGCTACCTTCAAGCTCTGCAGCTGAGGATGGGGTGGAGATTTTGGCGTCCGCTGGGGTCCTAGATCTTGCCAGACTCTCGGACACAATGGATATGGACTGCTAAGGCAATAAATTGGTGGCAGCAGGTGACTCTGAGGCGTAAACTGCCTCATTGAATGTTCCATGCTTTCTCAGTCTCACAATGCACCCTCCAGTGGAATTGTGGCGGTTTTTTCCACCGCCTGGCTGAGCTACGGCAACTGTTAAGCTTTACACCTGCTATCTGCATTGCCCTCCAGGAAAGCTGGTTCCCAGCAATGCGACCCCCGCCCTCCACCGCTATAAGGGATATTACAAGAACTGTAGCGACTATAATCGAGTGTCCGGTGGAGTTTGCGTTTATGTCCTAAATTCGGTCTGTAGTGAACATGTGCCCCTTCAAACCCCTCTTGAAGCAGTGGCTGTCACAATAATGACAACGCAGGAAATAGCTGTCTGCAATGTATATCTTCCTCCAGTTGGTGCAGTATCCCTGAATGTATTAGCTGCACTGATTGATCAACTCCCTAAACCTTTCCTACTTTGGGAGATTTTGATGCCCATAAACCCTTGTGTGGTGTTACCATGCTTACTGGCCGCGGCAGAGATGTCGAAACTATACTGTCTCAGTTCGACCTCTGCCTCTTAAATACTGGGGCTGCCACACATTTTAGTGTGGCTCATGGTAGTTACTCAGCAATTGATTTATCAATTTGCAGCCCAGGGCTTCTCCCGTCTATCCAATGGAGAGCACATGACAACCTGTGTGGTAGTCATACTGCCACAGCATCAGGCACACGGACACCTGCCCAGTTGGGCTTTGAATAAGGTGGACTGGGGAACTTTCACCTCTGCTGTCACCGCTGAATCTCTGAAGCCTCTGCGTCGGAGAATTACCCCTCAGCCTTTCGCACACTCAAACGGTGGCTGGAAGGGAACATCTACTCATTCCCTACACACTGCAGTGAATCTTATAACGCCCCATTTATAGAGTGGGAGCTCCTCAGAGCCCTTGCAAATTGCCCCAACACAGCTCCTGGGCCTGATCGCATCCACAGACAGATGATTAAACATGTCTCATCTGACTACAAGCGACATCTTCTTGTCATCTTCAACTGGCTCTGATGCAATGGTATCTTTCCATTGCAATTGCAGGAGAGCATCATCATTCCGGTGCTCAAACCCGCTTGATGTGGGTAGCTATCGGCTCATCAGCCTTAGCAACGTTCTTTGTGAACTGCTGGAACGTATGGTGTGTTGGCAGTTGGGTTGGGTCCTTGAGTCACGTGGCTTGCTGGCTCCATGTCAGGGTGGCTTCCGCCAGGGTCGCTCTACCACTGATAATCTTGTGTCCATCGAGTCTGCCTTCGGAACAGCCTTTACTAGACGGCTACACCTGATTGCAGTCTTTTTTGACTTATGTAAATCATATGGCACGACTTCGCGACATCATATCCTTGCCACATTGTATGAGTGGGGTCTCCAGGGACCACTCCCGATTTTTAATCCATAACTTCCTGTCGCTCCGTACTTTCCATGTTCAAGTCGGTGACTCCCATAGTTCCATCCATATCCAGGAGAATGGAGTCCCGCAGGGCTCTCTAACGAGTGTGCCTATATTTGCTAGCCATTAACGGTCTAGCAGCAGCTGTCGGGCCCTCCGTGTCACCTTCTTTGTATGCAGACGACTTCTGCTTTTTGTACTACTGCTCAAGTACTGTTGTTGCTGAGCGGCGCCTCCAGGGAGCCATCCACAAGGCGCAGTCATGGGCTCTAGTCCACAGCTTCCAGTTTTCAGCTGCAAAGTCGTGTGTCATACACTTCTGTTGGCATCGTACCGTTCATCCAGATCCCGCACTTTACCTTAATGATGATCCACTCACCGTAGTGGAGACATATCAATTCCTAGGACTGGTTTTCGATGCTCAATTGGCTTGGCTCTCATCACTGTCAGCTTAAGCAGAGGTGCTGGCAGCACCTCTATGCCCTCCGTTGCCTGAGCAACACCAATTGGGGTGCAGATTGCTGTACGCTGCTGCAGCTCTACAGAGCCCTTGTCCAATCCCGAATTGACTATGGGAGTGTGGTTTATTGTTTGGTAGCGCCTTCAGCATTGCATTTACTCGACCCTGTGCACCACTGTGGAGTTCAATTAACGACAGGAGCTTTTAGGACGAGTCCGGTGACCAGCGTACTGGTGGAGGCTAGTGTCCCCCCACTGCAGATCAGACATGTGCAACTGCTCGCCAGCTACGCAGCACACATTCATAGTTCCCCTGAGCATCCGATTTACCATCTCCTTTACCCACCTGCGGCAGTCCATCTCCCGCATCGGCGGCCCAGATCGAGGCTAACTTTTGCAGTTCGCGTGCACTCCCTTCTCTTCAAACTGGAGTCCTTCCCTTTACCACCTCTGCTTGCGGTCCATTCACGTACGCCTCCATGGTGTACGCCTTGGCCGCAGATTCATCTGGACCTTTGGCATGGCCCTAAGGACTCAGCTAACCCCGCCAATCTCCGCTGTCACTTTTTCTCGATTCTGGACATGTTCCTGGGCTCTGAAGCGGTTTACACTGACGGCTCAATGGCTGATGGTCATGTAGGCTTCGCATGTTGGCTGCAGTGTTTTCACTGCAGAGCTGGTGGCCATATCTCGTGCTCTTGTGTACATCCGCTTATGGACTGGTGAGTCATTTCTCCTGTGTACTGACTCACTGAGCAGCCTACAAGCTATCGACCAATGCTACCCCCGCCATCCTCTGGTAGCGCCCATTCAGGATTCCATCTATGCCCTAGAACATTCCCGCCATTCCGTGGTGTTTGCGTGGACCCCAGGACACGTTGGAATCCCCGGCAATGAACTTGGCGGCAGGCTGGCCAAACAGGTGACGCGGAAACCACTTCTGGAGACAGGCATCTCCAAAGATGACCTGCGTTCTGTCTTACACAACAGGGTTTTGCCGGCTTTGGGAGACGGAATGGCATAACAGCAAGCACAATAACTGTGTGTCATTAAGGGGACTGAATGTGTGGAAGTATTCCGTGCAGGCCTCTCCCAGGGAATCAGTTTTCCTCTGCCGGCTCCACATTGGCCGTCGCGAGGACCCACCTCAGTGTCGCTGTGGCTCCCAAATGACAGTTGTCCACCTTTTGCCGGATTGCCCACTTTTAGCCATTCTGCGGCAGACTTTTAACTTTCCCAGCACCCTGCCTTTGGTGTTGGGCGACAGTGCCTCCACAGCAGCTTTAGTTTTACGTTTTATCCGTGAGAGTGGGTTTTGCACTTCTGTGTAGGTTTTAGTGCTTATAGGGTGGAGGTTTTAATGTGTTGCAGAGTGGCTGGCTTTACCTTTTTATTCTCGTGGTTGCCCAGTCACTGTAATCTGCTTTCGTGTTTTACTATCTTCTGTTTCTAGCATCTCTCTGTTGTTTTCTTGTCCTCTGTTGTTCCTTTTGGTGTTCGTTGCCTTCCCTCTGTTCTTGTGGCTTTTCCTTTCTTTCCATTTTTTGTTATACGTTTCGTCCATTTTATTCTCACACTTGTGGCGTAGTTTTATTAGGACCAAGGGACCAATGACCTTGTAGTTTGGTCCCTTCTCTCGCCTTTAAACCAACCAACCAATCTACTGTTTGCCTTGCACCTCATGGTTTGCAGAATATGGATTTAGATGTAGACGTGAAATTAATAACAGTTACATGTATTTGGCAATGTTTGTAATAAAGACATTTGCAAGATGTGTGGTTATCTTATTCAAATAATATCTTATTGCTCTTTTTTTTCTTGAAATTTATTGTTATTAGCTCATGGAAATTCTGTAGAACAATGTTTAGTGAAAATGTGCTTGGTAATCTAGCACTATCATCTGCAAATCAACCCACATTGTTGTGACTGTCAATTGTCTGAAAGAGTGGTTGTCCTTCAGTCTGCCAGTGTGACTGAATTTTAATTTTTAATTAATCTGGAAGGCAAGTAATGTTACTCCAATATGTCATTTGTGTGTGACAATTAGTGTCTACTTTTTTGAACTGTGCAACTTTTATTTATTTAAAATTGCATAATGGGAGTTCTTATAAACTAGTTGTTGTAAAATTGTTAACTTCATCTTGGCTGTGTGTGGTGGATAAATCTTTGACCCTTGATAATACGCTTATATTGTCAGCAAACATTGTTTCTAAAAGATTTTGCAAGGTGATTTATGTAAGTGAAGAACTTGCCCTGAATAGTATGGGGCAGCATTTGCTATGTTTCTGGATCTACTTCATCATCTTCATTAGTACTCTGCACACCACCTGACAGTGAGAGGAAGCAGTATGTTGTCTGACTCTTCTCAGAGGAGAGAGAGCTTTGCGAGACAAAAGCCCAGTTCCCAGAAGGAAGAGAACTTTGTGAGACAAAAGTCTAGAACATTTTCTTTCAGTGGCAGACTCCTCAAGAAATTACAGTACCTCTGTATTCATTACGGTGTTGAAAGGCAGTAGTAGTGAACGACTAACACCCCCTGATAGTCTCAAAAGATGGTGACCTTTGCCTCTTTTTTTTTTTTTTTTTTTTTTTTTTTTTTTTTTTTTTTTTTTTTAGCACTTTTGTCAGGTTTCTTCCACACTGTGCTCTGACATTTTGTTGCCGAGGTTCGAGCAATGGATCCAGGTCTTGTCCCGATTTGAATGCTCATACAGCATTCCCTGCAGACAGACGTTAACTTCCAACAGATATTGACAGTGGATAGTTGTTTTGCTGCAATAAAAAACAAATGGCAGACACAGCCCACAAGCAGACACAATTTGGAGTGGTAACTCCATGTTCACTGGCGGCCTACTGGCAAGATACTGCAGTATGCACCACAAGTTGGTGAGAGCATTGTCAACACACACCAGTTGAACTCTCCAGTCCTCAATTTATTTTGCAGAATAATAAAATGGTAAACGTACTTATTGGTTGATCCTCATATTAAGTGGCAAGTTGATACCACCTCTTACAACAACATTATCAGGAAACGTATTCAGGAAATTCTGCAAGTTCTGTGTGAAGCACTCTACCACTACGGCTCCTGATTCAGGAGGTCTATAAATGAACCTGATTACCATATTTGACCCACTTTTGCTGATTAAGCTCACCCAGATTAATTCAGTTTCTGAATCCACAATGACATTGCTAGACATTATTGACTGAATTCTTTACTGCAATAAATATGCCAACTTGTTAATAATGCCACAATATTTTAATTTTTCCTGGGAACATTTTATGGCTTACATCATCAGCAGGATAAACAATGTCATAGAAAATACAAATGCAGAATTTTTCTTGTGAAATTTGGTAAGAAATTATTTATTCCGAGCTATATATTGATTTCTGTAAAGAGATTCCACAATGGAAGACAATATGAGGCAGTAAATAAGTGTTGCATAGAAAAGATGGCCAGGTTTCAATTAAAGGCTATCTTTTCAAACACACCCCTTTTGTGCTAGTAAATTTCCTTTTACACTATGCTTCTCACATTGGTCTAATAATTTTTAAGTTTTGTTGCTTTTCTGACTGATCCTCATTCACAGTTTTGTATGACTTCATTTTTTGTCTTGTGTTACATGCATCAAAATACAGCATTTGTTTTTGTAACTTTGTTATATTTATGGAAATCTTTGCTTTCAGTCCTGCTTTGTCACCAGATCATCTAGTAACCACTCACTGTAATGTTAAGACTTTGAGGTAGTTGTTGGAAGCATAATTGGTTGTCATCTTTTCTGTTTAGCCAAAGAATTCGCAGCATAGAGAAGAGCTACGAAAAGGAATTACGGAAGGTATAATGCTTCCTGGCATTGGCCATCAAACTCTGTCAAAGGAGATAGTGGATGAAGCAATAATAATTTCAGACATGTATGATCTTAACGAGTTCGTCGCACTTGACTTACTGTGCACAGGTATAGTAACTTCAGCTAACTGGAACATTATGTGTCAATTGATGAATGTTTATTTTTATGAAACTGAATATTTACTTATTCTGGGTTAGTCAGAACTACAACCATTGTAATTATTACTAAATCTATTATGTGTACTAGCAACAGCATAGAGGTCAGCTTCACTGCTGTTGCAGATATCTGTTCTGGAGACCTCCAAATATTATCAAATAAATGTTATATTCCACTTTGAGGTGCAGATAGGCAGTTTTTTCAATGAAGACATTACACAGAGTATCACAGATGCTTTTGAAGCTGCAAAAGTAGCAGTGCTATTAGTTACAAACTTTTAACACCATATGTAAAATTATGATGCCTACACAGAATTTTCGAAAATAGTAACAAGACGCATCTGAACACTTGGAGGTGCGCACACACACACCAGTTGGGTTAAGATGCTTGCCAGATATCAGGACCTGATATATTTTGTGTGTTGGTGGTTTATTTGTGTACAGCATGGTGAATATGTTTTATGATGACTGTGGAGTTCCTGATACAAAATCCAATCATATAAAAAGGAAAATCCACAATGCAATAATGACAATATTATGAAAAGGATAGTTACTACTCACCATACAGCAGAGATACTGTGTTGCAGATAGGCACAACAGAAAGATCGTAAAACGAATATTTCGGCCAAACAGGCATTCATCAGAAAACACACACACACACACACACACACACACACACACACACACACACACACACACTCTCTCTCTCTCTCTCTCTCTCTCTCTCTCTCTCTCTTTCTTTCAGTCTGGCTGCCAAGGCCAGACTGTCTGGCTTTGACAGCCATAGACTGTGGTTACATGTGTGAGTTTCATTTGCATGAATTTGTGTGTGGATGTTATCTGATTCTGATGAAGGCCTGTTTTGCTGAAAGCTTTGTTTTACAGCCTTTCTCTTGTTCCTATCTGTGTCTCAGTGTCTCCAATATATGGTGAACAGCAAGCATATAAACAGAAATTTTAACAGCAGTCCTCCTTGATTGGTGTATGAGTCTGTGCTTTATACACAGAAGATCAGAACTTTTTGATTGATCCTTGTGTCTACATAAAAGTTTGACTGATGTTTCAAATAGTCTTTTGTTTTTAAAGCATAGAGAGCTTCCTTATAAAGGAATGTGTGTGAAAGAAAATAAGAGAGAACATAGATAGCAAAATTGTTTTGCAGAAATAAGAAGTTAAAACTATAGTATAGAGCCATTGTTAGGATGTTAAAGAAGTGGAAAAGCAATAATAATTGTTCCATTGTTTGATAATCCTCTCTCCTTGTGCTTTCTTGTCATTTTATTATCAGTCAGAAAAAAAACATAATATGCAGTATGGTTTTCAGTATTTTGCGTCAGAATGTTAAGGATATTTTCGAGACTCGGTGAAAGATTGGAGAAGAAGAGAGAACAGTTATGTGCATATTATCTTTCTATCTATTACAGTATGAAAGTTGAGCCAGTGATAGCATAAATGAAAAAAAAAAAAAAAAAAAATGCTGCATTGACCTTTCCCTTTAAAAACCTTGAATGAAATATTACTAAATTTCATAAAGCATTAATATTGATTAGTCTTATTTTAAAATTTAATTTTACTAGCAGATGCAGATATGTGTTTAATGGTATATTTACAGTCAAATTTAATTTTTTCCAACCAGAACCTTGTTTGTAAGTGCTATTTGTAAGAGAAATCCTGCTGACTAATTCCTTTTCTTGTAGCTCAGCAGCGCATGCCTCATCACCCAGGTCTGCCTCGAGGGCTGGTTGCTGTCTTGCTGTACTATGATGGCAGGCGTGCCTTAGTCTATGCTTTGCGTGCATTAGTGCAAGCTCGAAATGGAATTTCGTGGACTGTGAGTTCAACTGAGGAGGTCACCAGATACATCACGCGTTATACCCAGGAGCTGATGGATCATGGTGTAATAAACCGGATACTGGGTGAGCTATACACTTTTATATTTGCTTGTGTCGCTTCTTACGCAGAAGATGTGATTGTAATCAGATGTAATAATGTGAACTATTTAATACACCATGCTGTAATTGAAAACAGAGGTAATATTTTGGAGGGATTGCAGGTTTTTATGTCTACAATATCTGTTCATTGGCAGTGAAACTCAAATATTGAGTATATAGCTAGATCATCATATATTTGTACATTCTCCACTTATCTTTGCCTTTGTCTTTACCTGTGTGTCACATTTCTCACACCAGAACAAACTATTTGATAAACCTATTTAAAATGTAGCTAAAAATCCTTCAGTTACATTCAATAAAATGCACGTAATGGATGATGAATGTTATTAATATCAAGAGTTCAAATGGCTTCCTTGCATTAATTATTATTGTGTTCATTGTGTTAATAAAGTGCTGAATTGTCAATATTAAAAAAGGTTTTTGTCTTTGAGAAAAGCAAAATTGGCACTTTAAAAAATCTGTAGCAATTAGCTGTTGTTTCATATTGTAGGTATTTGCAAGAATGAATCAATATAAGAGTAAGTGCAAGTGATAATGCTCTGACATTTAGTTAGCTGAATGTATTGTAACTTGTACAAAAGTTCCTCAGTAATTCGTGATTCACTGGTGTGAAAAGAATTCTCCTCTCTTAAACTTCTGTACATTTATACCTTAAGGGAAGAGATCTGAAAAGTATGTTAAAATGACAGGGTAACTGTTCATTCATTACTACCTCTTTTCATCCTAGTTTGACGACTGTGGCTGTGCGGCAACCCCAGTTTGTTTGTAACTGTGTTGGAAAACTACTTTGATATTTCTTATTGTGATAGTCTTATGGATGTGTTCAAAGCCCATATTATGTCACAAATTTATCAATGCATGAACAATTAAAAATACAAAGGAACATAACTGTACCTATTATGACAGGCCGATATAAAGGTAATCACTTCTCATCTATCCCTAAGAGGCTCATGAGTTAGCAGGCCATAGAAAAAGAACATGGAGTGTATGCTTTTTCTGCTAGGAAAGAAAGGGTGATGGTTGTCTGGTGTGAAGTGGAAGGCTGCTGGTGAAGTTTCCTGATGTGCAGTCGTGGTCCATTAAACTATTTGTTTCTAACATTTCGTCTAAGTCAGTGTTGGAAATTTTCAGAGGTGCTCCTCGTCGCATTGAGTCTTGTTGATAGCAGCACTGCAGATGTCCAATAAAGCTCTGGATGAAACTTAAGGGATGCAAAATTCCATGGTCCACAGCCACACAGCTCGAAAGGTTCACCAGCAAACAATACAATTGTTCATGAATGCAATCAATGTGAAGTGGAAGGTGTTACCATCTTGGTTGATGCAGTGGTAGTGGACGCGATGATGATGGCCTGGGACGTCAGATCATCTGAGACTGGGGAGACCCAGAGAATCTGCTGGCGTCCAGAGGTGTGGGCCAGACGATGAGAATATTTGTTGATGACTATGTCAAGATGGCAGCTGTGGGTCGGTGAAGTACTGAGGAAGTAGTAACGGATGTCACAGAGAAGTTGTGACCTCTGCAGTGATTCAGTACCTGTCTCCTGAAGCACAGCAATGCTGTTTAGCTCTGCAGTGAATGGGGGATGCAGGTGTCCAGTTTTGTATGATTTGAAATGTAGGCCCTGCTGATTCAGCAGGTGGAGCTTGAATTTGCACGAGTGCCCACGAGTTATGCATTTTGCCGGCCTAAAAGTAGCTTTGTAGATCTGAATGATGGCTACTATTTTATCCAATGATGGATTTGTCAGCATCAGTACCTCCATCAGGAACGTATGGAATGTTGATATATCTGATCATTGAATCACAGTATGATCCGCCAAACCTTGTATTCAAATCTGTCATGGTGCCTTGTAAAACAGGCACGTGCTAAGAATAAGACTGACTGCCTCCTCTATTCTGCTGGAAAGTAAGCTGTACACTTGCTATGTAGATTCATTGCTCAGAGCACTGAGAAAGTTACATCTTCACTTATTGTAGCTCCGTAACATAATGTTGTCAAGGGGAAATATTTTTTGGAATAATTGGCACACCTCTGATTGCTACAAGCTTTCTGTTATATCATATGTATGAAAATTTAGGCAGAGCCACGTGATATATGTATCCTAATTTACGTTGCTAACTTGAATTCTGAAGAGAAAAAAAGATGATGCTAACGTATCGTTCATGTGGCTGGATCGTAGGTTGGAGGCTGATAATCTGTTGGGGCAGCAGTTGCAGTGATTTTTCCATATGCTCCCAGTGCAGTTAATCCTGTTGCCGTCTCTGCTGTATGAACAGGGAACAGGGCAATGGCATTGCTAAATGGCTGTTCTGTTTTCATGAGACGCAGAGTAGCCTTACTTTTTATGTTATGATGAGAGGTTATGAGCAACTGCTGACACTGCAGTTTAGTCATGGGGAATAATGTGAGTTGTCGAATTTGGTTCACTGTCTATTGGTTGTGGGATTCTTGCTCTGACATAACACATTAAGTATGTGCAGACACTATGTATGATTAAAGACAGCATGTAGCTTGAGGAATTCTCGGATGTCAATCCGTGTCATTGCAAGTTCTCCTCAATATTTTGGCAGAGTTGTTGAAATCTCCAGGTGGTTTTTCTTGTCTCCTGCTCCACACTCGTCAGAATTGTATATACTATTATGTGTAAATTGAAGGTAGAGGGGAGAATTGAAAGGAAAGGGAAGGGAAGGAACTTTTGATGTCTGTGATAACGAGGGAAAACGTTTGCTGGACCGGGATTCGAACCCTGAGATCTCCTGCTTGCTACACTGTTGTGTTAACCAATGCGCCACCCAGATACAATGCATATAGCAACTGTGCCGACCATATCGCCACACATCTCGGCCGACCCACAGTCCCACCTTGTGCCACCTATCTGCAGTCCCTGTTGATGTCCTTCATGCTCGCTACTATGACAGGGTGTATACGCCCTGGGGTAACCGGAAAATCTGGGAAAATGCAGGAATTTTTTCATCCGGGAGAAAAACTGGAAAAACACGAGAAATTTTTTAGAATTCTGGGAATTTTTCAGTGTTTTAGTTTTCAGTTAATTTTTAAGAATTTGGACTCTTAAGAACTGATTGTCTAACAAAGAATATTACTAGAATGAGATTTTTCACTCTGCAGCGGAGTGTGCGCTGATATGAAACTTCCTGGCAGATTAAACCTGTGTGCTCGACCGAGACTTGAACTGGAGACCTTTGTCTTTCGAGGGCAAGTGCTCTACCAACTGAGCTACCGAAGCACGACTCACGCCCGGTACTCACAGCTTTGGAAGGTAGGAGATGGATACTGGCAGAAGTAAAGCTGTGAGTACCGGGCGTGAGTCGTGCTTCGGTAGCTCAGTTGGTAGAGCACTTGCCCGCGAAAGGCAAAGGTCTCGAGTTAGTCTCGGTCTGGCACACAGTTTTAATCTGCCAGGAAGTTTAAAGAATATTACTGTATCCCACTACAGTTGAATTATACTGCAGCGGCCTCGTGGAATAACTGCGCAGTTTGAGATTGCGCGGCCCCTCCCGCCAGAGATTCAAGTACTCCCTTTGTGTGTGTGTGTGTGTGTGTGTGTGTGTGTGTGTGTGTGTGTGTGTGTGTGTGTTAGCAGAATTTAGTTTAACTAGTTTGTAAGTCTAGGGCCAATGACCTCAGCAGTTTGGTCCCTTAGGAATTCGCACACATTATACTGCAGCAATAAATCATAAACAACAGGAAAAAATAAAGTAAAACTTTAGTTGCAAAGGAAATGCACCATTTACAACAAAACACATTGTAGATGCAAGGGTCTGCCAAAAGAAAAATGTGTTAAAGGCATTAGAACGAAAGACTACTTAATACTTCGTAACAGCAAACTGCTTGCGATGAGCGTGACACCACAGCTGTTTACATTAGCTTCATTAGAGCAGTTGCCTGGCTCATGCGCCTATGCAGTTGAGTTGCATTTGAACAGTACACTGTCTCGCTTCTGGCTACTTGAAGTGTGACTGTTGGCTGTATCGGCTGTAGCAAGTGGCCGTATGCCACTCGGAAAAAATTTTCTGGCATGCAGTGTTTACATTTACTGATTTTGCTGTTTCCTCTTCGTTTACAGCTCTTGTGTCAAATGAAAACAAAACGGATTCCTGTGACCGCGAGCTGTCAATTGAATTAAAATACATTTACATGATTATAGAATGCCAAAATAAGTTAGTAGTTTCAGTTTTTCTGTCTCATTTTATTTCCATGTTTTTGACAGTCAAGCATTAATCGCTTTGCAGAATGAAGAAGTTATTTTTGTCGGTTTGCTAAATAAATTTGGCTGCTATTAATCTTTTCTGCTGAGGCAGTCAATTTATTTGAAATGAAGTGTTTCATTCCAGACTATTGGCTAGTGTCAACCGTTTGCTGGATTTCAAGTGCACGTTTTCATCTTCTGGCTCGAATGGCATTATGCCGTGATAAATAACCTAACGAGATAATGTAGTACTTATACTCTAAGAAAATTTACATCCCAAAAACCACACTGAAAGGTTAAATATCAGGTTGGTGCCTACTTCATTGTGAATCTGGATATACGAATGTGAACTTTAAGCGGAAATATGTATTTTAGTATGGTTTACGAAATTCCGATGCTTTTGGAGTATCATTTGATGTCCTGTTTCTTTTACGACATAATGTAAGATCTCTTGATGCTTTAAATGTATGAACATACAGACTTCCTATGTATTGTAGCTGTGCATACTCAAAAACGACTGTTTTCTGGCGGTCAAAGGCAACTGCTGAAACGAACTTGTTTCTAATAGGTCACGGGAAAATATGAATGGTGGTTTGAAAAGTGCCACTTCAATGTAAGTTACCATTAAGTAATAGGAATTATGTTGCATATGAGAGTGTGTGATGAATTTTTAAAATCAGAGTGTTTGCCTCTCATTTAAAACTTAACTCTTTGAGACCAGCCACTTTGAAGAATTTCAATCCCAGAAGACCAGACATTTATGTCATTATTTAAAATTTTACTGGCACATATGTGTGATGTATCTTAGAGTGAGTGTAACTCGCGCAAAAAAAGACCAATTTATATTTGAAAACTTAACTTTTCTGGCGAATTATTGATCTTTGAGACAAGTATTATACATGAAAGTGTAGCTTTTCTTGTAGCTACAGTTGTATCATATTTTAAACCATTAACTTTTCCTACTTGTGTGTTCATGCTACTTAAGTGCTGTTGCTGTTGACTGGCTACATCAGATGTTCTATGCTCTGAATATCTGCTTTCATTGGCTGGCGAGATCACGTGACATGAGCTATGATTGACTTAAAAAGTGCTAAAAAGTGCACTGCAGTCTCAATTTCAACACTTCGGAAACTAACGTTCTGTGTTTGGTGGAATTCGAATGTATACTTTTGTAATATGAAAATACTGCGCATCAAAAATTTACATTGTTTTTGCTCGCGCTCATTTACTAATGTGCCGGGAAGTTTGAGCTGATGCATAAAACCTTAAACTCTTCAAAGCATTGACAAGTTTTACAATTCTGAGGGAAAGTATACTGCCACTTAACACAGAAAAAGTATATTTTCATGTGGAAGATAGAGTATTTTTAACCAGGAAATATGATAAAACTCTGAGAAATTTTTTTTCCTTGTCCACTTATACATTTTGTATGAGATTTCTGAAGGCATAATTGTGCATGCGCTCTGAAGAAGATGGATTCATTGCCCATTGAGGTGAATCGTTATGTGAAGGCGTGGTGCGCACCACATGACATGTCCAAAACAGCAGACACCATACATTCATATAATTGATTTGCCTCAATGGACAATGAATCCATTTTTTTCAGTGCGGATGCTCAGTTATGTCCTACCTCCTGTGGGAATCTGAAAGAATTGAGCATGGAGGACACGGACAGGGACTGCGGATGTAGCACTAGGTGAGTGTGGATTGGACGAGAGGCTGTCGCAATAAACACTGTGTGCAGGTGGAACAGTGGTTACTGCAACTGCCTAGTAAGCAGGAGATCGTGGGATTGGGTCCCAGTCTGGCACACACTTTCACTCGCCACCGCTGATTCTGCATTAAGTCCTGTTGCAACTGACATTGGTAGTCAGTCCCTCCCCTCCCCTTTCCTTCTCCTCTTCCCCCCCTCCTCCCCCCTCCTCCTCCTCCTCCTCCTCCTCCTCCTCCTCCTCCTCCTCCTCCAGTTTAGCTATAACGAATCACAGCTGTGGATTCTACGTGGTGTCTCTTCTTCCGGACGTCTCCGAAAGAACAGACACTACGCATTTATATAAATATCCTAGATATGTTGCCGTTACCCCCTCCACAGATCTGCTCTTTTGCTAGTGGTGCCCGGCTATGATCTGTGGCCTTGAGTCCCTGCTATATTGTCATCTGCAGACCTTAATGTATGTTAACTCTTTTTTTTTTTTTTTTCCCCACAGTGCAGTGTTTTACACCTGACTCAGTTAATTGTACTATCTTGACACCAATTATTAGGCCATCTCTTACTTCAGTTATTAGTGTCCAAGACGGTCTAATTACCCCCAGTAGGCTCGCTGCTTTTTGGTCGGTTCGTGCTTCCCTACCACGGGTCCCCACCATTTACGGCATCTTTTCCCTTCCATGCTGCATGTCTGTCTGTCCTCCTGCTATTCTTTTTCCCCCTCCTTTGGGATACATGTCTGGGATGTTTTTGGCCATGTGTTCTGTATTTTCAGTAGTTTACCATTGTTTTTCATTCCTTTTTTTCTTTCTTTGTTCACCTTCTACTTTACTTCGTCTGGTTCGGCATTTGAGGTTCCTCTTTTTCCTTCTTCCTACCTCTGCACTACTGAAGGCTGTCCCACACGTCTGACACGCAACAGGTGACTGGGTAACATGTAATTCCCGACCCCAGGTAGACAGGTAGGGTTCGCACGTAGCCCCTGGCACAGGCCAGACCCAGGGAGGGATGATTGCCTGAGCTGCTACCGTCCAAAATTCCCGATTGGTCCTCTGTCAGGTGTTCGGGAGATGTGACCTGAGGTGTGAACTATCACCTGAGGCAGGAGAGGCCCACTTCTGAGTGGTGTCCCCAGCTGGGAGTGTACCATCGGAGACACTGAGAATCGTGGGGGATTTTCTTGCAATCGGCCAATCTTCACAGTCCACGTCTACCAAACTTACATGGAATGAAGCTCCCAATTCAAAGACCCTCCCAGTTGCACCACAGCTCCCTGTACTGAAGACTGTCAGTCCTTTGCAGTGGTAAATCCGTTTCTTACTTCAGAAAGGTGTTAATGCAATTGCCGGTCCTGGAAATCGTGCGCTCGTTTATGCAGTGGTGCTTTGCTTTTGGAGACTACTTCTGATTCTCAAGCACAACAACTGCTATCTGCTTCACTTCTCCACAGCTATCCTGTTTATGTCGAGGCCCATAGAACTCTGCATTCTTCCCGTGGTGTTATTTACACTCCAGTAGGCTGCTCAGTGGTCTGACCGAGACAGAAATCCAAACGTACCTCTCAGATCAGGGTGTCATAACCGACCATCAGGTGATGAAAAAGGTAGATGCATCGTTAGTGCCCACACTCACCCTTTTTCTCACCTTTAAGGGCGTGTTGCTTCCATCCAAGATCAAAGTAGGCTGTGAAGTTATCACATTCTGACCGTACATTCCAAACCGGTGTCATCGTTACAACCACACTTGAGGGTCCTGTCGACACCCAGGCATAAGTGTCAACTGCATTGGTGACTGTGCCGCCTCCCCCTGTGTCTTCATGAGCGGTCTGTTCAGGAGACCCAGATAAAGGCAAATGTGCCTTACCTAGTCGCTTGCAAGCTATTGGTTAGTTGCAAACCCTGCATTCTACCATCTGGCACTTACAGTACCGTCCTTGTCTACATCTTGTTCCGTGAAGGACATGGTCACGCAAACATGTGACCTCAAATTCATCACTGAGGTTGTGAAATTGCCTAGTCTCGTGGTAGCATTGCAGTTTTGTCGTCCAGCTGTGCGAAGAGCCACCAAACGTTCGCTTCCTGGGGCGAAGTCACCTGCTGCACAACTGGTCACAGTGTCGTCACTTCAAACCAGAATCAAAACTGCAAAGTCTCAA
Organism: Schistocerca gregaria; assembly: GCF_023897955.1. Classification (NCBI taxonomy): domain Eukaryota; kingdom Metazoa; phylum Arthropoda; class Insecta; order Orthoptera; family Acrididae; genus Schistocerca; species Schistocerca gregaria. Next base: position 785,001,423 of record NC_064923.1, on the reverse strand, counting down.
GTGGAAGCATCCAGGGTCACAACCACCAAAAAAAGCCAAGGCCATCCACACAAGTGCAGGAAAGGCTATGCTGACGTTCTTCTTTAACCAAGATGTCCCCCTTCTGATTCAGTTCCTGCAGCATGGGACAATAGTGAATGCACAGTATTACTCGCAAACCTTGTCCACTCCTGCCAAGCGATCAAATCAAAACGACCAGGCAATCTCACCTCTGGGGTGATTCTGCTCCACGACAATGCAAAACCTCATGTGGCCAACACAGTTGTGGCACTCCTGCAGAAATTCAAATGGGAGGTTCTTGGCCACCCTCCGTGCAGCCCGGACCTCTCTCCCTGTTATTATATCATTTTTGGTCCCTTTAAAAAGGCTCTTGGGCAAACAATTCACCTCGGACGATGACATCCAGCTGCACATGCGGAATTGGTTATCATTGCAGCCCCGGGAATTTTATGAGACAGCTATTCGCCACCTTGGGCCACAGTGGGGCAAGTGTCTCAAGAACCAGGGTAAATACTTCAGACATACAGGTACTGGTTTCTGTGATTATACCTCCAGCTCATTTCTTTTTGAACGCCCCTTATAATATGTAATGGAGTTCATCATGACAAGAGAGAAGGCTTTGGAGTGTTGGGGATTGTAGGAGTGGCAAAAAAGGAAGAGAAGAGGAGGAAAATACGAAAAAAGGAAGGAAAGCAGGAGAAAAGATGGGAAAATCATAAAAATTTGCATGAAAATCGTGAGAACAGACAAGGGTTAACAAGAAATATCAGTTGATTGAGAATTTATCACCAGAAAAGTGGACACAACAATTCGAAAAAATTATTGAGAGAAAAAAATTGTTATTGGAAAAGTTGTGAAAACAGATGAAATTTTAAAAACGGTGCAGATGGAAAGAGGAAGATATTAGTGAAAACATAATCTATTGTTTTTGGCAAATAAAGCAACACAGGACATGGCAGTAAAAGTTGATCATTGTGGTTTGTGAAAAACAACTGCAATAAAATGAATTGTGTAGAAGCAAGATAAGTGGAGGGTGGGAAAGAAAATTGCTGTCAAATTTGCAAATAAATTGGCAAAAGATGACCAGGAGAAGGACCTGTAGTGAACTTTAAACAAACAGTTGCTCACAAATTCATAAATAACCATGGACCAGTCTATGTGCACAGAAATTGGTGCTAGAAAAGATTTAAGCATAAGATGTTGGTCAACATAGATGGTACAGATAAATAGATGAGCAAAGTAGTGTGTAAGGTCAGAAACAGATGATAGCTTGAACAAGGTAGATGACAACAAAGACTGGCAAGAGGGATACATAAGAAAGAATTATGGCCGCATGAGCTAATATATCAACAAAATCATCAATTTTTGACACTGTAGTGGGATTGTATGGATGAAAAGAATCGCACCATGTAGTGGCAGGAGAAAACATTTATAAAGGTATTGAAATTTGCAAGCTTTCGGAGCAAGTGGCTCCTCCTTCTGACAATAGGGTTGAAGGGGAAGGAAGAGAGGTGAATGAAAAGGACTGGTGAGCGATTACTGGAAAAGCATTGTGCACGAATTAATAAGAACAGAAAGCTGAGTGCATTGTATGCAGTAGAGGTGTGAACGATCAAAATATTTATATGATATTCCACCTGTGACTCACTGATATTATGTTTATAGAGTACTATGTTTTTTGATTTTGTGAAGTTCAGAATTTTACATTTATGAACATTTAAAGCAAGTTGCCAATCTTTGCATTACTTGAAATTCTTATCAAGGTCTGTTCTGTTTGAATATTTGTGCAGCTTTTTTTCAGACTGTACTTCATTGTAGCTGACTGCATCATCTGTGAAAAGTCTGAGGTTATTGTTAATATTGTCAACAAGGTCATCAATCCGAACACACTTCCCTGGGGCACATCTGATGTTACTTCTCTATTTGTCAATGATACTGTATCCAAGATAATGTGCTGCATCTTTGCTAATAAAAAATTCTCAATTCAGTCACAAATTTTGTGTTATACCTTATACAATTGTATTTTTGACAATAAGTGTACTGCTGGGCTCATTCCGTTCAAGGTTGTGCTTGTACATATCTAGGGTATTCTCTGAGCTCAGATAGTGGGATGAAAAATGTAATAGGACAACATTCTAAAGCAAGAACGACTAGCCTGTGGCACTTCCAACTTCTGCAAGGCAGAAGTGTGCCACCTCTTACATTTTTGTGGTCAAATGAAAAGGTACATGTGTAGTGTCAGCTACCCTTGAGAGGAGTGACAGACCTACAGATATGCTGTCACAGATAGCAGTGTCAAGGTTGTTGGCAAAACATCTCAAGGATGTTGTGGCTTCTGGAACAGTTATCGACTGTAGTACGTGAAACAATGGCTGTAACACTTCTCGAATAGTGGTGGTGTTCATAATTTAAACTGAGTATTAAAACACTTATTTTGGACACCAGATGTAATTATGTATTACTTTTTTTATAGTAAAATGCTAAGTAGTTAACACATTGTAGAGATTAAATGTTCACTCTTTTTATACTGTACTCAAGTTGATGCACACACACAAGAGTACAGATCAACATTTGTAAAGTTTCGTAGCATTTCTGATATCTTCATTTTTGTCCGTTTCACAGGTTTATTAGAAACAATGGATTTGACCAGTGAACTCGACTTACTTCAACAAAACCGTGCTATTGGGGGTCCAAGGCACCAACGACAGATCCTGGATATGTTCCAGGATATTCGGCAGGGTTTGGCTGATACTGTCTACTGTTGGGCTGCTCAATGTGGACTTCCTCGTGAACCGACATTTCGGTTAGTGCATTGCAATTCCATCAAGGAAAGACATTTCTGTACAGTACCATAAGACATGTGGCAAGTTTCTAAATCAGCTTTTAGGAAGCTTGAAGTTAAATTATGCAAAACATAGTCTAAATAAATGTAATTTGCCTTGTACACTTGAGACTTAGCCCCTTGCTGATTATTTCTTTTCTTATGCACCAGATAATCTTCTTAATGTTACACAGGGATTTTGTGTACAGTCTGGTTGGTCTTTTACTGTAAAATATTATGTTTGTTATGATGACCACAATTTACAAGAAACAAATAGTAAAACTAGTAAAAATATATTACAGTTATTTTGTAATGTCTGTTTGCTACTCTGTATAAAAATTTATTATGCTATTTAGTCTATAATCGTACGAAGTTATCTCAGTCTCTGATGTTCATATTTTGTCTTGCTTTAGTCATTTTATCTATGGCTTGTCGTGACACAGTGCACCTAATATTTCTTGCTCATAAAATATCAGAGAAAGATTTTCAGATAGTTTTTTCTGACAGTACTATTAGTTTTTCACTTTTTACTGCCTGTGCATGCAGTCTGTTCACTTCTTGGTTTTTCCTCTTCGTTATACATAATATATTCCTAACAAAATTTGTGAAAGGTGTTACAAGCTGTGCAGAATTATAAGGTTCATTCAAATGAAACCAGGCCAGTGAGTCTACCTTTGCCTTACACGTAAGGTGGCACCGTGTAACTGCAAGTATGGCGGCACCATTTAATGGTAGAGAGGCTAACGTGTGTGCACAGTTTGGTGTTGTATAGTGGCAGTGTGGCTTCACACCGAAGAGGAGGCGGTCACACGAGTCACCGTCCACTGCCGAATGTGCAGGCTAGTGAGCAGGAACAATGAGGAGAGATTGGATTTTTGGTGGCAGAGGGAGTAGAGGTCGTGAATTGTATCAGCGGATGAAGGCTGTGTACGGTGAGTACAGTCTGAGTCGTTCTAGTATTGTGGAATGGTGCAAACGATTCCTAGAGGGGCGCGAGCACTGGAAGACGACACTCGTTCTGGACACACTCATTGTGTTATCACACCGGAAATTGTTGTGGAAGTGAATGCTTTAGTCTTAGACTACTGCAGAATCACCATGGATGAGACCTCTAAAACAAGCTATTTGTGGTCATCGATTCACAACGTACGATGAAGTGTTTGAGTGGGTCCAGGCCCGGATTCGACAGCAGCCTACTAGCCTCTTCGAGAGTGGAGTCGACCGGCTAGTGTCGCAATGGGATAAATGTGCTAACAGTTTTGGCAACCTTTTTTGAGTATAACTACATTTTTGAGTTAATAAAATCGTTACTGTTACTTTACACTAGTGACCGGGTTTTATTTGAATGCCCCTCATACTTCTGAAGAGTTTTTTGTATTCTTTCTTAAAACATTGTCGCTCTTGTGTTTTCATTTGCCATTCTATACATATTGCATATTCTGAATTAATCATCCGTTGTACCGAAATTTTTGACAACATTTGCTGAATTAGTTAACAGGAAATCAGGAGGATTGGGTTGAAATAAATGGCAAGTCACCCAAAACAATCAGTCTGAATGTGCACAAATATTGCAAGATTTTGCCAAAATATTTGTGCCTACCCTGGAATAGCACCTTATTGGTGCTTTGATTCTGTGTGTGTCAGTGGCTGTGGGCACCCCATAATTCAGATGTCAAACAGAAGGAACCATTGCTGTCGGTAACAATGGGAAACTAGAAACAGATTTCAGATGTACAAGGTGCTATCCAAAATTTTCACGACTAGTGCTGCCATCTGTTGAAAACCTTGCCTTTGGACTAATGGTCACCATCACCCTCGAAGTAGTTCCCATCCGCATGTACACACCAGTCCCAGCACTTCTGGCACTGGTCAAACATTTTCTGGAAGTCCTGTTCTTTGATGGTGTTTATCACTGCCAGCGATGCTTCTTGAATCCTCTCTCGAGTGTCGAACCGAGGGCCTTTCAACTTGAGTTTCAGTTTTGGGAATAGTGCGAAGTCGTAAGGTGCCAAATGTGGCGAGTAATGTGGGTGGGGTACAACTGCCATGTTGTTTTTTGCCGAAAAGGTCCTGGTGAGCAAGGACGTGTGACAGGCTGCGTTGTTGTGATGCAGCAGCCAGTTCCCTTCACACCAAAATTTGGGCTGTTGTCGCCACACCTTTTCACAGAGCTGTCTCAAAACGTCACAATAGTATTCGGAATTTACTGTTTGGTTGGGTGGGGTGAATTCCGGTCTACCTGAAGGGTGGCCCTAGCCACACGGCATTTCCATTCGTGCACAATTCCCTTTGTATAATAATAATAAAAAGATGATCATGCTCTTAACTTTGCTCTTCCAGTGTGAGCATCATCTTCGACGTCTGTATGGCCAGCCCTGAACTGAGCGTGCCACTCACACGTGTACGGCTCGTGCTCTGTCTCCCAAAAACATGTTCAATCATTGCAAAGGTCTCCGTAGCACTTTTCCCAAGATTCACACAGAATTTGATACACAAGCACTGTTCTGTTCGCGGATCCAATGTAAAATCACCACACACCAAACACATAGTATTACGGAAACCACTGTGGTCACGCAACACGTCCTCCCAGCTGAATGCCACTCCGCACACTGACTCGTCAGATATGAAGCTCTCGGCATCTAACGGTGCAAAGATCTACTACTCCTACAGGTTGTATACGACCCGGGACAACCGGGAGATCCTGGAAAAACCTGGGAATTTTTCATCCGTGAGAAAACCGAGAAAAACCCGGGAATTGTTTACAATTCCAGGAATTTTTCATTGTTTTAGTTTTAAGTTAAATTTTTGTCAATTTGAGTGGTAAGAACTAATACTCTAACAAAAGATATTATCGTACCCCACTACTGCAGAATAACACTGCTGCTACATGAACGAGAGGAAAAAAAAAAGGTAAAATAAACATAAGTTGCAAAGGAAATGTGCTGTATACAGCAACAAAACACAGAGCTCATACAAGCATATGTCAACAGCAAAATGTGTCAAAGACTTTTGGAAGACTATGCAATGCTTCATAACAACAAATTGCCTCCGATGAGCGTGACATGACAACTGTTTAAATTAGATTCCTTCGAGCAGTTGTGGGTGGGCTCTTGGGCATGCGTAGTTGAGTTGCGTATGAGTAGTACCTTCTCCCACTTCTTGTTACAGAAGTGTGGCTTGGTGCCACTACCTAATATTGCCCCGGTCCGGAAATATAGTAAATCCGGCCCCAGATGCACAGAGCAGTTTGAGTTGTGGTGGGGAGGAGGTTCCTTTCCACGTGACCTGTGTTTACATTCATTGGTTTTATTGTTTCCTCTTTGTTTATTGCTCTCACGTTAAATGATATAATGGATTTTGTGACCCGGAGTTATCAAATGAATTAAAATATGTTAGCATAATTACGGATGGCTAAAATATGTCATTAGTTTCAGATTTTATTTCCACCTTTCTGACAGTAAAGCATTAATCACCTTGCAGAACAATGAAGTTATCTTTGTCGGCTTGCTAAAGAGATTTGGCTTTTATTAATCTTTTCTGCTGAGGAAGTCAGTTTATTTGAAACAAACTTCTTAATTTCACACTGTTGGCTGGTTTAAACTGTTCGCTGATTTCAAGTGCGCGTATGACATTATGCCATAAATAGAGAACCAAACACGAGATAATACAATACTGGTACTCCAAGAAAATTTACATCCGAATCTGGACATACGCATGTGCACTTCAAGCCGAATTATGCATTTTAGTATGGTTCACGAAATTTCGATGTTCTTGAAGTATCCTTTGATGTCTTGTTTCTTTCATGACCTAATGTAAGATCTTTTAATGTTTTACACGTATGAACATATGGCCTTCCTGCATCATCGCGCGGTCGCGACTGTTATCTGGGGCTCTCTTGCACCTGCTGAAACGAACCTATTTCTAACAGGTAGTGGTAAAATATTGCGATCGCTGGTTTGAAAAGCTTTAATACATTAAAATCAAAGTTCCTTTTACCCAAGATGAACTATGTGCGAGAATGTACGATGAATTTCGTAAATAAGGAAGCGTTTGACTCTCATTTAAAAATCAACTAGTTGAGGACGACCATTTAGAAGAATTTCGAGCGCAGATCATCACACATTTACGTCGTTATTAAAAATTTTACTGGCACTTGTGTGTGGTGTATCTTAGTGTGGAGAAAAGATCAACAATATATGTGGAAGCTTAGCTTTTCTTTCAGCTTATTAATCTTGGAGACCAATATTATATGTGAATGGTGTGTGTATTAATTTAAACCATTATCTTTTCTTATTTGTGTTTTTGCGCTACTTAAGAAAAGTGATAAAAAGTAGATTACAGAGTACCTGACGGCTCAACACAAAAGTTTTGTCTCAAGTACAGATAGCGTTGAGGATCAGCGGACAACGTTCAAAACCATCGTACAATATGCGTTAGATGAGTATGTGCCAAGCAAGATCATGAGACGGAAAAGAGCCACCGTGGTACAATGACCGAGTTAGAAAACTGCTGCGGAAGCAAAGGGAACTTCACAGCAAACATAAACATAACCAAAGCCTTGCACACAAACAAAAATTACGCGAAGCGAAACGTAGTGTGAGGAGGGCTATGCGAGAGGCTTTCAATGAATTCGAAAGTAAAGTTCTATGCACTGACTTGGCAGAAAATCCTAAGAAATTTTGGTCCTATGTCAAAGCAGTAGATGGATCAAAACAAAATGTCCAACCACTCTGTGACCAAAATGGTACTGAAACAGAGGATGACAGATTAAAGGCCGAAATACTAAATGTCTTCTTGCAAAGCTGATTCACAGAGGAAGATTGCACAATGCTTCCTTCTCTAGATTGTTGGACAGTTGACAAAATGGTAGATATCGAAATAGACGACAGAGGGATAGAGAAACAATTAAAATCGCTCAAAAGAGGAAAGGTCGCTGGTCCTGATGGGATACCAGTTCGATTTTACACAGAGTACGCGAAGGAACTTTACCCCCTTCTTGCAGCGGTGTACCGTAGGTCTCTAGAAGAGCGAAGCATTCCAAAGGATTGGAAAAGGGCACAGGTCATCCCCGTTTTCAAGAAGGGACGTCGAACAGATGTGCAGAACTATAGACCTATATCTCTAACGTCGATCAGTTGTAGAATTTTGGAACACGTATTATGTTAGAGTATAATGTCTTTTCTGGAGACTAGAAATCTACTCGGTAGGAATCAGCATGGGTTTCGAAAAAGACGGTCGTGTGAAACCCAGCTCGCGCTATTCGTCCATGAGACTGATGGCCATAGACACGGGTTCACAGGTAGATGGCGTGTTTCTTGACTTCCGCAAGGCGTTTGATACAGTTCCCCACAGTCGTTTAATGAACAAAGTAAGAGCATATGGACTATCAGACCAATTGTGTGATTGGATTGAGGAGTTCCTAGATAACAGAACGCAGCATGTCATTCTCAATGGAGAGAAGTCTTCCGAAGTAAGGGTGATTTCAGGTGTGCCGCAGGGGAGTGTCATAGGACCGTTGCTGTTCACAATATACACTCCTGGAAACTGAAATAAGAACACCGTGAATTCATTGTCCCAGGAAGGGGAAACTTTATTGACACATTCCTCGGGTCAGATACATCACATGATCACACTGACAGAACCACAGGCACATAGACACAGGCAACAGAGCATGCACAATGTTGGCACTAGTACAGTGTATATCCACTTTTTGCAGCAATGCAGGCTGCTATTCTCCCATGGAGACGATCATAGAGATGCTGGATGTAGTCCTGTGGAACGGCTTGCCATGCCATTTCCACCTGGCGCCTCAGTTGGACCAGCGTTCGTGCTGGACGTGCAGACCGCGTGAGACGATGCTTCATCCAGTCCCAAACATGCTCAATGGGGGACAGATCCGGAGATCTTGCTGGCCAGGGTAGTTGACTTAAACCTTCTAGAGCACGTTGGGTGGCACGGGATACATGCGGACGTGCATTGTCCTGTTGGAACAGCAAGTTTCCTTGCCGGTCTAGGAATGGTAGAACGATGGGTTCGATGACGGTTTGGATGTACCGTGCACTATTCAGTGTCCCCTCGATGATCACCAGAGGTATGCGGCCAGTGTAGGAGATCGCTCCCCACACCATGATGCCGGGTGTTGGCCCTGTGTGCCTTGGTCGTATGCACTCCTGATTGTGGCGCTCACCTGCACGGCGCCATACATGCATACGACCATCATTGGCACCAAGGCAGAAGCGACTCTCATCGCTGAAGACGACACGTCTCCATTCGTCCCTCCATTCACGCCTGTCGCGATACCACTGGAGGCGGGCTGCACGATGATGGGGCATGAGCGGAAGACGGCCTAACGGTTTGCGGGACCGTAGCCCAGCTTCATGGAGACGGTTGCGAATGGTCCTTGCCGATACCCCAGGAGCAACAGTGTCCCTAATTTGCTGGGAAGTGGCGGTGCGGTCCCCTACGGCACTGTGTAGGATCCTACGGTCTTGGCGTGCATCCGTGCGTCGCTGTGGTCCGGTCCCAGGTCGACGGGCACGTGCACCTTCCGCTGACCACTGGCGACAACATCGATGTACTGTGGAGACCTCACGCCCCACGTGTTGAGCAATTCGGTGGTACGTCCACCAGGCCTTCCGTATGCCCACTATACGCCCTCGCTCAAAGTCCGTCAACTGCACATACGGTTCACGTCCACACTGTCACGGCATGCTACCAGTGTTAAAGACTGCGATTGAGCTCCGTATGCCACGGCAAACTGGCTGACACTGACGGCGGCGGTGCACAAATGCTGCGCAGCTAGCGCCATTCGACGGTCAACACCGCAGTTCCTGGTGTGTCCGCTGTGCCATGCGTGTGATCATTGCTTGTACAGCCCTCTCGCAGTGTCTGGAGCAAGTATGGTGGGTCTGACACACCGGTGTCAATGTGTTCTTTTTTCCATTTCCAGGAGTGTACATAAATTACCTGGTGGATGACATCGGAAGTTCACTGAGGTTTTTTGCAGATGATGCTGTGGTGTATCGAGAGGTTGTAACAATGGAAAATTGTACTGAAATGCAGGAGGATCTGCAGCGAATTGATGCATGGTGCAGGGAATGGCAATTGAATCTCAATGTAGACAAGTGTAATGTGCTGAAAATACATAGAAAGATACATCCCTTATCATTTAGCTACAAAATAGCAGGTCAGGAACTGGAAGCAGTTAATTCCATAAATTATCTGAGGAGTGATTTAAAATGGAACGACCGTATAAAATTAATAGTCGGTAAAGCAGATGCCACACTGAGATTCATTGGAAGAATCCTAAGGAAAAGCAATCTGAAAACAAACGAAGTAGATTACAGTACGCTTGTTCGCCCACTGCTTGAATACTGCTCAGCAGTGTGGGATCCGTACCAGATTGGGTTGATAGAAGAGATAGAGAAGATCCAACGGAGAGCAGTGCGTTTCGTTACAGGATTGTTTAGTAATCGCGAAAGCATTACGGAGATGATAGATAAACTCCTGTGGAAGACTCTGCAGGAGAGACGCTCAGTAGCTCGGTATGGGCTTTTGTTAAAGTTTCGAGAACATACCTTCACCGAAGAGTCAGGCAGTATATTGCTCCCTCCTATGTATATCTCGCAAAGAGACCATGAGGATAAAATCAGAGAGATTAGAGCCCACACAGAAGCATAGGGACAATCCTTCTTTCCACGAACAATATGAGACTGGAATAGAAGGGAGAACTGATAGAGGTACTCAGGGTACCCTCCATCACAGACCATCAGGTGGCTTGTGGAGTATGGATGTAAATGTAAATGTAAGAGTGATCTTGCCATGGCTGTCTACATCATGTGTCCTATGCTGTTATCAGCTGGCGAGATCACATGACAAGAGTAATTAGTGGCTTAGAAAAGTGCATCGCAATCTCGATTTCAATGCTTTGGAAAGTAACACGCGGTATTTGGTGGAATTCGAATTCATACCTTCATAATACGAAAATATGCAGCGTACATATTGCTGCACGTCAAAGGTGTTTCAAAACGTGTGACGTCTCCCCCCTCCCCCCCGCTGCCACTGAGTTTCATTTTCTAAAGTGGCAGGAAATTCTTCATCAGTATATAAAACCATAAACATTCAAAGGATTGATAAGTTTTATAGTGCCAAGGAATAGTATACTATCACTTAACACGGAAAAAGTGTATTTTCACCCGGGAGAAAGTCTATTTTTAACCGGGAAATTTGGGAAAAAGCTGAGAATTTTTTTTTTGTCCACATAGACACACTGTCCTACTTTCCAGATGGCAGCACCTGTCCTGAACGTTTTGGATTCCACCTCGAATGCCTTGATCATCTAATGTCAATGTTTCATTTCTTCAGCATTTGGGCCTCGCAACCATGATAATTGTTTGATACCTGTCTGCTACCTATAACACATTACATTCAATTAATTTTTTATTAACGACCTAATTATGAGACCAGTATGTGCTGTCTCAATCCTATAGTCTCAAATAACTTTCACAGTTGGCACTTTTTCGACTGCAGATGTGTGTTTTACATGATATTTCTTCTTCACCTTCACTGCAGGTATTGATGGGCACACCTCCATTCTGGCAGGGTTATTGACCACATTGTCTATCCATCTCGCTCTTGGTCATCCAGTCATTCTGGTGGAATACCATCTCCCTTTTGTTCTGCTATACTCTTCATATGTCCTAACCAGTGTAATGTAAAAGTTCCTGTAATACATGGTTATATTATTCTCCAGTCTTCTGTCTGTCACAAGCTCTTAAGATTTTTCTCAGGATTTTTCTTCAGAGGCTCTTAGGTTGATAATGTTCGGATTTTGTCAGTTATTTAGCTAGCTAGTCAGTCACATGTTCCATTTGTGTGCAACTGAATAAACCTAATTTTATCATTCTATTCATATTTTACCCTTATTTTTTGAGACACATAATCAGTGATGGATTTGCAACTGCTGCTCTACATGGGTGCTTGGTTTGCTGGTTTGAAAGCTGTTATTCTGCTTCCAGCCTCTTAAAATTAAACTAGCACAGCATTGAGAATCTGACATTAAAATATGTTTTCATGTGCTCAGTCCTGTGCTAATGTCATTGCGAAAGACTGAAAGCAGAACAGCAGCTTTAAAACCAACAAAGCAAGCACATATGTTGAGCAGCATCCACAAACATTGCCACTGGTGATGCCTTTCAAAAATAAAGGTGAAATACGTGTGGCATGATGAAATTGGCTTTATTCAGTTGCTCATAGCCATAACTTCAACATATCGCACACAACTTAGAAAATAGGACAACAGAAGTTAACTCTTAGGTTGTTTCCATCTGCTTCTTTCATTGTCCACACTTGCGACACACAAGGGAATAGTATAGTGTACTGCATCAAAAGGATAATTCACATGAGAAAACTGTAAAATAATGGGACAGCATTGCCGACAGTAATGTAAAGGCATTTATATTTGTTTGTTCGTGGTACTAAGATGTTTATACTTTGAATTAAGTGCTGGGCACATTTTTGTCTCATAATTTTATAACTTTTAACTATGTTGTTGTTCTCATAAGTATAGAGTTCTTAAGTGTGTGTAAGTTTGCAAAATAGATCCTGTTTCCCTTGTGTATCCTTCTTTAATACATTATCTCGTATATGGTATTTGCTAACTTGTCAAAATTGCGGTGTTTCATAACTGTTGTTGATTTAAAGTGAATTCATATTTTACACTTGTCTCTTTAACACACACACAGCTCTGTAGTAGCCTAATTGACAAATGTATTCTTACTCAGTTATCAAGTCCAAACCTGTCATTAATCTTGGAAAACATTTATTCATTTGCAGTTTAATGGGTGTGCTTAAAAATTTGAAGATAGAAGATGATCCGGCAGGAGGAATTGACAGTGTTACCTTAGCTTTAGAAATGGCCTTACTATATGCTGTGGATCTTAGCATTATTCAGAAACGTGAAGATGGTGAGGGTATGTTATCTAACCTGTGTGGTGCAGTGTATGTTCTGTAACATTGCTTTACTACTTTGCCCGTAAATGTAACCAGAAAGCGGGCACCTTGACCACTTCGGCTATCCATGCATGCTAACTTCCATATGGACTACAATACAAGGATACAGACAGTGAGATATGGAAGTCTGGATCGATCTGGGAGTGTGTATGGATAGCCGAAGTGGTTAATGTGACCACTGGCAATAAGCAGGAAATATGGGCTGAAGTCCCAGTCCGGCACAAATTTTTGTATGTCACTGTTGGGCAGTACATCTATACCTAATACAGCTGACATCAAGGAATTCGCAATCATCGAATTAATTTTGAAAATATTTCTTTCAGCTGTGGCTTGTTAACAGTGTCCATTCTTTCAGATATGAATGTAAGTGATCAGAAAGAGTGAGATAATTAATTAGATTGAGAGTGTATTTTTGAAGTGGAATGTGGAAGCCTAAAATGGGAAGTTTGTATTAGAGTTTTGTGAAGAAACTCCTAACATATCTAAAGGTCTGTATCCATAGTTAGTCTGCATAGTATTACAAGTAATGTCTCTCTTAAAAATCAGCACATTAAAATGAAAATTGAGCAATATGCAAATAATGGGATATACATTTCTTAGCTGTATGAAACTTTCAGTGTTGGAACTACAATTTTGTGAGAGAAGTTAATTGTGCCTGGCATGAGTGGGTTTGATAATGAGTGATGTGGTGTGTTGATGAGAGTGTCATGGACTCAGGAGGGTGACAATTCACACCCCCATCCAGATTTAGGTTTTCTTTTGTTGTCTAAATCACTTCAGTCAAATACTTCCATGGTTCCATGGAAAGGTCGTGTTGAGTACCTACCTACCTTGTCATTGCCCTATTCTGAGCTAAGTCTGCCTCCAGTCAGAATCACAATTTTATTCTCTCATTATGTACGTACATAAATAATTGATTTAAAGTACAGGAGACTCATCAGTATAAATACTGTACCTGATATGCATACAGTGAGTCAAAAGAGACTAAAATTAATCTTAATTTACAAAAACCATTACAGCTGTATTTCTCTATTCTACAAAGAAATATTCCTAATTTAAAAATTTCGTGAGTAAATAACATTTCTGTGCTAAGATGATGTGTAATTTTGTCTTCAATATACCTAGTCCCATAAACTGAAAGTTTTTCACTTTTATTTTACTACAAAGTATTAAGTCATCTATTGAGGGGTCTGGGAGTGGAGGTATGATCTATAAGATAGTAACATGAAATTATCTTTGGTTTATGTGTCGTTTATATGTTGAAAATTGTTCCATATAAATAATTCTGAATTGGTACAGAGAAAGATAAACAGTTCATAAACATAAATAAATGGATTAATTAAAAATTTTAGGTCCCTGAATAAAGGTCTCTATAAATCTCAAGGCTTAATATTACACGCAAGTTTCCAGTAGTAGTTCTGTGGAGTGATAATATCGTATTTACACTGCTAGCATTACCCCAAAAAACTTTCCATATCTAGCAATAGATTTAAACTAGCTGTGGTAAACAACTTTCCAAGTGTCCACGTCGTGTAAAGGACAATCTTGTCATTGCAAATGCAAGACTGTGTGGCTTGTTTGCCTAATAGCTTACATGATAACATCAGAACAATTTTTTCCTTTAAATATCCCAGGAATTTGACAGAACCTGCTTCCACATGTTCCTAATTTTTATTGGCTCATATGATTTTGATTGTTTTGTGACAGCTCCCAAACCCAAGGTCCTCGGCGGTACTTTTGGGGCAGCCACCACAAATTGTATAAAGCATGGGTAGTGACCAGGATGTATGTATGTTGGCTGAAAAATAATTAATGACAAGAATTGCGCCAGCTAGAATGAAGAGAGAACTTACATTTATTTCTGATGAAACGTGCAATACAATAGCAAACATCACACTGCAGTGGCTCTGCTATAAACTCTATGAAAGGCTAGAAATAGACAATCGACAATAGACTGTCTGTCGGGTCCAGCGCGCCTCCTTATATGCAAAAGACAGAGGGCGCTGCGGACCCGAGCTCAGCCATGGCGCAACCTCTTCCATCGGTGGTAACGCACTGAGATGCCGATGGCTGCGACAGGAACTGTTGCCAGCTATGTCATGGTCAGGGCGCTCGTGCGCGAATTGGTCGGTTGGGTCCGTGGATACAACAGATTGTTTGGTTTTTAACTGTGCTAAATGGTTTTATGGTTTTTTAATGTTTAATTGTAATCCATTTACTTCAAACCAATGTTCTCAACTATTTAGGATACCAGTGATCCTTGGGGAATTTGTTCTGTTGTCTCATTTTCAATGAGTATCAGACGAGTTGTCTCCAAATAAAAGTGAGTGGGATGGTAAAATGGAAAATCCAGGCTGGACTGTAATAATATTAGAGAAGGAAGGCAAAAACGCGCGCGTGCCCACACACATGCCCACGCACGCGCACGCCCACGCGCACGCACGCACACGCGCACACGCACACGCACACGCGCACGCCCACACGCACGTGTGTGTGTGTGTGTGTGTGTGTGTGTGTGTGTGTGTGTGTGTGTGTGTCCGAAGGCCTTAACAGCTGACAGGTATAATTGTGAGAGCCTCTTTGTTGTGCCTATCTGCGACTCAGCGTCTCTGCTATATGGTGAGTGGGATGTTATATTTAGAAGAAAATCTTTTTTGTAAAATTCAGTTACACTTAGAAATAAATGTCGACAAAAATTTAAGCTGGAATACACATATTGACTCCCTGTCAAATAAAGTAAACAGTTTTGCATTTGCAATGCAAATACTAGCAAATTCCACGGACTTGAGTACACAAAAAATTGCCTATAATAGTTATTTTGAATCTGTCATTAGATGTTGGATAATTTTCTGGGGAAGTTCAAGTAGCGTATCTCGAACCCTGAAACTGCAAAAGAAAATTGTCCAGTACATGTGTAATGCACAGAAAATAGTCTTGTCACCCATTTAGAAAACTGCAAATCCTAACTGTTGCATATACATTTATGAGATTATAAGCTTCCTACACAGCTACAAAAATTATTTGACGAGAATAATTTTAACCATACATATAACATAAGAAATAAAAATAATTTTGTGCTACCCATACACCAGTTGAAATTATATGCACGGACTCTATATTGGGATGACAATATACAAGAAGTTAATAGGGAAAAACATATTTAATGTGAAGCCAGAAATTTTAAAATTGAGGCTACAGTACATTCTTTGAGGGAAATGCTGCTATTCAATAGAAGAATTCATAGAGGATGAAATGATCATTTGAGTAAGGGGTAATTAAGTGTTAGACTTCATTGTATGTGTATATGACAAAAGTGTATTATAATTATGATGATCTCTGTTATCATCAGCTGTTCTTTGTTTATGGTGAAATTTTACCAAAACTTGATGTTATGACAAACTCAATGAACTATTCTGTAATTTTTTAAGGATTTACAATGAATTTGTCACCTATTTTGATTTTGGAGATCCGTGGGCTGCTGGCTATGACAACAAATTTGGATTTTATGGCTGACCATGCTGATTTTGATTTATTTGTATGGTTCAGAATGAATTTTTGTGTGCCATTTCTTTTTATGTCTTTATCGCTCTTGTAAATACAGTTTATTTTTAAATATATAGTACCTGAATAAAACGATTTAGATTATGTACGTGATGTAGTACCTGAATAAAACGATTTAGATTATGTACGTGATGAGGCAAACCACGATTTTCAAAAAACAGTGTTGGGCCTAAAATGGAATATTGTTGGGCTTCCAGTGAAATAATTTTCCATTCTGAGAAACAATTTCCAGCACCTGACATTAAACTACCCTTTGCTTTCTGTCTGTTAAATTTGATTCAAACCATTTTAAAGCACTCCATGCATTTCGTATCTTTCTAATTTATGTAATTTTTTTTGAAATTTGTCTGGAGGTAAGCAAATTTACGCAACAAATTTCACAGGCACATTGTACTCTTCCCGTTTTGGGACTGATTTAGTGTGATATTGGATTTTGCTACGAAATTTTGGGTTTGGATTGCAACACCCTTTTCAAATATTTTAGAGAATAATGGGAGAAGGCTTAGTGTCAGTAGGTTTCTACATCTTCCTTTGAGCCTTTCTTGAATAATGGCTTTACTGCTGAATACTTTCGAGCATCTGGGAAGTGTTCTTCAAATTACTTGTTTATTATGGCAGACTGGGGGTCCTGATATTATACTAGAAACTGTTTTAAGTACGCTGGTGTGGTATTTCCTCCTGTCTAGTCAAGTTTTTATTTTTAAGGGTAAATACTTGTTTTTCTACATCTTACGTTATAATTCGTTCAAATTTGGTTAGAACATCCCTGTTATCCATATTGAAATTGAAAGGTTGGACATTATCCAGGTAACCACGTAAATCAACATTCGATCTTGACACAGTTATGACAAACTCATTGAAATATTCTGTAATTTTTGAAGGATTTACAATGGATTTGTCACCTATCTTGATTTTGGAGATCTGTGGACTGCTGGCTATGACAACAAATTTGGATTTTATGACTGACCATGCTGCCTTTGATTTATTTGTATGGTTCAAAATGAATTTTTGTGTGCTATTTCTTTTGTTGTCTTCATCACCCTTGTAAATAAAGTTTTAAATTTTTATATAGTTTATAAGATCTAATTTTTTTTATTACTTTTCACTTCATTGTGTAATTGTCTTTTTCTGGCACTTGACACTTTTATACCTGCATTTATCCTTTTCAATTTGCTTGTTATTTTTTGTGGTGGACTGTAGGGGGAAATATTTCATTAAAAACATGGAAAAAAACTTTCAAGAGGTCTATTATGGCCAACATAATTGTTATACAGAATCTGTTTGACAGCCTTATGTTGAACGTGCACAGTTCTGAGCCTGTAGCGAAATATGAACAACTAGACAAAAATTGCTTCTTGAAGTGCCTTCCAGAACTAATCAATTAACATCTTAGAAATTAAATACTCCTTCATAAAATTAACTGTGGCAAGGGGAGCTGTTCTAGAACACTGTGGTAAACAAGAGTCTTACAGTAGTTCAGTAACTGGAAAACACATGATCAAGTCCCTAGCCAGTTGATAAAACAAGCTGCTGTGGAGCATCCTTGCCATGAACGCTTAGCCTGTGCTGAGCTCGAGTAAATGTTCCTAGCTATAATCTACATGATGATGACCATGCCCAGAACTCTCAAACTGGCAGAGTCCACTCCACAGGGGCTCAGCATTTTGTTTGAAGAGTTGTTGTGGACAGCAGACTGAACGGTGATAGGGACAGTGGCTCTGGTGGACTTCCAGGTTGCGAGCGTCGCTGCCTTCTGCTGCCCTGGCAGGAACTTAAATCTTCAGTGTGTGGAGTACTCCGTTTTTCTGACTGGGTGCTGGGCTGCGAAAGGAGATAGGTGCACACCAGCGCTAGCTGTGTGCGGCGATTGAGGTTTTAGCATGGCCACTGATGTAGTACTCTGATGGTCTAGTCGCTGAGTTTTTGGTCTTGCCGTGGTTCGAGTGGAGTCACAAGTGTGTGAGCCAGCTGTGACTACAGTCACACACCACTTTGGTCTTAATTTGCAAAACTTGTAAAATCCAATTTCCGGTCCATTTTTACTGCAGAATGCAACAAACATTTCTTTTAAGTTGCTCAGTAATAAGTATTTCTGTTTTTTAACATTTTCTCCATCTATCCGAACAGTAATACAGTCCTTTCTTCCTGGACAAATCTGACTAAACTCGATCATAAAAATGTTCTACGGCTCTTGCTTTGACATCCTCAGAAAGCTTTTTCCGACATTTACCTTTGGGCTGTGCCAATATTCCCTGTTCAGCTTTTAACTTCTTAGCCTTCCTTGCCATTCTTCCTGAAACACAACATTCTTCCACAGTCTTTTTGATAGATCAGCTTTGGGAAACTAAGATCAAAATTTGAATATTCTCGCTATTATCTGATATATGTAATTTTTTTTTTTTTTTTTTTCAATTCTTGGATCAGATCAATGTAATTTGAACAAGTCAAGCATTGCTTGCTTGTGGATGGTTGCTCCAATTCACCGGGATCAAGGTTCCCACTTCTGCAATTTTCTTAATAATTGCACCTTCAACTAGATGTATTTTGCACTTTGTATATCCTTTTGTATCCCTTACACCAATTCGTTGAAATTTTAATGGTGATATTCCAACAGATGTTAAGCTTGTATTCAAATTGTGACCAACATTAATCTCATCATCTTCATCTGACTGATATTTACCGTCCATTTGTGAATATTTCAGTGTATCAAATTCTTTTCTACAGGAAGGGCACATTTTTTGTCCTGGTTTAATATCAGACATGGTTATCATTTTTAGTAGGTCAGCTGTTTCTGTGTTGTTTTAGTGCAAGCTTTTTCGTGCAGTGTGATTTTTCTTGCCAAATGTGTTGCAACATGATGATGCCTGCAAAAATTCAAATCTTTTTTAGGAGTAAAACTTCATGATGGAAGCATAGTTGAGTATTTTCAGTAGAGTGTAAACCACTCTGTCTAGTAAGTAATTTGTGTTCTTCTAAAGAAAGTTGCTTTACAGCTTTAAGTCTTTTTAAGGCACTGTATGTCGTTAAATGGCATGGGAATCAGTATTTCCAAAACTGCATACAATAACTTGAGCTGCTACTTTCATTTTAGCAACAACCTGGTATGCTTCAGACACTAAAATCAAATTCTTGAGTCCTAAATAAAGAAAATAAATAAAATTAATAAGTATTCAGCTTCCCAAAAAATTATGTAGCAGTCTACTACAGTTAAATAGTTAAATTTAGCAATGAACCTGTCACAAACAGATTTGAAATCACTGAATAAACAGCAAAATGAATATTTAAACAATGAAGACAAAATCAACAAAATTCCAAATTTTAGGCGACATTTTTGCAATCTGCCCAGAGAGGCACCAAAATGAAAATAAGTTTTTCTAATAGAATGAAATGTGCTCTGTTGAATGGTGTTAATGAATGTAATGTGGTAGGTGTGCATTTTGAGCTACATGACTTTGAACATGGGTATATTTTGATATATTCATGTTTTTTTAGCAAATTTACAGGATGGTAGCACAGTAATTAAACACACAAGCCAGGCCAAAATTTGTGATACACTAAACACCCAGACTGACAGTAATTTGGCAAAAGACCAGGTCCATAGCACACTTTCTCCACTACTTATGCCTCGTTAAACTATGGGGCAAATTTCTTGCGACATGATTTGTTGCCCACTTTGAATGCATTGCTTTCTGAACTCTACTTGCAACATTTGTATGTAGAGCAGACAAAGTTGTACCACTAGACCCAGAATCAAGTCTAGCTCTTTTTCATTAGGAACAGTGGAATGCCAAACTTGACAATTTCTTCATGACTTTGCAGTCTTTGTAAAAGTGGTCTTCACGAAAATGGCTCTAGCACCTCAACCAAGTTACAGGTGAGCCTGAAACTTTGCATAAATTCATGTAGGGCCCTCAGGTACATCATGTACAAATTTCATCAAAATTGCAGATGGTCGAGCCGGGAGGTCTAGGACACTTCACGTGCAATGACCCGTATGTTAAGTTCAGTTTCCCTGATTTCTCTTAATTCTGCCATTTGTGCAGTGTAGATACCATAAGCATTCTTTGCAGTGTAAATGATGATAAAATGTAAGTTTTCATGTAGGTAATAATGTCAGCTGGTTGAGTTTCAATCAGTGGGAAATGGTAAGAGTGAAAACTATAAAATTACTGGAGGGAACTGCTCAATTAACATTGCTAAGACTAGTCTCTCCCCCCAGGGGCCTACCACTCATTAGTGAGTATGTACTTGGCAACCACGGGACCCCAGTCCTCACAGCACCGCTTCACTTTCTATGCTGCTTGTCTTCTCTTCTGTCCTTTTCTCCTTTCTTGGAGAGATGTCTCGTGCCGCCATGGGTTTTTGAAACTCATTTGCATTGCTTTGCTTGTAGGAATATTCTCTTTTGTACTGCTCTCTCCCTGTACCGCTCTTGCTGCCCTGCACCGCTCTTGGATGGTTTGATGGAGGACGAAATAACTAATTATGTATCGGATCAGTGCATTTCTGATGTGCATAGAGTTAAGAAGGAAGCTGTTGATTTGGTGCCCACTCGCATGTTGTTCCTGACTTTCAATCAGTTTACGCTTCCTACCAAGATAAAGGCAGGCTGTGAAGTCATCTCTGTGTGCTCTTACAGTCCCAATCTGTTCAGGTGTTATAAATGCCGCCAGTTCAGTCATACCAGCACGTCGCGTAAAAACGCAGCCAAATGTGTCACTTGTTGCAGCGATGTACACGAGGGCACCTGTCCACAATCCCCCCCCCCTCCCCCTGTTGCCCGGAAACTGTTGGTGAGCCGTAAACTGAATGTTCCTTTGTCTGGAAGCTACCGCACCGTGTTAGCCTCTCCCTGTCCTACAAGAAGCATGGCTAAGCAAACTTGTGACTTACAGTTCATTTCAATGGTGGCAAAGTCACCTTGCCTTAAAGCTGACACTCTGTCTCCCGCTTCCCGGGCTGTAGATTCTGCTATCTGCTCTTAGCCTTCACTGGCGAAGACAGTTTGCAACCCAGCCAGCAAATTGTCAGTTCAAAAAAGGATTATTCCCAGGAAGATTTCTTGCATACCTCAAGTTCGCAGCTGTCTGGCACTTCTGCAAATCACTAAAAGTCGAAACAATCATCCGAAGGCAAACAGTCTTCACCTTCTCGGACTCGTCGGTCCTTTTCAACTGACTGACACCGGGGAAGCTCCATTGATCCTGCTGAGTTGATGAATGAAGATCCTCCACCTGTGGATTCCAGTGGCCTTCCTCTCTCGACGGCTCACCCCAAGCGGCTGTCAAGGTGAGTGTTTCTTCTTCATTCTCCGGTGTTCCTAAATTTTATGGCCCTTTCACGATGGAATATCCGTGGCCTTCGGTCTAACAGGGCGGACCTCCAGCTGCTCCTGTGGTCACGGTGTCCACTTGTACTCTGTCTCCAAGAAACCAAGCTACGTCCTCAATACCATTTTGCTCTTTCCCATTTTACTTCGCTACGGATGGACCTTCCCCTTACGGCGGGGATTTCTGCTCACGGTGGGGTCATGCTGCTTCTCCGAGATGAAGTTTGTCCTCGTTCTATCCCCTTGCACACCCACCTGCAAGCAGTTGCTGCCCGTGTTTTCCATCCTGAATTTACCTTTGCTCTCTGCACAATTTATATCCCTTTGTCTTGTGCTGTCACTAGGGCAGGCCCAATGTAGCTTGTTGCACAGATTCCTCCACCTTTTCTGCTCCTCGCTGACACCAATGCCCATCATCCTCTTTGGGGCTCACCTATCACCTGCCAAAGAGGTTCTCTTTTGGCGGCTCTTCTTAATCATCTTAATCTTGTATGCCTTAACACCGGCGAAGCCACGTTTCTCTCTGATCCCATGCTCTGCCCAGCTCTCTCGACGTCTCAAGTGGTGTGCTCTTTCTGATACTCGAGTGACCATTTCACTTGTGTGACTCGCCTGTACAGTCATAATCCACCACAGCGGCCCATTCATTGGAAATTCTCTCTTTCTCACTGGAGGCTCTATTCCTCCTTGGCAGTCTTTGACGTATGGCCGTTTCCCAGCTGTGATGATAGGTCGAGCACCTCGTGGACGTTATTCTGTCAGCTGCTGAATCCTCTATCCCTTATACTACTACTTCTCTGGGGTGAAGAGGTTGGAGAGCTTTTTGAGGTGGCATTGCGCATGCTGCTGTAATTCTGGGAGGACAAGAGTTTCAGTATGAGAGATAGGATGCGAGAATTAGGGACTGAAGTGCAGGAGGAATTTAGGATTGGAGAAGAGAGATTGCAAGGTGGTTTATGCCTGAATTACATGGTTTTTAAGAACTATGTTTGTGAGGGCTGTGGACAGCCGGAATTTGAACAGACAAGAGATCATTTTGGAAGGAGGGGTTGCAACCAGATATGGATAATTTGATGGTAATGTCATTTGAGGGGACTTTTTGTTGCCTACTATGGATCCTTGATCCTTCCATCCAAGCCATTGCAGAACCCAGTCTCACATCACATACTGTTCCTGCATAATTGCCTTGCTCAGGGACACACACGACCTTAAAAAAATGGCCTGAACCATCTGCGGTTGCAACCCCTCCTTCCAAAGTGACCTCATATCTGTTCAAATTCTGCTAGTCAACAGCCCTCACCAACCTAGTTCTCCAAAACCATGTAAATCAGGCCCCAGCCCCCTTGTATCTCATCTCATTCCTAAAATTCTCCTTGTCTTCAATTCCAAATTCCTGCATCCAATCTTTCACATTGAAACTCTTGCCCCCTTCCCCTAGAAACTAGAGTAGCATGCACATTGCCACCTCAATAACCTCTCGAACCTAGTCACTCCCTACTTCCATCTTGCATTACCACTATCCTATCCCTCTCCAAGAGCCTCCAAAAATCCCCCACATCCTCTCATAGCCAAAAAGCCCTGTCTTGCAGACCTACTGCATATATCTTACCCTCAGAAACTCACTCCCACCACCATATGAAATCTAGAACCTAAACTGACCAGAACGCAGTCATGAATCTGTCTTCCAAAAGTCTCTGTCCCACAGAAGCATCAGCTATTTCCAAATACCTTACAGTCTGTTCACTCCAAAATGGAACCATACTGGACTTGTTAAAGACCTTTTCCACTGGAAACACTTTTTCGCCACAAACCCTACCAGACACAACCCAAAACCAATATTGAACCTTGCCTAAGTCCACGACTCCATTCAGTCTTGATTTACAAAATTTCTTAACCTCAAACTTTGGCTAACCATTATCCCCCAAATCTCTCAATGTGAGGACTAACCCTACATCCCCAGAAAGAACCACAGTCCACCACCTAAAACGTAATCAGGACCTCATAATCCTATGTTCCAACAAATACTTCACTGCTGTGGTATTGATCTGCAGGTATTACCGGGCAGAGGAGAGTACACTAGCTGTCAGGTCCTTGAACCTACAAATCCTGCCACAATCTGAACAGCATCTCCTGTCATTCCTCAAATCCTCTCCTAAGTCTGTCTTTCTCCACAGTTGCACCATTCCCCGCACTACTTCTTCCTGCTTCATGAACTCCATAAACCCAACAATCCAGGATGTCCCATTGTATCTGGTCACTGTGCCCCCACAGAGAGAATCTCTGCTCTCGTGGACCTGACCTCCTATATAAAAGACACGAAACATTTCCTCTGCCAACTCTTCACAGTTTCTGTTTGTTTACCACATGGTCAGTATTGATGCAACCTTCCTCTAGACTAACATCCTCAATGCCCGTAGTTTTGCCACTATTGAATATGACTCCAAACCTACAACACCCTTCCTGGTCACCATTACTAACGATATTCTCACCCAGAATTACTTCTCTTTTGAAGGCGTCACCTACAAACAGATCTCTGGTACAGTAATGGGCACCTGCATGGCATCAACCTACACCACCCTATTCGTAGGCCATGTAGAGGAACCCTTCCTAACCACCCAGAACACCTAGCACCTCACCAGGTTTTAATTCATTGATGACACCTTTGTGATATGGATTGAAGGTTGGGACACATTCCTCCTGAAATTCAACAACTTTCTCTTCATTTGCTTCATCTGGTCCTCCTCAACCCAACAAGCCACTTTCCCTAATGCTTGGCATCCACCTCAAGGATAGCTACCTCACTCAGTACCTCCATACACATCAAACACACCAATCACCAGCAATATCTTCATTTTGACAGCTGCCATCCATTCCATATCAAAAAGTCCCTTCCATACAGCCTTAGCCACCCACGGTCATCACACTTATTTAGTTCATTCAATATCAAACATTTTTTAAATGCCTGTTGCACAGTCTGATTTGGAACATACTACCATGGATCATCAATACATTGGCACACTTGTGACAAACTTGCTCATTTTATACGTCCTTTTGGTGTCAGTTGTCTGTCATTTTTTGAAAGTCAGTCTGCATACATGCATTTAAGCATGGTTTATTCAAACAGACATCAAATAGTTCCAGAATTGATGTCATACTACGTGAAATTACTGCCAATTTTGCTTTACTGTAAGTGTTGTAAGGCCTACGTACGCATGTAACACCAGCAGACAGTACAAACCAATCATTGCACCTGGATGACCATCCTTTACAAGCCTAATACATTCCAGCACAATGTCTTCTGAAAACCAGCCATTTTCATTTGCTAGTGCTAGTACAATTACAGTTTTGGGAAACATTCCTGATTTCAGTAAAGTCTTCCACCTGAAAAGTATGAATGGGGGTAATTTACATTCATGTGCTGTGTGAGCTAGCATAATGGGACATACATTGTGTTTTTCATCTGTTGGTGTTAGAATACTTATATTTCTTTTCTCTGGTGTTAACTGTATAATTTGGCAGCATGTCAGAACACATGGGTCAACATTCCATAACGGGCAGTGGTTTTCAGTTCGCCACCTGATTATGAAGTGCTGAAATTCCACAAGTTTTTCTCCATAATTTTTTGGCAGCTTCTGCGTAATTGAAATTCATCTCCGAAGTGAAGGACCGCAGCGTTTCATAAAATGATCAATCGAGTTGTAACTAGAGCCCTACGGTCTTGTCGCAGTAGTAACACTGGTTCCCGTCAGATCACCGAAGCGAAGTGCTCTGACTGGGTTAGCACTTGGGTGGGTGACTATCTGGTCATCCGAGTGCTGTTGGCAAGTGGGGTGCACTCAGCCCTTGTGAGGCAAATTGAGGAACTGTGTGGTTGAGAAGTAGTGGGTCTCGTAAACTGACATAATGGCTGGGAGAGCGGTGTGCTGACACGTGCCCCTCCAGATGAGCATCCAGTGATGCCTGTGTGCTGTGTGCCGGTCGGTACCATTGGACCTTCATGGCCCCTTCAGGCGGAGTTGTTTTTAGTTGCACTTGAGCAGTTTCATGTGCTTTTAATTTTTAATTTCAGCATTAACAGGCAGGCATTGCTGACGCTGTTCCTTAACAAACTCATTCAAAATTACTTCAAGAGCATGATATCAGCCACATTGTGTCCCACTAATGACTTGATTGCTACAGGAAAATTGAAACACTTTGTCTCTTTGCAGTCGGCCATCATCTGACGTTGCTGTTATCAGAGGATGTCAAATTAAATGCCTTTCAGCTGTCAGTTTTCAGCCTTATTTTATTGGGGAACCATTTTCAGTGTTTTACTACGCAATCTTTAGGCCCCTGACCGACATGTAGGAATAATCTATCTCACTTGTGGTCAAAACAGGGGCCAGCAATACTTATTAGTTGATGCTTGTTTCAGTGACCATTTCAACCATCGCCTGCCTACTGTTCAGGTGATGGCTGAAGTGATCACTGTAGCAAATAGTATTGCTGGCCCCTGTTTTGATCACAAGCGAGGCCGATTACTCCTACACGTCAGTCAGCGGCCTGAAGATGGTGTAGTAAAATGCTGAAACTGGTTACCTAATAAAATAGGGCTGAAAGGTGTTTGACATCCTCTATTGAACATCAGAGTCCCGCAACCATCGCTAAAAAGATAGACATAGAGAGACTTGCTCTTATCAATCCTGTATTGCAGACGTGCAAGCACGATTATAACTTTTTTCCAAAATAGAAATAACTTCCTTCTCTAGGCCCTATAACGAAAATGATTCATTATGGTTCACTAATGCAAGCTTTCACAAAATTTTTACGAAACAATGTGTGAAATAGGAATGAACCACAGCTTACCAACTCCTACAAGAATCCTAAAGCCTTATGGATTGTTGGTATTTATATACAGAATTTTATTTTTGTTGCTGCGAATATTTGAAAGGTTGCTACATTTGAAGATGAGCAATACTGAAATTGTTTCCTTCATTGGATGAAGTATTAAAATCCAACAGTCGAAATTCTAGAAAAAGTAGACTCGTCTTCTCCCTCCCCTGTGCCCCCCTCTCCCTCCATCCTCCTCAGAAGGTTTGTCGCCAATATATATCTTTCTGCCGGCAAAGCTTGCATGTGTAGCACTGCTTATATGCAATGGCAAAAGATAGTTGTGGCAGCTCCTAGCAAAAGTTTTCAGAACTTCTAATAGTTGTGTACTCAATTCTCAGCAACAGGCAGTGTTTTGAATCCTGAAAACCGGAAAAATGTGCGACTTAGATTTGTGTATGTACAGTAGTTTGAATCTTTACATTTTATGGACAACATCCCAAAAATTTTATTTTTACCGGTGATCATTGAAACAAGAATAAAACTGTTATCTCAGTGGTGATGTGATTTAGTTAAACTGTGTGTTACATTCCCTCATCTGGAAATCGTATTCCAGGAGCTCTATGGGAGAGCTCGTTTAGAGTTTGGAAACTGGGGCAGATTGAAACTTTGAGCCAGTCTGCGAGTTGTACTTGAATGCCACTATTAGTAGGGTGCTGCTGGCAAAAGAGAAGGATCCAAGAGCATATCACGGTGTAATGTATAATTCTAACTTGTTGCTGATGATTTTATTTATTTCTGTTAATGAGACATTTGGCAATGGTAGATAGAGTATAGATAATGATATGAGTAAAGAAAGCGATGTTGAGCAATAGATGGTGATGTAAAAAATGGCCTGATATTCTAAAATGTGTGTGATCACTTTGTTTCTGGTATGTAGTAAGGAAAACAATGAAAATATAAATTAACTGCTGTTAAAAGCATTCTCTCGGTGTTACTAGTGTACCAATAAAAATCTCGATTATTTATGTTTTAAGATTTTTGTTTTCCTGCATCTTTTACCCCACATTACCCCAAATAATCAGTATACTGTACTAGTAAGAAAGCTAGTTAAAGTTTCATGATGGTTTATTCTCCACATGCATAGCACCACACGTGTTGCATGACTGCAAGCCACATTGTCATAAAAATATTGGTCAGCCATTCTGTCTTTTTGTAATTTTGCAGTTTTCTCAAGTGAATTTTGTTTCTCATACAGTACTTGGTTCTCACATTTCTGTAAGGGATTTATTGCTTAGGTGTAAACTCATAGTCTTGTGTTCCTTATTGTTTCCCAATTAGTTATCTTCTTGGGACGATTAACGTGTGGCAGCACTAAATGCTTTCATATTGTTCAACAGATGTAGTGAAGAATTTACCACTCTTGGCAGAAGCAGATTTTCTACGTGAGCTGGTACGGGAACTCACGCCTTCTGGTGGTCAGGTTTGGCAGTGCACAGGACTGCAGGCTTTGACCCAGTTTGCTGTTTCTCTGAGTCTTGCGACTCTGCGAAGAGCTCCTCAAAATCTACAGCCGTTTGGTAAGTAATTGTCTACTGTGTTAAAAAAGGAAAAAAAAGGTCATTCTTGTCAAAAAACTTATTGAGAGATTCAATACTTGAAACATTGATGTTTTCCTCAAGAGTAACTGTTTTATTAGGTATATTCTAGACTGTCAACAGGTCTGTTACAACACAGTAGTGAACTTTGTGAAAAAAGAGGTGGTAGTGTTTTTGAGCTGTCAGTTTGTAGCAGATGCCACTCGGAGCCACTGCCCTTGATGCAATGTGCTGTGCATGAAGTAACTGTTTCTATTGGGAAGGCAGCAGTTCTGCTGTGTGTATGCAGCAGAAGTTTTCTTTTCTGTGCCCTAGCAGTTTTTGAAAGTTTTAATGTGGGTGCTTGTGGTACTTAGTAATATTTTCACAGTAGGTTTGGTGGCCTGTTAATTCTGAAATCTGGAGTTTTTCTCTGAACTTGCGAAACATTTGTAGTGTGTTGCATACAGTCAGTACTCTGAAAAGTTTCCTACGCGTTTGTGGATTCAGACTAGTTTTTACCACTGGCTTTGAATTGGAAACCACTGAATGGCTGTACTTCTATTTCCCATTGTACCAAGACTGATCAGAACATTGATCCATATTTACAACCAGGGGCGGCTTCTGAGGTAGTGCAGCTGTGCCGTGGTACCACTTGAATGAAAAAGACAGAAAGAAAGAAAGACAAATCTATGTGAATTTCCCATAAAACATTGTTTCAGAGTGTGTATTTTCTGATTTGAAGAGGTGTGTTTTGCTGTGCGCCCTCTCGCGGTAGTTTTCTGAAGTTTGGAGCCAACTGCAGAGATTTGCACCTTCTGCCATCGTAAGCACTGTGTGAAAGGCTCAGCTGTCGGTGCCTACACGCTGCTTATGGTGGGGATGGAGCCACAGCTGGTCTGACTCAGAGCTTTACGTTCCTTCCGCCAGAGAGCAGTAAAGTGCAAAACGTATAGAAGCACAATCTGCCATCTAGCGATCGTGTTAGAATACATGGGGGCGCAAATTTCTTGTAATAGAGTTTTAAACAATTTTTCTGCAAGTTAATGCTAATGCATTCCTAAACAAAAATTAATGCTTAATTAAATCGAATACATAAATAATACACTTAAATATCATTATAAATAGCTATATATAATTTGATTATAATTATGCCCTTAGGTTTTGAAACTAATAGGCATTATTTCAGAATTGGTATAATTCACAGCAGCAGGGCTATTCTACATCTACATCTACATCCATACTCCGCAAGCCACCTGACAGTGTGTGACGGAGGGTACCCTGAGTACCTCTATCGGTTCTCCCTTCTATTCCAGTCTCGTATTGTACGTGGAAAGAAGGATTGTCGGAATGCTTCTGTGTGGGCTCTAATCTCTCTGATTTTATCCTCATGGTCTCTTCGTGAGATATACGTAGGAGGGAGCAATATACTGCTTGACTCTTCAGTGAAGGTATGTTCTCGAAACTTTAACAAAAGCCCGTACCGGGCTACTGAGCGTCTCTCCTGCAGAGTCTTCCACTGGAGTTTATCTATCATCTCCGTAACACTTTCGTGATTACTAAATGATCCTGTAACGAAGCGAGCTGCTCTCCGTTGGATCTTCTCTCTCTCTTCTATCAACCCAATCTGGTGCGGATCCCACACTGCTGAGCAGTATTCAAGCAGTGGGCGAACAAGCGTACTGTAACCTACTTCCTTTGTTGTCGGATTGCATTTTCTTAGGATTCTTCCAATGAATCTCAGTCTAGCATCTGCTTTACCGACGATCAACTTTATATGATCATTCCATTTTAAATCACTCCTAATGCGTACTCCCAGATAATTTATGGAATTAACTGCTTCCAGTTGCTGACCTGCTATTTTGTAGCTAAATGATAAGGGATCTATCTTTCTATGTATTCGCATCACATTACACTTGTCTACGTTGAGATTCAATTGCCATTCCGTGCACCATGCGTCAATTCGCTGCAGATCCTCCTGCATTTCAGTACAGTTTTCCATTGTTGCAACCTCTCGATACACCACAGCCTCATCTGCAAAAAGCCTCAGTGAACTTCCGATGTTATCCACCAGGTCATTTATGTATATTGTGAATAGCAACGGTCCTATGACACTCCCCTGCGGCACACCTGAAATCTCTCTTACTTCGGAAGACTTCCCTCCATTGAGAATGACATGCTGCGTTCTGTTATCTAGGAACTCCTCAATCCAATCACACAATTGGTCTGATAGTCCATATGCTCTTACTTTGTTCATTAAACGACTGTGGGGAACTGTATCAAACGCCTTGCGGAAGTCAAGAAACACGCCATCTACCTGTGAACCCGTGTCTATGGCCATCAGTCTCATGGACGAATAGCGCGAGCTGGGTTTCACACGACCGTCTTTTTCGAAACCCATGCTGATTCCTACCGAGTAGATTTCTAGTCTCCAGAAAAGACATTATACTCTAACATAATACGTGTTCCAAAATTCTACAACTGATCGACGTTAGAGATATAGGTCTATAGTTCTGCACATCTGTTCGACGTCCCTTCTTGAAAACGGGGATTACCTGTGCCCTTTTCCAATCCTTTGGAATGCTTCGCTCTTCTAGAGACTACGGTGCACCGTTGCAAGAAGGGGGACAAGTTCCTTCGCGTACTCTGTGTAAAATCGAACTGGTATCCCATCAGGACCAACGGCCTTTCCTCTTTTGAGCGATTTTAATTGTTTCTCTATCCCTCTGTCGTCTATTTCGATATCTACCATTTTGTCAACTGTCCGACAATCTAGAGAAGGAAGCACAGTGCAGTCTTCCTCTGTGAATCAGCTTTGGAAGAAGACATTTAGTATTTCGGCCTTTAATCTGTCATCCTCTGTTTCAGTACCATTTTGGTCACAGAGTGGTTGGACATTTTGTTTTGATCCACCTACTGCTTTGACATAGGACCAAAATTTCTTAGGATTTTCTGCCAAGTCAGTACATAGAACTTTACTTTCGAATTCATTGAAAGCCTCTCGCATAGCCCTCCTCACACTACATTTCGCTTCGCGTAATTTTTGTTTGTGTGCAAGGCTTTGGCTATGTTTATGTTTGCTGTGAAGTTCCCTTTGCTTCCGCAGCAGTTTTCTAACTCGGTTGTTGTACCACGGTGGCTCTTTCCCATCTCTTATGATCTTGCTTGGCACATACTCATCTAACGCATATTGTACGATGGTTTTGAACTTTGTCCACTGATCCTCAACGCTATCTGTACTTGAGACAAAACTTTTGTGTTGAGCCGTCAAGTACTCTGTAATCTGCTTTTTGTCACTTTTGCTAAACAGAAAAATGTTCCTACCTTTTTTAATATTTCTATTTACGGCTGAAATCATCGATGCAGTAACAGCTTTATGATCGCTGATTCCCTGTTCTGCATTAACTGATTCAAATAGTTCGGGTCTGTTTGTCACCAGAAGGTCTAATATATTATCGCCACGAGTCGGTTTTCTGTTTAACTGCTCAAGGTAGTTTTCAGATAAAGCACTTAAAAATATTTCACTGGATTCTTTGTCCCTGCCACCCGTTATGAACGTTTGAGTCTCCCAGACTATATCCGGCAAATTAAAATCTCCACCCACAACTATAACATGGTGGGGAAATCTACTCGAAATATTTTCTAAATTATTCTTCAGGTGCTGAGCCACAACAGCTGCTGAGGCCGGGGGCCTATAGAGACATCCAATTACCATGTCTGAGCCTGCTTTAACAGTGACCTTCACCCAAATCATTTCACAATTCGAATCTCCGTCAATTTCCTTCGATACTATTGCACTTCTTATCGTTATAAACACGCCTCCCCCTTCACTGTCCAGCCTGTCTCTGCGGTATACATTCCAATCTGAGTTTAGGATTTCATTACTGTTTACATGTGGTTTCAGCCAACTTTCTGTCCCTAGTACTATATGGGCGTTGTGACCGTTTATTAATGAGAGCAGTTCTGGGACATTTCTATAGACGCTCCTGCAGTTTACTATTAGCACATTAATATTGTTATTCCCTGTTGCATTTTGCCTACTCCTGCCTTGCCGCGTCTCAGGAGGCGTCTTGTCGGGCCTAGGGAGGGAATTTTCTAACCTAAAAAAACCCCATGTGCACTCCTCACGTACTCCACTACCCTCGTAGCCACTTCCGGCGTGTAGTGCACACCTGACCTATTCAGGGGGACCCTACATTTCTCCACCCGATAGCGGAGGTCGAGAAATTTGCACCCCAGCTCTCCGCAGAATCGTCTGAGCCTCTGGTTTAAGCCTTCCACTCGGCTCCAAACCAGAGGACCGTGATCGGTTCTGGGAACGATACTACAAATAGTTAGCTCTGATTCCACCCCGCGAGCGAGGCTTTCCGCCTTCACCAACTCCGCCAACCGCCTGTACGAACTGAGGATGACCTCTGAACCCAGACGGCAGGAGTCATTGGTGCCGACATGAGCAACAATTTGCAGTCGGGTGCACCCAGTGCTCTCTATCACCACCGGTAGGGCCTCCTCCACATCTCGGATGAGACCCCCCGGCAAGCAGACAGAGTGAACACTGGCCTTCTTCCCCGACCTTTCCGCTATTTCCCTAAGGGGCTCCATCACCCGCCTAACGTTGGAGCTCCCAATAACTAATAAACCCCTCCCCCCGTGTTCCTGCTCGGACCTTGCTGAAGGAGCAGCCACATGTCCACTCACAGGCAGAGCGGGCGATGCCACACGGCCAGCCTCAACATTGACCCTCCGCCTCGTGCGCCGTGAATGCCACTGAACCCGCACACTCCCCTTGGGGAGAGGGTGGCCCAACTGCGCCCGGTACCCGCAAAGATGTCTCGACACTAGGGACAGTGGGTGAAGCATGTAACACCTGGGGTGTATCCTGCGACTTAGCAGACTCCCCACTGCCACTACACTCTGAGGCACCAGCCTGAAGACGGCTGACCGCGGCCATCAACACGCTCAGCTGTACGCGAAGAGTGGTCAGCTCCTCCTGCGTCTGTACACAGCAGTCACACATCCTATCCATCCTAAGGAATCAATTTACTGAAGAGACTTGATCAACTTTTAACTAGACTGCTAATTCACTAAAGGCGGCTGATTATTGACTAAACTGTGATTGCTAACCACTTCTTGTAGAAAACAATGAAAATATCACTACCTGTCTCTGGACTGTATTCAAAACAAACACTAGCACTACTGGCACTATGACTGACTAAAGGGACTCTCTGACTGTATTCAAAACAAACATGAAATCAATGGAACACTATTACTAGCACGTGACAATTAAAGCTTCCTAAAAGCAAAAATACACCGAAGAAGAAGTGACAAGTAAGAAAAATACAGTTAATACTTAAATTAAGGTAGCTCGGTGCACAGCAGACGTGAGGCAGACTGCGGTTAGGGCGACACTATTGCTACAGAACAAAAAAAAAACTAACATATTCGCCACGAGTTGGGCAACTGTTTTCCAAAACACAGTGTAGTATTTCTGTTTATACTTGCTGGGATTGTATGGTCTAAAGTGAAAGTATGTGAAATGTCAAAGCAACACATGAATAATGTGCTTAGTCTTTCATTTCTAGGCAAAACTAACATTCAGCAGAAATTAGATCTGCAGTATAGACAAACAATTGACAGCCACAACAAACGTGTAGAAAAGAATAAAACCAAAGATTCCAAGACTTACCAAGCGGGAAAGCGCCGGTAGACAGGCACAATAAAATAACACACACACACACACACACACACACACACACACACACACACACACACACACACACAAAATTTCGAGCTTTCGCAACCGGCGGCTGCTTCGGATGGATATGTGTGTGCGTGCGTGCGTGCGTGTGCGTGCGCGCTAGCGAGTATATACCTATCCTTTTTTCCCCCTAAGGTAAGTCTTTTTGCTCCCGCGATTGGAATGACTCCTTACCCTCTCTCGTAAAACCCACATCCTTTCATCTTTCCTTTTCCTTCCCTCTTTCCTGACGAAGCAGTCGCCGGTTGCAAAAGCTCGAAATTTTTTTGTGTGTGTGTGTGTGTGTGTGTGTGTGTGTGTGTGTGTGTGTGTGTGTGTATATATTAAAAAAAAGATTCCAAGACTTACCAAGTGGGAAAGCGCCGGTAGATAGGCACAATGAATAAAACACACAAACACCCACACAGAATTTCGAGCTTTCGCAACCGGCGGCTGCTTCGTCAGGAAAGAGGGAAGGAAAAGGAAAGATGAAAAGATGTGGGTTTTAAGGGAGAGGGTAAGGAGTCATTCCAATCCCAGGAGCATATAATAAACAGACAAAATATTGTCTCTGTTGCATTTCGAAATCTTTTCTGTCATCTTTCTTTCTCTTTTTGTTGTACAAGTAGTTTCACTTTATATTCATCTTCCCTTTTTCCGTAATCTACCATACATTTTATCCTGCCTAATTATACTCAATAATATGTAATTTACTTCCAAACCATAACCTAAATACTTTAACGCTGTCAACATTACCACTGCTATAAAATCCACTGTTCCAAGTTTACAAACATTTCGTGTAAACTCGTGAATACTATTTCACAGCTTCAGTTCCTTTCACCCATTAAACAACCATCTCAGCTATTTCCAACAACTTTCGTTTTATTTCCATTCCCGTTTTTCCCACATAACCGATAATTTTTTAGCAGTTTCCCACGGGTTTGAACGTTATTATTTCTTCGTCAAACAATTGTTAGCCTCATTTTCATAATCTGCCAGTACATAACCAGTCCTTTGAATACATTTAAACACAGTTTTTTCAAAATTTTCCTGAATTTCCCCAACACAACTACCTAACCTTCACACCAACCTAAGTTCAGCACAGGATCAACATAGCCCATCTCAAACCAACACTTTTTCGGCTTTTTTCACACCTTTATCTCTTCCTATTCACTTTAACCTCATGTTACCCTTTCCACCTCCTAATACCATGTCAACCTCACAACATCCCTACAACGACCCCATTAAATTTTATTTACATTCCCTCCGCAAACATGCCTTCACCGTAGCCAGATTACACTCCCATATTTTATTTACTCAGCCTTGTCTGACATTTGGCATTACCCCCCAAAGGCCTCACACTTAAAGTTCCCATCTCTGGCTGCAATCCTTCTTTCCATCAGTCCTTATACCAGTTCCAAACTGCACAATCCATAGACCTCACCCGCCTAATCCTTCACCTATACATCGACTTGGCCAATGAACACACCCGTCAACTCCTATCCCAAATCAAAGTCCTCAATCTTTCCTCTCCCACATCCACACCGGCTGTTCATTGCATCCTCCTACAGGCGAACCGCAAATTGGAACAGCATGCCACCCTCCACCTCAAAAAACTATCCCATCTCCTGGTTTCCCACCTCCGGAAAGGCAACTCACTCACCCTCCACAACCTTCCCAACAAACCTCAACCACCTCTCATTGCACACAGACCCAGTCTCTCCCATCTACTCAATCTCCCACTTCCAGCTCCTCTCCCCCCAACACCTCAAAATTCTAGTTAAGACCATCTGGAACCACAACACCCCACTTCAGTAGTTAACCTTTCCTCCAAACATCTCTCCCATACGAAACCTCTGTCCTATCCAAAGGCCTCACCTTCAGCCCCACTCCCAGATTCAACCAAACTGCCCTTGTCAAAGATTTACTGCCCTACACTTGTAGTCTCTGCTGGAAATACCACTTTGCCAAGTGGGAAAGCGCCAGTAGACAGGCACAATAAAATAACAAACACACACACAAGATTTCTAGTTTTCGCAACCAACGGTTGCTACTTCATGAAAGAGGGAAGCAGAGGGAAAGACGAAAGGATGTGGGTTTTAAGGGAGAGGGTAAGGAGTCATTCCAATCCTGGGAGCGGAAAGACGTACCTTAGGGGAAAAAAGGATAGGTATATGCGCGCGCGCGCGCACACACACACACACACACACACACACACACACACACACACACACACACACACACACGTGTGCGCGCGAGTATATACCTATCCTTTTTTCCCCATAAGGTAAGTCTTTCCGCTCTCGGGATTGGAATGACTCCTTACCCTCTCCCTTAAAACCCACATCCTTTCGTCTTTCCCTCTCCTTCCTGAAGAAGCAACCGTTGGTTGCGAAAGCTAGTAATTCTGTGTGTGTGTTTGTGTGTTTTGTTCATTGTGCCTGTCTGCCGGCGCTTTCCCACTTCGTAAGTCTTGGAATCTTTGTTTTTAATATAAAACATATAGAGAAACAGAAATGAACACTTACTACAACAGTGCCCATCTTATGCACAGTAAGACTCTGATATATTCCTGGAGAACATGACAGCATGTGTTTTTTTATGAACGAATGAGAGAGAGAGAGAGAGAGAGAGAGAGAGAGAGAGAGAGAGAGAGAGAGAGAGAGTGGGGGTGGGGGTGTTAGCTATACCTGAAAAACTGTGTGTGTGTGTGTGTGTGTGTGTGTGTGTGTGTGCGCGCGCGCACTTGCACGCGAGTGTACACCTGTCCTTTTTTTTCCCCTAAGGGAAGTCTTTCCGCTCCCGGGATTGGAATGACTCCTTACCCTCTCCCTTAAAACCCACATCCTTTCGTCTTTCTCTCTCCTTCCTGAAGAAGCAACCATCTGTTGCGAAAGCTAGTAATTCTGTGTGTATGTTTGTGTGTTTTGTTCATTGTGCCTGTCTGCCGGCACTTTCCCACTTGGTAAGTCTTGGAATCTTTGTTTTTAATATATTTTTCCCATGTGGAAGTTTCTCTCTATATGTTTTGTTTGAAATAATATCTTGTGAAATATGTGAATTATTGACAAAATTTCGTAATAGAATCGATACTAC
This sequence comes from Schistocerca gregaria, assembly GCF_023897955.1. Lineage (NCBI taxonomy): Eukaryota > Metazoa > Arthropoda > Insecta > Orthoptera > Acrididae > Schistocerca > Schistocerca gregaria. Next base: position 784,964,482 of record NC_064923.1, on the reverse strand, counting down.
CAAACTAAGATTTTTTTTGGCACCGCCAATGGAATGTCTCAGCGGCTGCCACCATTTGCAACGTTAATGTAACTTGAACTGTAGACTGAATTGTTTGTACCCAGAAAAGCTGGGTAGTCTGTCATCACACCAGCACATCATAAACAGACATGGAGTAAACAATTTCACTTTGTAAATTATAACCACACTGTGTCGGGTAAAGTTATTTTCCATCATTCTTATCTTGCTTGTAATTTGGTTAAAAATTTTCTTAAAGTAACTGAATAGTATATTGGATAATGCAAATGGTGTGTTATTGCTCTATAGACGTGAGCTGAGCCATCAACTGTTAAAAACCATTCACCTAGTTTAATTTAGCCCTGGTTGTCAGAGAGGAATGGACTCATAACTTTGTTTTTCAGACCAGTGACAGGTCCATTGAATCACTTGATGCTTGTAACTGTAGTATGTGACAATTTGATAACTGCTTCTTCTGTCATTTCATAGCTTCAATCTTGTATGAAAGCAATTTGCCACTTTTATTTTATACTTCATGGAAATGATTATTGATTCAAACTTGGGGTTGATTTTCCAGTAATTCTGGGATTATTACCACTTGCTTTTTCATTAGTTGCACCAATAGCTATGTACCTGTTATACTGTCATAAAAATACAGTGTTATTCCATTGAAGTATTGCACAATTAAATAAGACTTTTAATTAAAGGCAGCATTGATATTGTTTCACATAACTTAATTTAGTAACTTAATGTTACCATTCCTATTCTTATGGTTTCAGTATTGTGTTTCGAGCAAAGAGACAAAGTATGAAACTGACATGTACTGGGAAAAATACAGTGAAATAAGTTGAAGGGAAATGGTGTATTGTGCTGTATTAAAATCATGCTGTTAGCTATTTCAGCCCAGAACCATTATCACACACATGAAATAAACAGATATGGAAGAACGTCACATGTCTGCACAGATCGTCACGTATAAATAAAGCATTCCATAACTCACATTAACATAACCAGATTTAACAGTGCAATAACATTACTTACATTTGCTATGTCCTCACATTCTTTTACGTCACATTCATAAAACCATAAGTGGTATCCCATCTTAACATACTCTTAAGTGCTGCAGCATTACAACTAAAACAGCTGTTACGATATTGTCAAAGATGCACTTACTTCCGAACATTGTAATCCTTTTGATTAGTTATGTGCAATTTAATTTACTACTGGCATGCCAGACTTAGATGAAGTATTGTCAACCCAGTAACAGTGACCAAAGGTCACATACTATATTCTTTGCAGGATATTAAAATCATATATGAAAGTGTAAATATCATGAAATACTGACAGAGAAAGTAGATGTTAACTACTGGTGTGCCAGACTTAATGAAAGTATTGTAACATAGGTCATCATTGACTTACTGTTACATGCAGATATACGGAGATCAGATTGTTAAAATATTGTACAGATGAGTGATTCATAAAAACACATATTTCAAAAATATTTTAAGTTTTTATTATTCTGATAGATCAGTGGGACCAAATGATAATTTCACAAATAAATCTGTGACTGTATGTCTGCCTTTTGTTACACCAAGATTTGTAAGAAGTGGTAAAAGGAACCTATAAAGATATAAGTCTAAGAGCGCACTTAAAATTCATTGCAACAATATTCCACACAAAAAAAATGAGAAAACATTTTTCTGAAAACCACGTATATGTATCTTACGTTAAGCAAAACACACAGTACAAATCAAATTAGGCAAAGAAAAAAAGTATTGAAACAAGTAGCAATGTTTGGCAAATACAGGTGCGAGGGTAATCCTAAAAGTAAGGTCTCCTTTTTTTTTATAAGTTCATGGACCTGTTTATTTCTACAGTGGTCTACATCAGTTTACAGCTTGAACATTTAGCTGTTTTTCGACATAATCACCATTTCTGTTGATGCATTTTTGTAGAAGCTGGGGCAGTTTTTGTATGCCCATGTCATACCAGCTCACCACCATGCTGTTCGGAAAGTTATGAACCTCTTCTTTCACCTCGTCGTCAGAGCTGAATTGCTTTCCGGCCAAATGTTTTTTAACCTAGGGAACAAGTGATAGTCACTGGGGCGCCAAGTCAGGACTATAGGGTTGATGGGTAATTGTGTTCCACCGAAACTGTTGCCAGGCGAGCGTTGACATGGAGAATGTGTATGCCCTTGCTCAACATTCCTCTCCTCTGGTTCTGAATTGCCCGTTTGAGTTTCTTCAGAGTCTCACAGTACCTGTCAGCATTAATTATGGTCCCAGTGATTCAGCTCCGATGACAAGGTGAAAAAAGAGGTTCATAACTTTCTGAACAGCATGGTGGTGAGCTGGTATGACATGGCCCTACAAAAACTGCTACAGCGTCAACAAAAATGCATCAACAGAAATGGTGATTATGTCAGAAAATAGCTAAATGTTCAAGCTGTAAACTGATGTAAACCACTGTAAAAACAAACAGGTCTATGTACTTATATAAAAAAAGGAGACCTTACTTTTGGGATTACCCTTCTAAAAATAATTTCAACTCATGCATAGAATAAAAGTAGAGTCTACTACAAACATTATCATAGGTCATCAGTGTGTCAAGATTACACACAGAGATCAACTTAATGACTTTTCATACAGAATAATTTTTTTTCTGTGTGCAGTATTGTTGCAATGAATTTTAAGTGTGCTTGTAGACTTATCTCTTTAGTGGTTCCTATGATTACATTCTATCCATCTTGGTGTAATAAAAGGCAGACCTAGAGTCACAGATTTACTTGTCTTGAATTGTCATCTGGTCCCACTGATGTATTGTGGGTAGTATAAACTTCCTATATTTTTGAAGTTTGTATTTTTATGAATCATTCATCTGTATAATGTATCAATAAGCTGGTATCAGTATATCTGTTCGTAACCTTAGGCGCTGATGACCTACATTACAATATTATCACTAAGTCTGGCACGTCACTAGTAAACAGATTCATTCTTTGTCAATATTTCATGATATTTATACTTTCACATAAGATTTTAATGGGTTGCACCTAAATTTCGAAGGCAAAACATTTGTGTGTGAGAAAATGAGCAAAATTATCGCAGAAAAAGGAAACTTAAACAAAATTCTAAATTTCAGAGGTATTATGAATGCATTTTTTAGAGTAAATGGTAGCACAGACCAACATCCAAGCAGCCCTAAAAAAGAAAAATCTGGCTTAACAGCTAATGGTCTTACACAGATTAATTTATGTAATGTAGTTGATACTTCAAGTAAATTAAACGTAAACAATACATTAGTGTCTAGTGGTAACTGCAGTGAAACACTTCCTATGTAGGTAGCTGTGCTTTTGTAAAAAAAATTACAATACGAACACAATTAAATGTTTAATGAATAATACCAGATAAGGAAAGTTGTTACTCAGCATATAGCGGAGATGCTGAGTTGCGATAGGCACAACAAAAAGATTCACACAATTACAGCTTTCGGCCATTAAGGCCATTGTCAGCAGCACACACACACACACACACACACACACACACACACACACACGCGTGCGGACGCAAACGCACAGCTCTCTGAGACTGCAGACGTGTGTGCAAGTTTGTGTGTGTGTGTGTGTGTGTGTGTGTGTGTGTGTGTGTGTGTGTGTAAAACTTTCAAATATATTTATCAACTAGAAAATCAGGTAGAAGAAAATACACTAGAAGAAAATGAAACAATTGTAATTCTGGATTTTATCCTCAAAAAGTGTAACTAGCAATAGGTTCATGAAGTGTATAACTTGCGCTTAAAAACTGATTACCCACCATTTACATTTTACCAAAATTTACACAATTTTTTTAATGTTTTGTGAAATGCGTAGGAGAGGTGCTTCACTGAATTTGATGTCTCTTAGGAGTCCTGTGAGAATGACGAAATGTATGCAATTTTTATTTTATGTTAACTATTGTCTGCTAACTATTGTCTGCTAGTGATTAGGATATGAACTTCATTCTACTGTGGTTTCAGTACGGTATTATTAGTGTGCTGCCTTGGTCACTTCATTAAAGTGTCGAGTACTAAAATTTATACAGCTTGATAAAAATATGTGGTACGGCGTAAGAGAATCATCGGAGCACGTGGTTTATCTTGCAAGACTGATAATAAAGATAAATTATGTGATTCTCTGTGTCATGTGTTCATGCTATTAACATGTAATTACTCTGTTGCCTACATGGTATTCACTGGCTGGGTGTTAAGCATACTGTCTTATGTGATACATAAATGTACATGATAGTTAACTAGATTTGTGATTTCTTTCATGCTATTTGTATCTGATGGAATTGACATTTCAACGAAGTATTATGAGGATCTACAGTTCTCATATTTATATTGTTGTAATTTTGATAGATTTTCTTCCAAAGGTACAGCACGTAACATTATACTGTATTGTGTGTTCTGTATAATCTCTTTTTATGATGCGACTGCATCAATTAAATTGAAATACTGACACTTCATCACTTCTCCCAGCTCCCATTACAACATTTTGTCCCATACCCCATCCCCTGTCAACATTGTCTGTCGCTGTTTAGAGATGATATTTGATTCTGAATTGCAGCCACAAGTTGATTAAGGAGGTATTACTATCTTCTGATGAACAAAATATAGGAACTGGCTTACTGCAATATCATGCACAGATTTCTCTTGAACTCTATGTATGTATTTCTGATACTTACAATTTGTGTTAGTGCAATTGAATGGTCTTCCATTTTTCACTTGTTTGTGCATTTTTACTGAACAGTGTGATAATAAAATAAAGAGTAACAGATGTACAAACTATAACGGTCATATAATTTGTGTGTTTGCTCTGTAATCTTGAAATCAGCCAGATTGCAAAACTATATCATTTGATCATGTGAGAAATTTATCTTTTCTGGTATTTACTTGTTTTAGTATAAATGCAGGATATTTGTAGTGTAAGTATACAGAACACATGGTCATTTGTCATTACTTTTATCAACAAATGCGATTTTTAGTCCTTGGCAGGTGCCACCAGTCTTGTAGTCCCCATACCCCTCCCTCTTCGTATTCATTCCTTACTTATTGTGTATGTTTGTGTTGATTAAAATCATTGCTGTGAAATTGCAGAGGTGTTTCCTGTCATCATTGTTGGGGATTTTTTTACATTGTCACCTGATAATTTATGCAGGAAAGTCAGTCTCAGTATTTTATTTTCTTTGCAGCATTTTCAGAAGAGGATGAAATTCTTGTTGACTCTGCAATAGAGCTTAATGTATTTGATTTCCTCCATCAAACCTTCCTTATCAACGATTCTTTGTATAATGAGGTAAGAACTACTTAAATTTTTGATAGTTTTGTTTGCATGTATTTCAGTTGCACTATTACTGAAATGGATTATTTACAAGAAAATAATAGCATAAAGTGAATCAACTGTCAAATAAAAATTTGTGCACATGAGCATTTTGAATTGTAATGTTATTGCCGGCCGGAGTGGCCGAGCGGTTCTAGGCGATACTGTCTGGAACCGCCCGACCGCAACGGTCGCAGGTTCGAATCCTGCCTTGGGCATGGATGTGTGATGTTCTTAGATTAGTTAGGTTTATGTAGTTCTAAGTTCTAGGTGACTGATGACCTCAGCAGTTAGGTCCCATAGTGCTCAGAGCCATTTGAACCATTTTGTAATGTTACTCCTCCTTAAAAAGAGAAAGAGTGCAGGGTCTGTATATTTAAAGATGACAAACAGCTCTCAAGATGCGTCTAGCATGTGACAAGAACAGCTGGGGCAGCAGGAGATAGAAAGAAGAAACTAACAATTTGATAGTAACAAATCATTAGCAAACTGGAGAAGTTAGAAGCCACAGGTACAGAAAAGAGAGACAAGGAAATGAAGTACCATGAGACAAAGATGTTGACAGATGTCGAGAGACAAGGAAATGAAGTACCATGAGACAAAGATGTTGACAGATGTCAAAAACGTGAGAACAGAGGAATGGAAACTGTAAATAGTAAAAGTAGAGAGGAAAGGAATAAATAAATAAAGAATGTGTTGAACACAGATCTCTGTACCTAGTTTTCAGAAGTTTATTATACCTCAAGGTAGCATGGTAGGGTCATTGCAGTGGATGACAAACTTGGCCAAAGCAGAACATATGTAATTTGGAAATCTGGCCAAACCATTCAAATATTTCAGTCCAGAAGCATTCAGTGCCCTTTGATCTTTTTTTTTGTGTAAAGTGGAACATGCCTAATGTGGAAATGGAATTCAAATTTTAAGACTTAGTTAATGATTCATTGTATAATGCAGAAAAAATTACACAGTACTACTGTGTGTTTTAATTATTCATGTCTTTACTAGAATATTAATTTCAACACGAAGATTGTACAGTCCTGACAATGCCATTATGTGAAAGACATGAGTATTGTTTCATTAAACAATGGTTTTACTTTCAAGAGCAAACATTCAAAAGAAATGCACTTTCTGCATTGTTTTCTGCCAGTTTCAGTTGATGTGATATGTAGCACATGATGTTGAACAAAAAGTATGTTTCCCTAACATTTAATGAAAAGCTTAAGGTAATCCTGGTGAGTGCAAAAGACACTATTTGGGTGCTAAATAATATTGCATTTCCATTGTGGTAAAACACAACTATCTGTAACTGTAAGAATAGTGTGGGAATGGATCATAAGTGTACGTACTAAAAAACTTAAGTCTGTCTGAGCCCGTGCTGCAGAGCAACACTTGGAAATTACTAAAGAGAATACGGAGTTTAAGGCAGCCAAAGGATGGCTGGACAGTTTCAAAGAAAGACACAACATTGTATGGAACAAAGTGTGTGAGAAACCTAAGAATGAGCAGGAAAGTGTAGCAACAGAATGGAAGACAATACTGCACAACCTGACTGCAAATTATGACTCGAAAAACATGTTCGGTGCCAATGAAGCAGGTCTCTCTTATAGTGCACTGCCTTCATAATCTCTAGTAGCTAGAGGTGGAAGAATGACCAAGAAAAGACTTACTATACTGCTGTGTGGAAATGTGTTACGTGAAATGTAAAAGTCACTGGTGATTGCAAAAGCAGCAAAAACCCGTTGTTCCAAAAACATAGATGTAAGTAATCTTCCAGTTGCATGGTGAAGCAGTAAAATGGTGTGGATGGTGAGTGGTCTTATGGCAGAATGGCTGGGCTCTTTAGACGCCAAAATGAAAAAAAGTAAATAGGCAACTTCTCTTTTTCATAAATAAATCAACTACCACTCAAAAGTCAACTTACCAAATAGCCGCATACAACCCATAAGCCAGGGAAGTATTTACTCACTGAGTCCCATTGTAGGTGATTGTATTGATGCACTCTCTTATTATTCGTGTTGAAGAAGTCAGAAGTGTGTTAGCTCTTGCATGCTAATTTTCTGATGTGTATGCAGTAAATTGGATTGGCATGGGAGTAAGGGAGGCAAAGCATGAAAACTGTCACATAGTTTTTCAACACAGTGTGCTTTGGAGGTGAAGAAGAAGAAGAAGAAGAAGATGCTTCTGCACTCATCAAAGCTCAAGAAAATGCAGCAGCAGTTGGTGAATTAATACAAATGCAAAATATTTCATGCCATCCATACGACTACTTTTGGTGTGATGATTTTCTGTCAACTGTCTCCACTTTTACTTCGCCAACAGATCTAATAGAAATCCACAACCCAAATGGTGATGAGGAAACAAACGAAGGAGAGGAGCAGCAAAGTCATGTTGTATAAAAGTTAATGTGCCTGAAGAAGCAGTTGCATTCATAAATGATGATTGCAATTTGCAGCACACACACATTCTCTCAAGCCATTGGAACTATGGTATAGTGGAAAAATTTGAATTTTCGGTTCAAAAATTAGCTCTGAGCACTAGGAGACTTAACTGCTGAGGTCATCAGTCCCCTAGAACTTAGAACTACTTAAACCTAACTAACCTAACGACATCACACAAATCCATGCCCGAGGCAGGATTCGAACCTGTGACCATAGCGGTCGCACGATTCCAGACTGTAGCGCCTAGAAAATTTAAAGAAAATAAACAGCAATAATATGTATGTACAACAATAAACAAATTTTAAAGTTACAGCAAAAATACAGACGTACCATATTATGTATCAATTAAGTGTAACAGTCTGTAGTTGAGTCAGCATAAATTGATCCTTGACAGTTGCAGGGGGCTGGATCAGCAGCTTTGTTGGCCTACCTCAACCAGTAACTTAATGTGATTTTGTAAACATCTCTACACAACTGTGTAGATGGCTACTGCTTTCGCCTGCAGCCTTAGTGCTTTGCATTTGAAAGCTGGCAACAGCATTGCGGGCTGTCAAGGATCGTGTTATGCTGTTTCAACTTAGGCGTTATAGTGTACAATATACAGTAAATGAACATCTGCTGTGAAGGTGTGTGAATATGGACATAATTATAATCTTATACTTTTGTGCAAGATACTTAACAAATTTTGTGTAGCTTTGTGTGTTTTATGTAAACAAGAAACTTATCCAATTTGGAAAATTACTTTGGTCCCATGTGACTCCATTCTGAACAGTGGGCTTAATGTGCACCTCTTTCAGTTTGAAATGTGATGTATCATTGCTATCAAAGTCTGTTAATATAACATTCCACCAACAATAGTTACAGGCATGTTCCTGTGAATGTTTCATACATAGTATAGTAGTTAGACAGTGGCATGGTGTGACACTAAATGTTGACGGAGAACACTTACGAAGGAATTGAGAGAGGCCTGAGGAGTGTATAACTAGTAAAATTGTTGATAAAATTGTCTATCCTAGCTGAATTTGGAATAATGACTAATAAATGAGATGACAACAAAAAATTTCTTTTGTGATTGTGAAAACAAGTAAAGTTAAACTTGCTCTCACGGACAACCATAACTTTGAATTTCAACCTGGAAATTTCAACTTCTTTGTTGGTTGCTATAGTTTGTGTAACCTTTTTGAATCACCCTACATAAGCTCAAAAGTATATCATTAAGGGTGCAATCTTTTCCCACACAGATGTGCCTTTGTTACATGTGGCTTAATAATTAAATCCACCATGTTAGTAGGCCTAATTAATAGGCAGATTTGTAATCTACCTAGCACAGCCAAGTTTGTTGCAAGTACAGTTCACAGCAATTACTTAAACAATCCCTCCCCCAAATTTGAACTACTGTCAATAATGGTAAAACAATAGGTGTGTATCTGTCTAAAAAGACCTCTATCACTGTGATCAATGTTATACTTGAGAAACTTTGTTAGTCAGTCGTTTCTCTTTTATATGATATACGAGAAAAATTCCCCTCTGCAAATTAATACAACAAAAGATAACAACTCAGTTCAGTAGAGCATGGCTCAAGACTGTCAACATCTGCATCTACATACCGTATTTACTAGAATTTAAGCCGCACTTTTTTTCCGGTTTTTGTAATCCAAAAAACCGCCTGCAGCTTAGAATCGTGTGCAAAGTAAGCGGAAGTTCTGAAAAATGTTGATAGGTGCCGCCACAACTAACTTCTGCCATTGAATATATGTTGCGCTACACAGGCATGCTTTGCAGGCACAAAGATAAATACTGGCGCCAAAACCTCTGCGTCAATAAATAAATTAAAAAAATAAAGGTGTAAGACGAGCTTTTTTCTCCGCCTCGAGTTTTGACCACTGCATTTCCATACATTATCCAACAAAGTAAATACAAATTCCGTATTGTTCATCTTTGAATGTCGCAGCATTTCAATGTACTATGAAAATCCGACTAGCAAGAGTGTTTGGGATGTTTGTTGATATGGCCAACTCTACATTCTGAATTTTTTCCTACCTGTGAGAAGAGATGGTTGCTAATAGGAACTTTTATGAATTGTGAATCACATGCAGTATCCTTTTCACCACAAGTGTAATACGAATATAAACATTTTGCCATGTATTCTTTCGTGTATGCTGCTATCTCGTTTAAATCCTGTCTGCCTAATAAACTACGAAACTAGAGTGAGACAACAGCAAACGCGGAAGAATATACATATCATGTCATGTTTATATTCATATTATTCTTATGCCTAATAGTGATACAGTCAGAAATGTAGCTCGGCAATTGACTAGATTTTTAAATCTAAGATGACTCTAATTTCTGTGCAGAATGGAATGTACTAAAGAGGCGCCTGCAGAGATTTTCAAACGGAGAAAAATTTTTGCTTACTCTCATTCAGAACATCTGCTATCATACACAGTCTCTCTCTCTCTCTCTCTCTCTCTCTCTCTCTCTCTCTCTGTGTAAGCAGCGGTAGCGTGCGCAAAAGCAAGCCATGCCGCGAGCGGCTACAAGCCGTACACACTCATTATCAGAATGCGACAAACAATGCATGACACAGTACAGTAATGCATTTTCGGTTTAGAGTGACGTAAACACCTATAACAAAGAGAACGGCACTTATCGGATCAAAGAAAAATAATCAATCAATTCAAACCAGACGAAGCATGTGAAAAAGGAAGGGTACCCATATAAATATGGATGGAGCGCCTGATGCATAGCAATGTCTACCTGGTAACTGCTAAGCTTACGACTCGAACCAAAGTACTGTAGCTGTATCGTCATTCATTCAACCTAAATTGTGTTTCATATTACAAAGGACCAACTTTGTTGCGATTTGGAGGTGCAGCCTAAAACTTTTCTCTCCCCATGAATTTAGAGTCTCAAATTTCAGGTGCGGCTTAGATTCGGGAAAATGTTTCCCTTGATTTCGAGTTCCATTTTTCAGGTGCGGCTTAGATTTTAGTGCGGCTTACATTCGAGTAAATACGGTACATACTCCACAAGTCAACATATGGTGCATAGCAGAAGGTACCACATACCACAACTAGTCATTTCCTTTCTTGTTCTATTCGCAGATAGAGCAAGGGAAAAATGAGTGTCTAAAAGCATCTATATGAGCCCTGATTTCTCACACGTATTTTCGTGGTTCTTACATAAAATATACATTGGTAGCTGTAGAATCATTCTGCAGTCAGTAGTCGGATCCCAGTTCTCTAAATTTTGGCAACAATGCCTCACTAAAAGAGCATTGTCTTCCCTCCCGGGAGTCTCATTTGAGTTCTCAAATCATTGCCATAATACTTGCGTGCTGATCAAACCTACTGGTAACAAATGTAGCTGCACACCTCTGAATGGCTTCGCTGTCTTTCATTAATCACACCAGGGAGGATCCTAAACACTTGAACAGTGCACAAGAATTGGTCACACTAACATTCTGTATGCCATCTCCTTTATGGGTGAACTACACTTTATCAAAATTCTTCCAATAACATGGAAGTCGAGCATTCACCTTCACTACAACCAAGCTGCATTAATTCCATTCCTCATAACTTTGCAGTGTTACACTTAGATATTTAATTGATGTAGCTGTGACAAACATCACCGTACTAGTGCTGTATCCAAACAATACAGGATTGTTTTTCGTAATCATCCGTGTTAACTTACATTTTTCTAGATGTAGAGTAAGTTGCCATTGATCACACCAACTAGATACGTTGTCATCTTGTATCCTCGTACAGTCACTCAATGATGACACCTCCCTGTACACCGCACGTCACCAGCAAACAGCTGCAGTTTGGTGCTTATCCTGTCAGATTATTTGTGTATATAGAGAATGAGAACAGTCCTATCACACTTCTCTGGGTCACTACTGACAATACCCTTGTCTCTGATGAATACTCACCATCAAAGACAACATTCTGGGTACTGTTACTTATGAAGTCTTCAGGCCACTCTTATACCTGGAAACCTATACTGTATGCTCATACTACTGTGGGGCACCATGTCAGATGCTTTCCAGAAATCTAGCAATATGGAATCTGCCTGTTGCCCTCCATCCATGGTTCATAAGATATCATATGAGATAAGGGCAAGCTGAATTTCGCACAGCGGTGCTTTCTAAGTCTCTGCTGATTTGTGGGCAGAAGCTTTTCTCTCTCAGGGGATTTTATTGTTTTCAAACTCAAAATGTCTTCCAAGAATTAGATCACACTACTCAGTGCTCGATAAGAGTGCTGAAATTTGCAATGCACAAATTGTGGCACCGAAATTAAAATTAATAGTCTGGACTGTCGCACAGGTAAACAGTGTTGTCTTGTGATCTAACAGTGACTGCAAGAAAGTGTAAAGTACACAGTCAATGAAGGTATGTTTTGTTAGCTATCCTCCTCATTGTATCGAACTTGAATTAATTAAATGTGGTTTGTTGCAGATTGCTAATTATAATTTCCACTCCTTCTTACCTATTGTAGCATAGTTTATTTCAGTTTAACACTTCATAAGTTTTGTTTCTGTAGTTATCTCTCTTCTACTCCCTTTCCTTTTGGAGCAAAAAGTTCGACACCTTTATAAGCTCATGTGTCACAAACTTTTTGTCTGTTTGTATTGATTGTCTTCCTGGTCTATATACCTTTCATGTCTGTATCAGCTTTAATCAAAGACTTTTGTGCTTTAGCAGAGGTACTATTTTATCAAAGGAAAATCAACTAAGATAACTAATTAATTTGAGACAGAATATCCGGCCAGTACTTAACTCTAGGAGGCAAAATGTTCATTACTTCCTACAGGCATGAACCGTGAAAAGACATGGACTCTCCTGCAACCAGTTGGCTCCAGTCATTGTGGGGTCTGAAAAATAGACCCTTCCACAATGCACCCTCTTCTCCTCCCTGAGGAAGGAACTATTAGTTCTGAAATGTAGGTGGTGTGCCATTTATGTTATGGTGTGCATCTGTCAGAAGTAATGCACATTTCATATCATGAATTTAAGTACTGGTCAGCAATTCTGCCTCAGTTTTATCAGACAGTGTTTTAAGTAGTCTCATTGACTGCTTGATGCTTCACAAATTGTTTCTTGTATTTCATGTAACTTAATCCAGATTTAAATAAGAATACTTTCTCTTTCTTGTTGACAGGCATTCTACTTGCAAAGATTACACACACTGATTACAGACTTCATCATGTTCATGCCTTTCAAGGTCAAAGAACTTCGAAATCGGGCAGATGAAACTGCTCGTACGATGCAAGTGTATATGCAGGTGAGTGGGAGTATCCTTTTCCCATGTGCCCTCCATTATATTATAAAATTATGTTTTGATGAACTCTTTTCTGTCTATGAAAATATTAATTGCCCGAGAAAGTGTTGTTATAATTTTTGATGTCCAGCACATATTTTTTAGGCAATCTGGAGTAAAAAACTACTGATGATGACCATAGATGTTAAGTCCCATAGTGCTCAGAGCCATTTGCTCAGAGTACAAAACTACTGTTGCTGAGTACATATTTTGATTTGTTCTGAAGGACCCTGCTCCCGACAAAAGAAATTGCAAAAGTCTAAAAGTGTGGCACCAAACACAAAAATGGCTTCCACTAACACTAAAAAGTTTATACTCTGCTCAGAGGAGTATGCTTACCACATAAGTGACATTTAATAACCAACACTTCTGTTGGCTGCTCAGTTGGTTAGTTTGTGGCCCTCAGCGTTGAGTTCCTTGGCACCGTTACCAAACTAATTTAAGACAAATGTTGCAAAAATATTTAAAATTTTGTGTTGAAAGGTAAAATATGAAATTGAAATCTGATTCACTACGCCCCATTCTCCTTTGCACAGAAGTGCGAATGACGCAAGAGCCAGTCTGTAAAACTGATTGATCAAATACCCATACAATAACTACACTATAACTAAAATAATGTAAGGAGGATTGTCAGTTTTTGATCACTGAGGAGGGAAAAAGAAAAAAAAAATATTTTGAGCCAGCCACACTAACATACATGAAATGTTGTAATAACCTTTGTAAGTATTTCGCAACACGGACCGCACTAGTTTCATCATCTCTTGACATAGAGGTCAGATCATCTGGTAATGCAAAACACACCCTGTTACATCATCATCTGTATATACCGGTACGCCACAATCGCTCTCCACTGGTGGGCTCAGTCACTGGAGGAGAAATCCTTGCATCAGAGCACAGTGCCCTACCTACAGGCACATCGAAAGTACTTCTTCCTGGTTCAGCGGCCAGAAAGAGGACTGCTACAGCTGTATTGTCCCCTGCAAGAGCAATGAATCCCCGTTTGGATGCCATATAAAATTCCGTAAAACTTGGATTTTAAAATGAAGCTTTAGGTAAAATTGTTTATGTACCCTAATAACTCTAAAGTAATTCTTGATACCCCTATTAGCCAGACTGGCGAACATTCCCACCCTTGATAAAGCACAGTAATAGGGTCCTGATTAAGTGCCACTATATCTGACTTGGTATAAATCCAAAATGACATTGTTGCTCATAGCCTGTTTACAAATGCTCACACCATTGGAGAGTGAGCAACAGTACAGAATGCCAGTGACCACAGGGTTGAAAGTAGGCTGCACGCACATTGCATGTTGAGGGTCTTCCTCTTGAAGACAAGTAGTGGCTCACCAGGCTCTGTGTAGAGGCTGGGAATCAAACTGGTCTTAAATGCCTTTGTTGCCAACCTAATCTCCTCACAGTGAACAGCACTGGCGATTTTAAGATGTGATGGCCTAGATGAGTCATGAACTGTACATTCGTAGTGAAGGCAGGCACACACACAAGCCTCTAAGAACTGGAGTGGACATGTTCAGTCTGATCATCTGCTGAGGCTGAGGCATTTTAATATATTCAGTGAGTAGGATTTTAGCCAGTATAATCTCAGGTGTGGTAACTGTGTCAGCCTCTGATGAAGTGTAAGACACAGAAATCTCAATGAACTGTTGAAACTGAGGACAGTGACAGAGTCATACCAAATGGTGAGCATCTCGTGGAACACGGCCCGTCTCGGCTCAGTATATGTCTGGCGAATGTGGGGTACCTTAGCTGGGGACCGATGGCACCTGCCAGTCCTCTGTAACAGTAAGCTCTGGGCCTGTTTCAGCAACTGCTATATGCACATTAGTGGATTGTTGTCTGTCATTGGGAGCTGGCACGGGTTCTGGCCTTAATGATATTCATTGCGAGGATACAAAATGCTAATTGGGTGTTGGCTGTTTAGGTGAAAAATTCATTAGCAGGCAGCCACAGTGGCACCTGCCAAATCATCGTGTATAAGGCTTATTCATTCTTCTGCTGTCTTACTTAATCATTGAACCAGTGACACAGCCAAATGAGTCTAGTAACATCTTTTACTGTGTATGCGTGTGAGTTCGTACTAGCAAAAACTGTAAACAAATAGTTACAGTTCCTCATAAATGGTATTTTATATGAAGAATATTGACTTCATTCTAGTATTTGACTCTATAAAGATAATTTTTTCCCATCCATTTTCCTACTTTTCAATACTAAGGTTATCTACTATTGACAGTTTTGGTTCACCACCTGTAGCCGTGCATGCACACTAACTGCAATCAGCTCAGAGATCATGAACAGCTTTCTGCCTCTGCACAATTCTGCACTGCACGGTGGAGTGCGTTTAGCGTGGATGCAGTTTTAGGCACAACAGCTATTCTTGCTATATTATTAATGACTGCAGTGAAAAAAAGGCACAAAGATTTAACATGTTGACACGTACTGAGACTAGTATGTACATACGAATGTACTTGCATTAGTGTAATACCTACAGAATGAATTATCCCCTCCAAACAGCTAATGAAGCCTCTACATCTACACAAATAACAATAAGCATTAATAATGTTTGTGCAACTGTTAAATTCCCATCTTCATAATCAAAAGATTAGTGAGGAAATAAAAAGCAAGACTACATAAGAGAGAGTTCAGAGCTGTCAGATTGCTTAACACTAGTATTATCTTATGGACTCGACATAAGCTCTACAGATACTACGGACTATGGAGTCTGTCCAATAGGGTGATCAAGCCCATCATGAGTTTGCATTGCGAGGTAGATTCCCCAACTTGGTGGAAGAATGAGGATGAAGAGCAAGACAAGCCTCACCGTTACGGTTGCTCCCATGTTGCAGTGAAATATTAATGGTTTCAGGACACATGTGTAGGGTAGCTCTCTGTGCTTGTTAGAGACATTTTGAAATTACTGAGCTCTTTGCTCAATCCACTGCAAGGAATGAGTGGGAAAATGACAGGAGGAGGAGTAACTTTGTTTGTAAATAATACACACAACTCCTCTGCTATATCTCTTGTTATCGACTAGCAGGCAGCTGCAGTTGAAAGCATGTGATACAGTAGATTACAGTATGCTCTCACTACTTGCCCCTACAAGAGGCAGTCAGATACAAGTCTTTATAAAAGACCTTAGAGAACAACATCCTCGATCATTTTTCTTGCTGAGAGACTTCAGTGTACCCAATGTTTAATGAGGCTTGGGGGTGTCAGAGGACTATGTGATGTCTCAGGAGCTGTGTACACCATCTCTGGCAGCCACAGTCATTTCTGCACTATTAATGAATCGTCCACAGCCATGGGTCCCTCTTTCTCCTTACTTGCTGTCGCAGTTTCTGATCAGTGAGTAGGTACTGATGACTTACATTCTGGTAACTATGTCCCATTGTGGATACAGCTAGCAAATGGAGCAGTCCCTGAAAGGGAGCTACCAAGATGGTGATTAGCAGAGCCAACTGTATGCTGTGGAGCCTGCTGACTGTTTCTGGACTTTTAAGCAGGATCCATGAATGGGTGGATAACATAGTGTGTTCCTTCATGCTGCTGATGTATCTGTAACAAAGTCCTTGGGCCACCTTAGGAGGCAGCATGTACCTTGATGAGTGACCTACTATTTGCTGTTGATGTTAATTTGGCTTTATGTGCTGATAATACATCAGACCTAATTGAAAATGAGATTTCTGGAAGAATTCCAGAAAGTGCCAAGACATTTTAGAACAACCTGAATCTTGGTTCCATCAAAATAGACTAAACCCAAATGTAACTAAAACCAAAATGATGCAGTTTGAAACTAAATCGTTGGAAAAGAGTGAAAAGAATATAACTTAACAATCATTAGAATGTCACAGAGGCAAATCGTGTTATGTCCTTAGTTCTAAATTTTGATAAAAAGTTAGATTAGAAGGTACACATTCACTACTTAGCAAACAAATTGAGTAGGTGAGCATGTTCAGTGCTTATTTTGTAAGATAACACAACCATAGGCACCAGAAAGGTAGTTTACCATAGCTGCTTTGAGTTGGTTGTTGGTTATGGTATAATTTTCTGGGGGAATTCAGCAAGTGTCTCAAGGCTCCTAGCATTTTTTTAAAGTAATATGTGTGTTGCCAAGCAGTGGCAATCCTGTTGACCACTGCTAAAAAATTTTTATGTTTGAGGTGCTCTTATTCAAAAACCAATATATCTTTGACGCTTCCCATTTCCACCACAATCACAACATTCACTATAGTGATGATTTTAATCTTGCTGTACAACATTTAAAACCCTTATGCCCAAACACCAAAGAATATGGAATTAGAAATTCACACTATATTTAACATGGATTGCTCTTTACTCTTCTGGTAGAAAAGTGCTATTATTCTATTAAAGAATTCACTTAGAACAGTTTCATAGTTTGAATAAGGGAAAAGTATGTTTTATTTTTGTGTACTGAGAACTATAAGTATTTTTGTGGCTAGGCCTAAGAAATTATTTAAAATAATGTAAATTTTTGTAGTTCTCCTAAAATGTTGTTATTGTACAACTTCACATGACTCCTATAAATCAAATCTAACATTGTGAAAATTATATGTAATTAGGTGAATAAATCACATTTCACAGTGCCATTAAGCAATCTGGGTCAGGTGTGTGACAAACTTGCCTTGGTGGAATGTAACAATACCAGAGAAGGAAAGATGATACTCATCATATAGTGAACATGCTGAGTTGCAATAGGCACAACAAAAAAATTCACACAGTTATAGCTTTCGGCCATTAAGGCCTTTGTCAGCAGTATACACACACACACACACACACACACACACACACACACGTCTGCAGTCTCAGAGAGCTGAAACTACACTGCGAGCAGCAGCACCAGTGCATGATGGGAATGGCGACTAGGTGGGGGTAAGGAGGAGGCTGGGGCGGGGAGGGGAGGGATAGGATAGGATAGTATGGTGGGAGTGGCAGTCAGTGAAGTGTTGCAGTTTAGATGGAGGGCAGGAGAGAAGGTGTGGAGGTGGGAGGGGGAAAGTAGTGGAAAGGAGAGAAATTAAAAGACTGGGTGTGGCAGGGAAACAACGGCTGTGTAGTGCTGGAATGGGAACAGGGAGGGGGCTGGATGGGTGAGGACAGTGACTAATGAAGGATGAGGTCAGGAGGGTTACAGGAACATATGATGTATTGCAGGGAAAGTTCCCACCTGTGCAATTCAGAAAAGCTGGTGTTGGTGGGAAGGATCCATATGGCACAGGCTGTGAAGCAGTCATTGAGATGAAGGGTATTATGTTTGGCAGCGTGTTCAGCAACAGAGTGGTCCATTTGTTGTTTGGCCACAGTTTGTCGGTCGCCGTTCATGTGGACAGACAGCTTGCTGGTTGTCACGCCTACATACACTCCTGGAAATGGAAAAAAGAACACATTGCCACCGTTGTGTCAGACCCACCATACTTGCTCCAGACACTGCGAGAGGGCTGTACAAGCAATGATCACACGCAAGGCACAGCGGACACACCAGGAACCGCGGTGTTGGCCGTCGAATGGCGCTAGCTGCGCAGCATTTGTGCGCCGCCGCCGTCATTGTCAGCCAGTTTGCCGTGGCATACGGAGCTCCATCGCAGTCTTTAACACTGGTAGCATGCCGCGACAGTGTGGACGTGAACCGTATGTGCAGTTGATGGACTTTGAGCGAGGGCGTATAGTGGGCGTGCGGAAGGCCGGGTGGACGTACCGCCGAATTGCTCAACACGTGGGGCGTGAGGTCTCCACAGTACATCGATGTTGTCGCCAGTGGTCGGCGGAAGGTGCACGTGCCCGTCGACCTGGGACCGGACCGCAGCGACGCACGGATGCACGCCAAGACCGTAGGATCCTACGCAGTGCCGTAGGGGACCGCATCGCCACTTCCCAGCAAATTAGGGACACTGTTGCTCCTGGGGTATCGGCGAGGACCATTCGCAACCGTCTCCATGAAGCTGGGCTACGGTCCCGCACACCATTAGGCCGTCTTCCGCTCACGCCCCAACATTGTGCAGCCCGCCTCCAGTGGTGTCGCGACAGGCGTGATTGGAGGGACGAATGGAGACGTGTCGTCTTCAGCGATGAGTCGCTTCTGCCTTGGTGCCAATGATGGTCGTATGCGTGTTTGGCGCCATGCAGGTGAGCTCCACAATCAGGTCTGCATACGACCGAGGCACAGAGGGCCAACACCCAGCATCATGGTGTGGGGAGCGATCTCCTACACTGGCCGTACACCTCTGGTGATCGTCGAGGGGACACTGAATAGTGCACGGTACATCCAAACCGTCATCGAACCCATCGTTTTACCATTCCTAGACCGGCAAGGAAACTTGCTGTTCCAACAGGATAATGCACGTCCCCATGTATCCCGTGCCACCCAACATGCTCTAGAAGGTGTAAGTCAACTACCCTGGCCAGCAAGATCTCCGGATCTGTCCCCCATTGAGCATGTTAGGGACTGGATGAAGCGTCGTCTCACGCGGTCTGCACGTCTAGCACGAACGCTGGTCCAACTGAGGAGCCAGGTGGAAATGGCATGGCAAGCCATTCCACAGGACTACATCTAGCATCTCTACGATCGTCTCCATGGGAGAATAGCAGCCTGCATTGCTGCGAAAGGTGGATATACACTGTACTAGTGCCGACATTGTGCATGCTCTGTTGCCTGTGTCTATGTGCCTGTGGTTCTGTCAGTGTGATCATGTGATGTATCTGACCCCAGGAATGTGTCAATAAAGTTTCCCCTTCCTGGGACAATGAATTCACGGTGTTCTTATTTCAATTTCCAGGAGTGTAGAATGCAGCACAGTGGTTGCAGCTTAGCTTGTAAATCACATCACTGGTTTCAAAGGGAGCCCTGCCTTTGATGGGATAGGTGGTGTGTGTGTGTGTGTGTGTGTGTGTGTGTGTGTGTGTGTGTGTGTGTGTGTGTGTGTGTGTTTACTGCTGACAAAGGCCTTAATAGCCGAAAGCTACAATTGTGTGAATCTTTGTGTTGTGTCTATTGTGACTCAGCATCTATGCAGCACAGTGGTTGCAGCTTAGCTTGTAAATCACATCACTGGTTTCAAAGGGAGCCCTGCCTTTGATGGGATAGGTGGTGTGTGTGTGTGTGTGTGTGTGTGTGTGTGTGTGTGTGTGTGTGTGTGTGTGTTTACTGCTGACAAAGGCCTTAATAGCCGAAAGCTACAATTGTGTGAATCTTTGTGTTGTGTCTATTGTGACTCAGCATCTCCACTATATGGTGAGTTGCAACTTTCCTTCTTTGGTATTGTTACATTCCATCCTCGATTTTCCATTGTTCGAAACTTGCCCCAGTAGTTACAGAAATATCAATCTTATGAGTTGAACATAATCTTGCCTGGAAATTGGAGACAGGCATCTCCTGAGCCATTCTCAGTGTGGGGTCTGGAGGTGTTTTCCCACTATTGATGATCGGGCCGCACTGACGGCAGCTGTGCAGTAGGCCTTAGTACAGACACAACATTGCATGTGATATTTTCTTTTCCATTAATTCTGTGTTTCTTATTACAACACCTTTTTCTAGTACTGAGTACATTAAGTTCTGTCTGATAGCTATGGACATGAATATAGTGCCCGTTAAGGAAGTATTTTAAGTGTTACTCTCTCTTCCATTGCCATAAATTTGTTTAGTGCCTACATTAAGGAGTCTACCATACCGCTCCTTATTCATGGATGGTTTTGCATTTTTTTTCTTCTCTTTCACTCCTGCAGCATCGACTTATCAGTTGCAACTAGCATTTGAGAGGTTTTTAATTTTCTACAAGTGTGTGTGTGTGTGTGTGTGTGTGTGTGTGTGTGTGTGTGTGTGTGTGTGTGTGTGTGTGTGTTTTATTTCAACTGTTCTTATTGTAATTCTTTGTGTGACTTGCAAATTAGAGAGGTTGTGGGGCCTCATATTTTATTTAAAGCACTATTGGTTACCACACCTAAAAGACCTGAAGGTTGGCTTGCTTAAATCAATGAACAAATTTTCAAGTGCTTTAGCCGCAGGTCTGGGAGAACAGACATTCATGGCACACCTGATCCACTTTCTTAAGATCACTGTATTATTGCGTATTGATGGTGTATGGTTTAGGAAGACTTAATTATCACAATATTATCCTTACTCTTCGCCAAGAGTATATCGGGCTAACCAGAAGTGCTCTCAGGAACAGCTGCTTATGCAGTCTGTGCTGGGACTGGTGACCCAGCATTTTCCATCTGTCACAAGCTTATTTACTGTTTAAAGTTCACCAGACTGACACTTTTGCTCGCTCTATTCTGGAACAAAATTTCTCAAATTGTGTGTGGGCAATGATACCACTTGGAATTGGAACAAAAATTGAGCTGGATACACTCGGTGTGCTGTCGTAGTTGCACAAGAGACCCCTGGGATTTTTTTAGGTTATTGGGTTACAGTAGCTACTACACTCTTGCTTGTTTTTAATCCAGTATTTTATGAAATTGTGAATGCACGCTACTCCTGTGTAGCTGCATTCACGAATGGGTCTAAGTAGGGGCTCCCTTCGGCTACCGTGTCATTCTCATCGATTGTGTCCACGAGGTCGATCTGTCCAGAGAATTCGGTGTGCTCGGTGCAGAATTATTTGCCATCTTGAAGGTACTGGACTAAGTGAAACTACTAAATTTCCTCATCTGCTCTGACTCCCTCAGTGCCCTTTAGTCCCAACAATACTTGAACCCAGAAGTAAAGTAGTTCAGAATGGCCAGTACGTCCTTCTCCACCTACTGAGGCTAGGGGTGGATGTGTCATTCGTATTGGTTCCAGGGAACTTGGGAATTCGAGGTAATGAATTGGCAAATGTAGTAGCCAGGGAGGCATGTAGTGATAATCAGTTGATGCGGTATGCTGTACCCCTACAATCTACACCCTTGCTATTGAGGTACAGTCATATGTTGGTGGGAAGAAGGATGTTTGAAAGTGACAAACAATAAGAGTGACTACTAAAGTTAAAATTACAGCTGTGGTGTACCTCCATCCAGCCACACAAACGATATGACATCCTTCATACTTTTTTGTGTTCAGGACACAGTCATGTATCGTCTGGATTTTGCTCCAGAGTGGGGACCCTGCAACGTGTAGTGCTTGGGAAGTACAGATCAGTGTGTCACATTTTAGTTTACTGTGAATTATGTAGAGACGAGGGCAGCAGCTGATGTAGGCATAGGAATGCTCCGTATTTCAGCCAATAATTATACAAAGGTGGTACAAATTATAAGGTTTTTTGAGATATTTAACTTGCTCATTAAAATATGATGCAGAAAATTTTCAGTGTGTTAGTAAAGTGGCTGGCTCATCTACATGTTTTACAAGTGATGAACAAGCTACCCAGTCAAGTGTCATTATTTTAATCTCCTCATAGTATTATTTGTTTTTAAACAATCTTAGACCATTTGACCAAATTACAATATTTTCCAGATTGTGCGCATGCCTGTGTGTGCATGTGTGCGTGTGTCAGTGGCCATGAGAGAGATTGGACAGTGAGAGTGGAATTTCAATTAATGAACATTGTATTTAATATATTTATTTTGATGTACACATTTTAACAGTATTTGTCTCTAATCATGTTAGTAAAGGCACTAAAAACCCTGTTGTAGAGTCTCTCTCTCTCTCTCTCTCTCTCTCTCTCTCTCTCGTTAGTTAGTGCAAAGGTGTTTTGATTACTGTGCTGCCAAACTATTAAACTTACTTCTCACTGATTTTAAAAAGCAAAGAATGAAATTGGAAACCCATTTTCAAAATAAAATTATTGCAGTTTCTGTTTTGAACACACTTCCTTATGTCATGATGGTTTGAAAATGAAGTAAATGATAATGATAATCAGTTTAGTTCTTCTAATGCCAATACAAGTATTAAATATCTGAAGTTATTACTGTGGAACATATATGTGCATATTGGGATTGTGACACATTGCTTCCTGTCTACTCACTGTCTTCTTCTAAAGCTTTTGTTTTAGACTGTGTACTGTGTTAACATCTATAAAAAGTTACTTTGCTAGACCAAAATAAGTATATAAATATTTAAGGTTTTTTACTGGTATTTTTGCTTTGCAATTTTCAAATAAACTGTTTTAATTTGCTTTTCTCATACTCTTATTGCAGGAAGGTTTAGAGCCTCCAGCAAGACTTCCACATCATTATGAGCATATGTTACTAGCCATGGCTCGTTTGTATCATTGTGATAGATTACAACAGGAACTTGTCCTTGAATACTGGAATCCTCCAGAAGAAAACAGAGGGAATATACTTCCATTCCGTAGTACCCCTCGAAAGGTTAGTAACTGTAGGATATTAACTGACTTGTTACTTTAAAAGAGGATTGTGTTATATGCAGACCCTGAACTAGTAGCATTATTCCAAAAATTACTGTCACATGGAAGAGGAGCAGGGGGAGGGGGGGGGGGGGGGTGTGAATCAGTGAAGCTATGAAATTGGCAAATAGTGGCTTTTATATATATAAAACTGGTCAATTTTTAAAGGGCTGTAACTTACCAAACGAAAATGTTGTTATATCGATAGAGACACTAACACACACACACACACACACACACAAAAATTCCAGATTTCGAAACCAACGGTTGCTTCACCAGGAAAGAGGGAAGGAGAGGGAGAGATGAAAGGATGTGGATTTTAAGGGAGAGGGTAAGGAGTCATTCCAATCCCGGGAGCAGAAAGACTTACCTTAGGGGGAAAAAGGGACAGGTATACACTCGCTAGCGCGCCCACGCACACACGCACGCACACACGCACACGCACACGCACACGCACACGCACACGCACACGCACACGCACACGCACACGCACACGCACACGCACACGCACACGCACACGCACACGCACACGCACACGCACACGCACACGCACACACACACACACACACACACACACACCCATCCGCACATATACATACACAAGCAGACAGCAGGCCTTTACATATGTCTGTATATGTGCGATGGATGTGTGTGCGATGGATGTGTGTGTGTGGATGTGTGTGTGTGTGTGTGTGTGTGTGTGTGTAAAACATGAGGAAATTGCGTATGAAGTAAGAATATCAGTATCACTCATTTCAGTTTACTGAATCGTAACTGAAAAGTTAGATGAGAAAAATTGCTGTGTGTCCTCGGAGTCTTTTGTGGCGGCACGACTGGATAGAATCTTCTCGGTTTTCAAACTGTGTCAGTTCCAGTAAAAGTCTTGTGCTTTTGATGGCTAGTTCTGCCATCGTTGTCAGGAGTAAAACTACTGACCGCCAGTGCTGGGACTATTTCCCACTTACACACCTACGATTATGACTGCTGGCACCAGTCAGAGGGGGCCGAAATGATGCGTGTGCAGGAGGCATGTCGGGAAGCTCCTCCGCAGACCGAGTGAAGTCAGGTGGTGTGGTGGGCCAGTGCCACGTTTGAAACTGTCACTCCTGCCTTCCTACAAGTGTTAACCACCCACCGTTGCTTCCTTTTGACTTCCAAAGCCCGTCCCCATGCCCTACTCAGTGTGTAGCCCTGGATTCTGTTGGAACTGTTGCTGTTCATTCCAATCTCAGTCGCCTAATTTATAACGGAGTTCCAGTATGTTGATGCATAAGCCAAGACTCCTGTGTTCTCAATTGTATTTTGTACCTGTTTGTTCATCTTTACCAAAGCAGTTATAATCCCATTAGTATGCAGTATCAGTTATCTTTATTACACCAGAACATTCCGGGGCTTAGAAATAAAGTTGATGAACTACTCATTTGTATTGATTAAATGAATTCGTCTAAACAAATTGACATAATCTGCCTCTCTGAACATCAAGTGACCACTGGTATAGGTATGTTAGACATTTCAGGATTTAAGCTAGCTTCCTACTTCTGCAGAGTAGATACGGATGGAGGAGTTGCCACATTTATTAAAAACTGCCATAAATTCAAGAACATTCACATTAATAAATTCTGTGTAGAGCAGCACCTAGAAGCATGCGCAACAGAAGTAGAGTTCCATAACAGATCCTATATAATAGTAACTATTTACCGAGCACCTGCAGGAAAATAAAATCTATTCATAAATAATCTAGAAGCTCTTTTGGGTTATTTAACAGGAAGAAACAAAGAAATTTTGATTGCTGGCGACTTTAATACAGATTTTCTATTTCAATCATCCAGTAAACATTTACTGCAGTTAGTAATGTTGTCTTTCAATCTAACTCACACTGTAGACTTTCCAACTAGGATCATGAAATCCTCCAGGACAGCCATTGATAACATTTTTATAGACAAATCAAAGGAACAAAATCATATCATAAAACCTGTAATAAATGGACTATCAAATCATGACATGCAGCTCCTTGTTTTAGATGTAAATTCTGAGCAAATTATCAAGAGTTACATCTGAGTACAGGAGAGTATTCAATCAACCAAAAATTGAGTGTTTTAGAAAACTGCTCAAAGATATGAACTGGAAAGATGTTTATAGTGCTCATGAAATGAATGAAAAATATAACACCTTCATGAACAATTTCAATACCATGTTTGAAAACTGTTTTCCTCTAAAAGTTACTCAAATTAAACAGAAGTCTATAATAATACCATGGATCACACAAGGAATAAAGATTTCCTGTAAGACAAAAAGGAAAATGTATCTATCGACCAAGAATAGCTCCAATGCTGACGATTTAGCTAAATACAAGGAATACTGTAAAATATTAAAAAAAGTAATTCAGACATCTAAACAAATGCACTATGAGAAGAAGATAGCACTGTCAGGCAACAAAATAAAAACAATATGGGATATAGTGAAAGAGGAGACTGGTAGAACCAGAAAGGAACAGGAGCAAATAGCACTAAGGGTAGATGACACATTAGTAACCGATGGGCATAGTGTGGCAAATCTATTTAAAAAGTACTTTATATCCGTTTCCGATAGAATGGGATTGTCAGGATCAGTAAATAATGCCCTTGAATATCTGAAACTAGCCTTTACAAATAGCTTCAGTTACATGAACATGTCACTCACATCACCAAAAGATGTCATGTCCCGTCACGTCTGATCCAACTTCGTAAGGCCTCTGTGTGACCCCGACTTGAATACCGATGCCAGATTTATGGGACAGCAAGGCCTTCATACCTTAAAATGCTGAATGCAGTTCACCACAAGCATATTAGGCTGTCAACTGGGGCCTGTCACACGAGTCCCGTTGTCAGCCTCCGCTGACTATTCGAAGTAGTCTTCTCGTAGTACGCCACCCGTGTAGGGCACTGTCCTTTCCTGCATCACCACCATTCAGCTATGCTGTTCATTCGCCACTGAAACAGCTGTTTGATCATTGGCCACAAGCAACATGGCCATTTGGGATCCTTGGAAGGGAGAGCCTTGAATTATTACAGGTTGGGGGCATTAAGGTCCAAAGCCAGGGGTGGAGTAGGGCATCCCCCTGGCTACTACCTAGTCCCAGATTGCTTTTAGGACTGACTGCTTACATGAAGCTCTGCACCCCAGACTATATTTTTCCCCCAGACTGTATTTTTAAAAATTAAATTTAATGAAATTTTATGTAGCCACCCAGATTTTACATAGCCACCCAGATTTTACATAGCCACCCAGATTTTACATAGCCACCCAGATTTTACATAGCCACCCAGATTTTACATAGCCACCCAGATTTTACATAGCCACCCAGATTTTACATAGCCACCCAGATTTTACATAGCCACCCAGATTTTACATAGCCACCCAGATTTTACATAGCCACCCAGATTTTACATAGCCACCCAGATTTTACATAGCCACCCAGATTTTACATAGCCACCCAGATTTTACATAGCCACCCAGATTTTACATAGCCACCCAGATTTTACATAGCCACCCAGATTTTACATAGCCACCCAGATTTTACATAGCCACCCAGATTTTACATAGCCACCCAGATTTTACATAGCCACCCAGATTTTACATAGCCACCCAGATTTTACACAGCCACCCAGATTTTACACAGCCACCCAGATTTTACACAGCCACCCAGATTTTACACAGCCACCCAGATTTTACACAGCCACCCAGATTTTACACAGCCACCCAGATTTTACACAGCCACCCAGATTTTACACAGCCACCCAGATTTTACACAGCCACCCAGATTTTACACAGCCACCCAGATTTTACACAGCCACCCAGATTTTACACAGCCACCCAGATTTTACACAGCCACCCAGATTTTACACAGCCACCCAGATTTTACATAGCCACCCAGATACTATTACTGTCTACATGGATGGTTCTAAGTAGGGAGATTTTCCTGGTTGTTCTGTCATGTTCGCTGACATTATCCTCAGGATACTTCTCCCAGAGCAGTTTTCAGTGTATTACGTGGAACTGTTTGCTATCCTGAGAGCAATGGAGCAGATGAGACGGCGTCGTGACAAAAAATTTATCAACTGCTCTGATTGTAAAAGTGCCCCTCTCGCTGGTGGACAGATGTACCCAGTAGATCAGATGGTGCAACAGTTACAGGATGCTCTCCTTCTCTTGCAACGGCAAAACTAGGAAATAATTTTTGGTGGGTTCCAGGGCACACAGGCATCCAGGGAAACGAACTCGCTGATGCTGCTGCTGCCAAGGGGGCTTGCACCCTTCCTCCTCCTGCTCGCTTTTCAGTCCTCCTGCGAGCAGTCACTTCATTTGTGTCCAGGAAGGCCGTATGTTGGTGGGAGTCTCAGTGGCTGGAAGTGAGAAATAATAAACTGTATTCCATTAAGACTTTAGTGCAACCATGGATTAGCTCCTCCTGCTCGTGACGATGTGAAGAAGTAGCCCTTACTCAGCTGAGAGTGGGACATTGGCCATTAACGCATAGATTCATCTTACGTCGGGAGGAGCCCCCAGTATGTCAGAGATGCAGGACACAGGTGTCAGTATGACATATTTTAACTGAATGTGTTTTATATGATGACCTGAGGGTTGAACTGGGTTTCCCACAGGATTTTTCCCTCTATTTTAATTGATAACAAGACGAGTGTTGTTCGTGTCTTAAGATTTTGTGTTGTCTGGAATTCTTCCCAAAAATACTTGATGTGAAATCTTAATGTGTCACTGAGTGGCTGGGTCACATATTATTTCTAAGTAGTCATCCAACCACAGTTATTTGTCCCTTTTTTAACAGTATCTTTACAGGTAATTTATTTAGTTATCCCACTGTGTCTTGTTGGTATTTTGTTGTGGGCTTCTCTGAAGCTCACCTTCTTGGGTTTGCTTTATGATTCCTGTGATGGGATCAAACGTAGTTTTACAGTTTATTGATATCCTTCCATAGATTTTTATGATCTTCTTTGGTATATCATTACTGCCAGGACGCTGATGACATAGCTGTTTAGCACCCTCCACCATTAATAATAATAATAATAATAATAATAATAATAATAATAATAATGAAAGTGCTCCTTGAAGGAATTTGCAACTGCATGAGAGAGTAGCGAGCCCATTGCTGTG
Source organism: Schistocerca gregaria (assembly GCF_023897955.1). Classification (NCBI taxonomy): domain Eukaryota; kingdom Metazoa; phylum Arthropoda; class Insecta; order Orthoptera; family Acrididae; genus Schistocerca; species Schistocerca gregaria. Next base: position 784,935,870 of record NC_064923.1, on the reverse strand, counting down.
CCATCTGTCATTTCATAATATTTGTCAAGGTACAAGAAGTACATCGTCATTAGAACATGACGGAACAACTTGACGATTCCAGGTGGAAAATGTTGGGCCAAAAGATCCAGCATTTCTTGTACTGGCCTCCTTGTAAAAAGTGACACCATGTCCAGAATAACAGTTACGTCTTTACCATGTATTTTCATTTTTCTTGATTATTTCAACATATGTCAGAGAGTTTACAACAAGATGTTCAGTGACCCTGTTTTGGCACTAATAATTCTGCAAGATGTAGCTGATTGCGCTAACTGTAGGCCTGAGAAGAATGTGTTTCTTATGTATCTTCGGCAGCCGATAAAGTCTGGGAGGTCTGGTGATGTGAGGCACTAATTTCTTCACCACTTCGTATGGTAAACCAGATTCCTTTAAAAACTTCCCTTTCTTCCTGACTGTGACCTGTAGCTGATCATGACTAATCTTCCGGTATGCTTCATCTACTGATAAATTTAGCATCTTCAGGTGGTAGTCTTCAGGAGCTGACAAAGGAAATGCCACCTTGGGTCTAAACACTGGCTTTCCTGCCGTACTGTGGGGCATCGAGCAACAACTTGGGACGTGTTTTTCATAACACATGGCTTGAGACCAGTGTTCCAGCTAAGAGATATGTTGATCCCCTTTAAAGACAACATAGCTCTTCATGTCCCTGGTGAGCACAGCAGCATCTATATAGGCCAGCAGTTCGCACAGTTGCTGAGCATTGTACCGAACACAAGAGACATATTAAGCAAAGGGAGCTTGACAAGTTGGCCATTGCAGAGCATTGCCTCGAAAATGGACACAAAATACAATTTGAGCACACAAGAGTCTTAGCTCATGCATAGACATACTGGGATACCATTATAAAAGAGGTGATTTAGATTAGAATGAACAGTAATAATTTCAACAGACCAGGGCTACACACTGAGTAGAGGATGGAGGAGGTCTTTGGAAATTGAAAGGAAGCAATGGTGGATGCTTAACACTTGTAGGGAGGCTGGAGCAGCAGTTTCAAACATGGTGCCAGCCCCTCACGCCACCTGGTGGTCACTCGGTCGCATGATGGGCCGGAGTTGCTGTGTACAGCCCAACTTGGCCCTCTATGATCAGTGCCAGTGGCTGTAATCGTAGGTGTATAAGTGGGAAATAGTTCCAACCCCAGCAGTCAGAAGTTTTACTCTTGTTGACAATGGTAGAGCTAGTCATTGAAAGCTCAAGAGTTTTATTGGAATTGACGCGCATTGAAAACCGGGGCAATTTTATCCAGAAAAGTTGCTGCCAGAAGTTTTCCCCATGATCTGAGTGAAGAGCAGAAAGGACGTTGCAGAAGAATTCTTCAGCTTTATTGAACAGAAGGAGAAAACATTTTGAAAAGCATTGTAGAATTTGATGAAACCTGGAATACAAGATTTTGAGCCAGAACTGAAGTCTGTTGCCACAATGGAAAGATAGTGACCCTCTATGCCTGAAAAATATTCCACTGCCACCAGTCAAAGGCGAAATTGATAAGTCTTTGCGTATGACATAATAGGGCTATAGCTACAAATAGTACCCCAGGTGATGTCTGTAATAGGCATGTACTACAAGCTGTTTTTGCAAAAGGTTTTGCTCCCAAAAATTTGTCAAAGACGACCTGACGTTCTTGCAGCTGGTGTCCTCATGCAAGACCACATATTGCCCTACCAGCAAGAGAAATGCTTGACAAATATGGATGGGAAATACTTCCTCATCCACCATACAGTCCTGATATGAGCCCACCAGACTTGATTTGTTTCCCAAATTGAAGGAACAACTCCATGGAAAACATTTTGATGCAACGGATGAAGCCACCAATGAGGTAACCAAAGTAATCAGACAGCTCATCAATGAAATTGAGATTATATTGAAGGCCTGCAAATGTATTTTGTAAAATAAATTATTTTCTTCAGTTCTATATTTCAGTGTGCAGAACTTTTGAAATGACCCTCACATGTAGAGTAAATAGAGATCTTTCACTCTATGGAGACACTGAAACAAATGTAATGTACAGATACCCACATGAAATCTCCTTGATTACCAAGGCAATTAAAAAGTAATTATGAGATTTAGATAGTTGCAGTTTGCAGCCTACAGTAACTCAAAAAATTAATACACTTCTACTTGGTCTCTTCTCATAACCCATAACTTGTGTAGATGGTTGTCAGTCTCTACCTGTGTGCACACAAACACCTCTGCAGTGACGCAGATTGTTCTGGCCACAGTTCCTATGCCAAGGTCACATACAGATGAGGCATACACAGTATGTTCCACATAACCCCAGAGGAAGAATTTGGAGGGGATACTTCTGGAGATTGCAGTTGACACTTAGTTGATCCATTACATCCTGTCCATTGCTGTGGTTATGTTAAGTCGAGGAAGTCATGAACATGTATACTCCAGTAATGTGTTGCAGTCCTGGTGATAGATCACATTTGGCTGGAGAAGAAGCTGAGGGACAACAAATTGCTCAAGCATGTTCAGATAGTCAGTTTCTGTTAATGTTTGTTCGATTAAGAAAAATTGTCTCATCTGTGTTACCTTTCATCAGTGCACCCTTCATCGAAGGAAACAACATTTTGTATACAGTTTGCTTTGCCTAACCTGATTCAGCACCTTAATAGCAAATACACGGCAAAGGTAAAAGTCATCTTGGTTCAATTCTTGCACAATTTGAAATCTGAAAGGCTAAAAGTGAAGTCATTTATGCAGCATCATGAATGAGGGATGTTTCACTCTTGTGATGCTTTGCAAACTGACTGTGATGGACTTCTTCTGAAGGTCTCTGGTGTGCTCTGCCATTTTATCAGATACACATTTTTTGCCAGAACATGACTATCTGCTTACACAGGGGCTGTGAACTTGTCATACCAAGCCTTAATTGTCTTAATGCCCGGTGGCTGCCTTTAAAATTCACGTCGGAAAAATCTTGTGACAGCAAAGAGTGATTTCTTTTCCATGTGGCATACCATGCATTGGACTGTCTTGGGGAGTAGAAATTTCTGGTAATTATTTTATTTGAGTTATTTTATTTATTTTTATTCGCCCAGAGATCATCTAACAATGATATAGGACTTGTGGTAATACAACAAAACTAAGAAGCTCAGTATACACAGAATACAAGCTCTCAGAGGATAGGGCAGGTGAGCCTTGAGGAAGCTACTGTCCTGCCATTTGCCTGAAGTGTTGTAGGAAAAACAAGAGATAACCAAAATGAGAATGGATTTGCACAGTGAACTTCATCCAAGCAAGCTGGGATAGTTTTACTTCCCCTCTTGTTTTTCTACCTGACCCCTTAAACATTCATTCTTCAATGTTAACTAGTTAACATTAACATACGTGAATATTATGTGCATTTCCATAAAAGAGAAAGGTTGGCCCCTCAGTTTTAAAGAAGATAACACCAGGTCTATGTCATGATTTTCTAATTTATTTTAACTATTCCTTGTTAGTATGTTTTGTTATAGGGTGAAATCAGTAATCATTTTGTAACTTAAATTCTATCGTTGATGTATAAACAAATATAAAATCTATGATGATGTAAATAAAATGGAAAGAAACTTCCACATGGGAAAAATATATGAAAAACAAAGATTCCAAGACTTACCAAGTGGGAAAGCGCCGGTGGATAGGCACAATGAATAAAACACACAAACAAGCTCTTTATTCGCACGAAGTAATGGCTGCTATCGACAGGGGATCTCAAGGTGATTCCGTATTTCTAGATTTCCGGAAAGCTTTTGACACCGTTCCTCACAAGCGACTTCTAATCAAGCTGCGGAGCTATGGGGTATCGTCTCAGTTGTGCGACTGGATTCGTGATTTCCTGTCAGGAAGGTCGCAGTTCGTAGTAATAGACGGCAAATCATCGAGTAAAACTGAAGTGATATCAGGTGTTCCCCACTGAAGCGTCCTGGGACCTCTACTGTTCCTGATCTACATAAATGACCTGGGTGACAATCTGAGCAGTTCTCTTAGACTCTTCACAGATGATGCTATAATTTACCGTTTAGTAAGGTCATCCGAAGACCAGTATCAGTTGCAAAGCGATTTAGAAAAGATTGCTGTATGGTGTCAGGTGGCAGTTGACGCTAAATAACGAAAAGTGTGAGATGATCCACATGAGTTCCAAAAGAAATCCGTTGGAATTCGATTACTCGATAAATAGTACAATTCTCAAGGCTGTCAATTCAACTAAGTACCTGGGTGTTAAAATTACGAACAACTTCAGTTGGAAGGACCACATAGATAATATTGTCGGGGAGGCGAGCCAAAGGTTGCGTTTCATTGGCAAGACACTTAGAAGATGCAACAAGTCCACTAAAGAGACAGCTTACACTACACTCGTTCGTCCTCTGTTAGAATATTGCTGCGCGGTGTGGGATCCTGACCAGGTGGGATTGACGGAGGACATCGAGAGGGTGCAAAGAAGGGCAGCTCGTTTTGTATTATCACGTTATAGGGGAGAGAGTGTGGCAGATATGATACACGAGTTGGGATGGAAGTCATTACAGCATAGACGTTTTTCGTCGCGGCGAGACCTTTTTACGAAATTTCAGTCACCAACTTTCTCTTCCGAATGCGAAAATATTTTGTTGAGCCCAACCTACATAGGTAGGAATGATCATCAAAATAAAATAAGAGAAATCAGAGCTCGAACAGAAAGATTTAGGTGTTCGTTTTTCCCGCTCGCTGTTCGGGAGTGGAATAGTAGAGAGATAGTATGATTGTGGTTCGATGAACCCTCTGCCAAGCACTTAAATGTGAATTGCAGAGTAGTCATGTAGATGTAGATGTAGATGTAGACACACACACAGAATTTGAGCTTTCGCAACCGGTGGCTGCTTCGTTAGGAAAGAGGGAAGGAAAAGGAAAGATAGATTCTTAAAGTATTTATTTGGCTCTCTTCAAAAACATGTTAGCAAAGCTAGACCTTAATTAATTCCAAAGTAATTCACAGTTTTGTCAAAAGTATTGTTTAAGTAACTATACTTGTTAATTTCATCATTTAAACAAATAATTCGGCCTAACTCTTGAAGTAGAAGAGACTGTTAAAAAGCCGTAATTTTTTGATGTATTGAGTTAATTTAATAAGTTAAGTTTTAATTGTATTTTATGTAAATTTAACAATACGTAGTTTCAGTACCTATTATTGTGATGATGTAAAAGTGCCCAATTTTTGGTGCCAAGGCAGTCAGTCCATGGCAAAGCTTCAGACGAGGAACGTGTGTTGGTTAGGATGACGACAATGCATCAACTTAACAGTGAACTAAGTGTTACACTAGTAGGCCATGTGTTAAAGCAATGACAGCATCTGTTCCATACGTACCTGATTGTTCCGAAAAAATTGTGAATTTGTGGTTATGTTTTTGCTACTTGTTGATGTTCCACAGTAAACTGTTGTAGCAGTATGTGGATGTTCTCCTGCAAACTATTAATGAGGCTTATGGAAAGTTAAACAATAATGCACTGGCCATATTAAATGTGTGTACGGGGGGTTGTGAAAAATGAAAGTAAACATCTGTGAAACGCAACTGTGCACCTGTCAACTACATTATTTACTGTAGTCATTGTCCAAATTACAAACCCCATTTTTCAGCCAGTGTAGCAACACAGCACACTGACACTGAGGACGACAAACAAAGAAATAAAAGTCGGTGAACCGCTACAAGCAGAAGTACCTCATACAATTGGTACCTGTTGTACATTGTTTTTAGGTTTGCATACAACTAGGGAACCTGTGGGAAACTTTTGCACTTTTATAGTTTTAAATAATGATAATATTTGGAATAAATGTCATTGTTGAGATAAGGGTAGTTGTCAATATGAAGAGAAAACATCTTGAAAAAATGAAATGAATGATGTGAAACAATAATCAAGAATTTATGATTCAAGGGGTGTGAGGAAAGTGATGACTGGTTCTCTCTCTCTCTCTCTCTCTCTCTCTCTCTCTCTCTCTCTCTGACTCAGAGTTTTTATTTTTTCAAACAACAATATTATCCCCTTGAAAGTATTTCTCCTCTTCCTCGTTAGAGTGGTGGAGTCATCAGTCCCAGTCTTGACAGTAGTGATGAAAGGCTTCCTGTGGTGTCACTCACATTCTTTTGAATGTTCTCGAGAGTCCCAAAATATAGCCTTTTAAGACATTTTTCAATTTTGGGAAAAGAAAACGTCACGAGTTCTCAAATCATTGAATAGGGGGTGTGAAACAACAGGACTATCTTTCGCACTCAAAAATTCCCCGAGTCTATCGTGGACGTCTTTGTAAAACACTTGGCTGACATTTGTCCTGTGGGAATATATTATTTATGCATGATACCCCTACTGTCAAAAAAGCAAATCAACATTGTTTTGATCTTTGATTTGCTCATTCGAGCTTTCTTTGGCCGAGGAGATGAGCCACTCCTCACTTTGCCACTTTATCTCAAGATCATACTAAAAAATGCAGGGTTCACCCATCACCTGTGGCCACATGACTGAACCACTCATGCTCATTGTGAATCCTCTCAAGATTATCAGCACACATGTCTTTGATTGCCATTCTGCTCAGTTGTGAGGTTTTGCGGCATAATTTTGGCCCAAACCTTTCGCGTGTGCAAAACTGTGGTCAAAATTTGATGTATGGTGAAACTGTTTTAACAGGTCATCCACCATGCTTATTGTTAAACGTCAGTGTGATCTCACAAGAGCACATACCTGTTTGATGTTTTTGTTGTTTTTTGAAGTTTGTCTCCCTGAGAGAGGCTCATCTCCACCTTGTTCCGAGCCTTCCAAAAATGTTTTGTGCCAATGAAAAACTTGTGCTCTTCATAAGGAATGTTCCTCATAGGCCTGTTTCTCAATTTTTCAAAGCTCACACTCACAGATTCGCCGAGTTTAACACAAAAATTGATGGCACGTTGCTCTAAATTCTGCTGTTCCATTCTCGTAGTACACAATAAAAGCAGAACTTGAGTGATGGCCCTTTCAAAAATCATGTGATGGCTGTATGGAGCTGAAACCCGTACTGAGCATCTGGAAGGGATGAACACACAGTGGTGATGCTATAGCTTCATATTTAGCAATTATATACAACTGCTCGCTCACAGAAAGTTCCGTACCTAAAGACTGGAAAATTGCTCAAGTCACACCAATACCCAAAATGGGAAATAGGAGTAATTCACTGAATTACAGGCCCATATCATTAACGTAGATTTGCAGTAGCGTTCTGGAACATATACTGTATTCTAACATTATAAATTACCTCGAACAAAACGATTTATGGACACACAGTCAGCACAGCATTCAGGAAACACCGTTCTTGTGAAACACAACTAGATATTTATACTCATGAAGTAATGAGCGCTATTGACAGGTGATGTCAAATGATCCCATATTTTTAGATTTCCAGAAGGCTTTCGACACCTTTCCTCACAAGCATCTTCCAACCAAACTGCGCACTTATGGGATATCGCCTCAGTTGTGCAACTGGATTCGTGATTTCCTGTCAAAAAGGTCAGAATTTCCAGTAATAGATGAAAAGTCATAGAGTAAAACAGATATAATATCTGGCATTCCCCAGGGAAGTGTTATAGGCTCTCTATTGTTCCTGATCTATATTAATGACGTAGGAGACAATCTGAGTAGCCCTCTTAGATTATTTGCAGATGATGCTCTCATTTACCTTCTTGTAAAGTCACCAGGTGACCAAACTGAATTGCAAAATGATTTAGATAAGATATATGTGTGGTGTGAAAAGTGTCAATTGACCCTGAAAAGTGTGAAGTTATTCACATGAGTACTAAAAGAAATCCGTTACATTTCGATTACGCAATAAATCACACAAATCTGAAGGCTACTTAGGGTTTGTAATTACAAGTATCCTAAATTGGAATGATCACATTGATAATGTTATGGGTAGAGCAAATCAAAGACTGCAAATCATTGGCAGAACACTTAGAAAATGCAACAGATCTACTAACACACCTGTCCGCTCTATTCAGTTCACAATTATATTCATTGAGTATTGTTGTGTGGTGTGGGATCCGCATCAGGTGGGACTGACAGATGGCATTGAAAAAGTTCAAAGAAGGGCGGCTCGTTTTGTATTATCGCGAAATGGGGGAAATAGTGCAACAGACATGATATGTGAAATGGAGTGGAAATCATTAAAACAGAGGTGTTTTTCATTGGGAAGGGATCTTCTCATAAAATTTCAAACACCAGTTTTCTCCTCCGATTGCGAAAACATTCTTTTGGCACCTACCTACATAGGGAGAAACGATCATCACGATCAAATGAGAGAAATCAGGCCTCGCACAGAAAAATTTAAGTGCTCGTTTTTCCGTGAGCTATTAGAGAGTGGAACGATAGAGACAACTTGAAGGTGGTTCGTTGAACCCTCTGCCAGACACTTAATTGTGAATAGCAGAGTAATCATGTAGATGTAGATGTAGATTCGCAGTGCTTACAAAGTATTTGGTTGATTTTTATCGATGGCTAAAACACACACGCGCACACACACACACACACACACACACACACACACACACACACACACACACACGTAAGCACTGTGGCTTCATTTACTCTGCACTTGCTTTGTATTACTCTTGGAGAAGTGAAGTCTTGTCTGTGACTGACACTCTTGTTACCAATATTATCTTTTATGCATGCGTGTTTACTCTGCAGAGTAAAGTGTGTTAAAATTCTTGCAATTGACTCCCCTTGAGAACAGCTGAAAGGTTGTCAGCCAAATTATTGGTACACCAGTTGATAACATTCCAGATGCACTCCCAAAAAATGATTAATATATTGAAAGTGTTGTCTGTTTTGATAGAACTTGGGACAAGTGAAGACGTAATGGTTGGTTGTTGTAGCCACACACGTCTAATTTCTGAGCTGCAGATGAAACAAATGAGATGGAAAGCTGTCATGATTAAATCCCATCTGAGTGATTATACAGATGGCTCTATGATGTACCAACATGTTATGAAACCTTACGAAGCAGGGTATATGGGGGCTGTATCCAACCATAATATTTTCCTTTATTTACACCCAATTTTAGCCATTCCTCTTCCCACTAGAATCTGACTTCCATTTGATGTAAGAGGTCTGTGCTTGGTATCTGAATATCTAGGTAAGCTCCAGGTGTAAGAGTAGCAGTTTCCCTGGCCAACTGGCCTACAATTTCGTTTTGCAAAATACCTGCTTCAGCTTTTATCCTTGAGAGCATTCCGTTATTTTGTGAGCTATGTTGGTAACAAGTTTATTGCTTTGTTTACGCCAGTTCTTGCTCTCTGAGAATGCTTTTTGAATAAAAAAAATCAAAATCCTTTTTTTGTTTGTTAATGATGGCCTTCGAGGTTGCCACTGCTTCTGCTGCACAATAAGAGTTTGATAATGGAAGCTTATGCTGATTGTAGTGACCTGTTTTTGGACACCAGAGAGCACACCCAATGTTACCTTTTTCACAGAGGTAAGAACTGGCTGTCAAGTTAAGGTTGCTCCAAGCGTGTACACTAAATTTCAAATAAGATACTGGAGCAGAGGATGTGTAAAGGCGAAAAGGCAGTTCATATGTAGGAAGTCTTCACATTGTTATGATACTTTTGGATGGATTTTTCAACATCTGAAAACTACTAAAAAAATGTCTGGGGATCAATGTAATGTTTTGTTTTCGAAAAGAGCTTGTATTATTCCACATTTCTTAATTACTGGATCGATTGTTGGCACTGTCCTTTCCAATATATATTTGCCTGCAAGCTCACTGGCACATAAAATGAGAGGCATTTCCAGTCCATCTACTTATAATGTGTTTGTAGGATTTTATCTCATTGCCCCAAGGCAAGTCCAGATGCACCTGTATTGTAAAGTTCACAATCAGAAGAAAGTGTTACGAATGGAGTTAATGTAAGAAGTCCAGCTTAACTTGGAATTGAACCACATTCCCAAGAATTTGGCTGATGGTTTAGCATGGAATGACTAATTCCTTGTGTGAATTTCATTACGGTTCACATTTTGTCGTGAACAAATAATAACCAAAGACTTCACAAAAGATATTTCAGGGCCATTTGCATTTGTAAAATTGTCCTCTTCTATTACTACCTGCTATCAGATTGCTGATTGCCAAATCCTCTATGGTATCAGATCCGATCTGTTAACGTGTTGTCACGGTTTATCCTAAAAAAGGCCTAGTCGTCCTATCCGTGACAACAGGTATTTGACCATGTGTGGCTCCACACCCACCTTCTATACCGTCACTTATTAACTCCACCAACCTCCCTTTCCCAGAACTGTTGGCAACGACCGTACTGAGTGTAGCCCAGCTGCTGATAGTCCCCGCAGGCACGAGTGCAATGTACACCCAGCTAGCTGTCATCAGCGCTATTGCAATCTCCAGCTCTGCACGGACTCACTGGACATCGCAGCCAAGGTGAGGCCAATTGTGCCACCAGAGGAGCTCAACCGTGTTCACGTTGGTGCTATAAGTTAGGGAGTCTTACTTATGTTACTACATATGTTGTATGCCTCGTCCCTACCCAAGATGTTGCCTGCCTCACCCACTGTCACAACCTGATAGTCTTTTGTGAAGTACTCGCACAAAGGCCCTAAACCCTCATTTGCCTCGATTTAGCTCAGCACTAAGATTGAAAATGCTTGTGACCTGATGCCCCTCCCCTAACGTCTGTGAATGAGGGTCTACACCACTGTGATGACTGCAACTGAGCAGAAGTGTTCTCTTCTTCCTGACATTGTTGCTCTTCCTATTCCTGCTAGTCATGGTCAGAGTCTTTTACATGTTTCTCAACTTTAGGCTCCTCCCCATCAGCTCACCCAGCTGGAATCTGCTGCTGACGGACAACACAAAACTGTCAGAGTGCGTGCTCTCCCTGCTAGCTCTCATGCCAGTTCCCAACGACCCCCATTGCCACTGCCTGCCCTCACCCTCAGCAGTTCTCTCCCAGCTTGATCCAGCTGTGCCTGAGGGACACAGATCTTCCATTCCTGCTCCTCCATTAACCTATTCTGCTGCATGTTTTGCAATTTCAGGAGATAACCTCAGTGACCTCTCCAGAATCCATCCATCTCTTCCCCCGTCCCCCAAAAGTCATTTACTACTGCTCCCACAATGCATCCCACTACTTACTTTCTGTGAGATCTCACACACTTTCCACTCATTGGTCAAGTAAGGTACGGATATCAGTGGGGAGAAAACCTTAAATATATGAAAGTAAAAGAATATTATGTGATGAGTTATGATTACTTCACTATAAAAAGTAAAGTAGTCTCCAGTAATGTACTGAGTTTATTGTCCCCTGGCAGCTGGCAGCTGGAAACACTGAATTCACACTTGACAGAAATCTGTAACAAAACAAAAGGAATTATTTAGAAACAAACTACACAAAACTTTTTGAGTTGCTTTACATGATGGCACAAACTGTATCTATCCATGCCATCCTCAGAGATGACAGTGCCTCACTGGGAAAGCCTGAAGACTATGTGTGTCTCATAGTTTTTTTAATTGTATTTGGAAATCAGGGAAGTTTGATATGGACACACTGTAAGTCTGATGTCCTGAGAGCTAACTGCTAAACATAACTTACATTTATGAAGACCATGGGTGGTTATTTGTCTTTTTTAAATTCCATGCATCACCTTAGTGTATATGTTCGTGATAAAAAATGACTGATTTGTGATAGTTCTTAAGTTTATGTACTAACATGAACGCAAATGAGACAGAATAATGAAATTTGTTCTTATGGACACAAAGTAATGCACATTACTGCAGTGCTTAACAGAAATTGTGTTTTTAATTTTTTTAAATTCATGTTTTGTGTAACGTTTTGATTTACAGATGCTGCTTTCAAAATTTGTTTACGAAGGTGGAACAGAGTTGTTGCCATCATTATTTGTTCCACATATGAAGATGCTCTGCAGTCTGGCATCGACACCAAAAGCAGCCCGCTATGCGTTCAGTTACTTGAAAAATAATTCTGCAAGCAATGTGTCATGGAATCACTTTTTCAAATCTCTTGAAAGGTTTGTACTTGGTGAATAATGGTGATGGATTTGCATGCACAGCTAGTAATTGTACTCATATATGTAATAAGCAAACCCTGAAAATTAAAGCACCACACAGGAATAAATCGTCTCTGACACCCGCATATGACTTTTCCTACTTTCTTTTTTCCTCTTTGTGCCATTGTTATACTGTGTTTTCAGGTAACTTGTTGTGATATTTATTTTGATAATAATACTGGATGGCATATAGTATGTTTCAAAATAAACTTTTCTCTGTAGAATTTACCTCAATTTTTTAAAAGTTCTGCTCAGTTTGTGGCTTCACTTGGAATGTTGATCAGAATCAGCAGAGCTTAGAAATTTGTCAAGAGTTTCGTGACAAAGTTTGCAATGACTTTACTTTTTGCTTGGGTTGCAGCATAGATTAAGAGTTGATCTGGGCACAAAGTAATAATCACTACAGAGACTGAAGGAAGCAGGGTACTGTTGGAGTCTTCTTTAGTGCCCTTAAGATTATTCATTGCATTTACTGTCCTTCCACAGCAGTCATCTCTGTTTGCAGCTATGTTTAGCAACAAATGCAAGAAAGTATGTGATTTGAGTTGGTGTCTTAGATGTGATGTCATTTGTTCTTGTCAGTATGAGTGTGTGCCCCATCCCCAGATAACACAGACTCAAGTGGCTTGGCTTTCTTTTTTGTACTGAAACAGGTGTAAAAATATTGAATGCCTCTGGCAGTTGAACAGATTTGTAAGCTTTATGGTGAAGAACATCTGCTGTGTCTTTAGTTCATTGCAGAGATGTGTTATTGCATAAATTTTCTTTAGCTAGGTACTTCTGGGAGTTTTGATTTCTTATTTTCCTGGCGTATGATGAATTAAGGAGACCACACCCTGCCTATTTAACCCATGTTAATTTAGGCAAGTATTTGACCCATTTCTGAAAAAACTATTTGATGGGGGACCTTAACATTTTTACATGATGCTAATAGTCAACAGTACTGAAGTCTGCTTTATCCATTTTATAGTTTTTAAGAAATGCTTTTTAAATTTATTAACAAAAAAATTATTCTGCAGAAAATATTTATTTGTGAATTTCGTAATGGGGGGAATATTAATGAGTGTAGTATCAGAGGTGGCTTTTTATGTTATGCAGAGTCCCTGAAAATTTCATTCATTTATCTACGATAGTTTCTGATGTAATGAGGCATATGTACTGAACATTTTACTTTGCAGGAAACTGACTTTAAAGAAAAAACTTTCAAAATTTGTTACAGTTAATTAAAACTGCCCTGCTGCATATGATGGCCCTTCTTTGGCCTCTAGCAGGTCTTCCAGCTTCTTTTTTACCTTCCTGGATGTTTGTCTTACTTTCTTGACCATATTAGATGCAGACCTGCCTGCATCGGCTATCCTCATTTTATCACAGTGCTGCAGCTCAGTGCTCATATTTTCGCCAGGATTAATTCCCAGCTTTTTCCGTACCCTACACTTTCCAGTATTACCACAATTGAATGTAATAACAGCATCCTGAACTCCTAATTCCATTGTATGCATGCCTACAAATACAGTTTTTGGAAGGCGGTTCCAAATTATGCTGTTGGAACATTAATTTGGGTTCTGTGTCTGCCCATGCAGACATTTCCTTAGAAGGTCAGGATGAGCCAAGTCTCTGAAAATAGGTTTAATTGCTGTAATAACAGCAGCAGGAAGAGAATGCTGGCGAGAATAAGATTCTCCAGTTGCCTGAGCCCTATTGTATTTGCACATCGAATTTTCTCCTGATGGACACAATCCATGATATGGCTCATCATCAGTAGAGGACTTATGGAAAAATATGGCCCAAACACCTCTCTTCATTGCCTCCAGATTTTCTTTATTTCTCCTAATTGCCTGCCCATACCACGTTTGAAATGAGCGTGGTGGTGGTTTTCTTTTGTTAAAGAAACACTAATTTTGAATTCAAAAGTAAAAAGATTTTATTCAAAGTACTAACCACATTGCTTTCTGTACATTTTTCATGATACACCGCACCTTTCTGATCCCACCAAACACAGAGCATTGTCTTCTTGCCGAATCGATCTGCTTTTGCAGTCGATGTTGATGGTTGTCCTGGATTAACTCATGATTTTTCCAATTTTGGATTCTTAAAATAAATCCATTTTTCACCACCAGTGACAATTTGATGCAAAATTTATTTTCTTTCATGTCTTTGAAGCAAAATTTGACAAATGGTTTTTTGGTTTTCCATCTTTCTTTCATTCTATTCATGTGGCACGCATTTTCCACACTTTTGGATCTTTCTCATAACTTTGAAATGGTCAGAAATTGTTTGCTGCACATTTAGCATTGCTGCCATTTGCTTCTGAATCAAAGTATTATCTTCATCTAATATTGCTTGCAATTCGGCATCTTCGAACTTTTTTGGTGGTCTTCCACGTTCTTCATTTCTTACATCAAAATCTTTATTTCTGAACTGTTGAAACCATATTTTGCATGTTGCTTCTGATAGAGCATGATCACCATATGCCCCGACAAGCATTTGATGCGAGTCTGCAGCACTTCTTTTCAAATGAAAACAAAAAATAATGCTTTCCGCAAATCATCACTTTCTGGTACAAAATTCGACATTGTTAACACAATAAAAACATATGATGATGTTTGTTCCATTACTTGATGTATACTAAATATCTTTGACAGATGTCACACCAACAAAAATACAAAAAATTTAACGCTCATTTACATCAAATGTTCCCTATCGACATATTCGTATCGTAACGCTCATTTCATACCGTTACACCTGGTAGTATACCTGCAAGTTTTTCAAATTTATTTGGTGGTTGATGTAAATTCATCACTGAACAAAATGTTCTCCCTGCAGCCATGCACTTGCCAATGGACCGTAAGGCATAAACTAATCTAGTATTGATTTCATAAGGGCCACTTGCATCTGGGTTTGAAGAACTCTTAAAAGAAACCACAGCAGCGCATTTAGTGCAAATTAAATCCAAGGCAATTGCTTGGCCTTTTCTCCCACTGGCACTCTCACAAATTTTCACCCTGTGACACACCACGCTGTTTACTTGTACAAATTTAGAAATTACATGTGATAATATTCTCAAATTTATAATAATGTTACTGCACCCGTTGTCACTTACAGTAAATTCGTTGTAACTCTCTTGAAATGGTGAGAGCTTCTATGATGATGCACTTGTTGAAGAATTACAATTAGAAACATCGTTGCCAGGCAACATAACCTCTTGTACAGAAAGCTTTCTAAACTTGTTTCCTCTAAATTGTCGTTTCTTGAAAAATGCCTTTACATTTCCTCATCTTCAATAAACACGACAAAACACACGTAAACAAGCAAGCAAACGTAAGTATAACAACTACTCGCAATCACGCTTGAACAAAACTAATCATGTGCTTGAAAGCGTGTTGTGTACAAACAGCAGAAACGAAAGAATACTGACCGTTGCATTCCAAGGATAGCCAACACACTTGGGAGTAAAGAAAAAACAGTAACGTGCAATGTAGGGGATATAAAGATCTAAAATATATGCAGAAAAGTGGGTGCGGCACATAAACATATGTGGTAGGAAAATGCTCTGTAAATGCTTAAAAAAAAAATGGCAAAATTCTTTTCAGGATACTTAAATAAAACCTTAATCTATTGAAATATGATGAAAACCGAAAATTGATTTTTTTTTTTCCCGACCTGAATCACGGTGTGGTCCCCTTAAGCTGTTCTCGGGTAGTCAGCTGGGTAGTGTTGCTCAGATGGTTCTACATTTCATCAGTCTGACTAGTTGCAATCCTCGGGCAGTCCTGATGACCTCCAGTGCCTTTCGCTGTGGATTGCCTGTACATCCGCTGCTAGCACTGTGTATGCCGACACTGTTGAAGCAATGAGTGGACATGTTGTTGGGGCACAAGCCACAGCTCCCAAGTCTCATTATTGTTGCTGCAGGGATGCTGCAGGAGCAGAGGAGATGCAACTATTCCATGTGGTTTTAGCTTTTCACTTCACATGACATAAGTGGATCTTCCCACAAACACTTTAATTGCGTTTTGAGCATCTCAGGGCTTAAGCTCAGGACTGACTTAGTTGGAAACTAATATATATATATTAAAAACAAAGATTCCAAGCGGGAAAGCGCCGGCAGACAGGCACATGAACAAAACCCAGAACCTCTCACAGAAGAACCCCAAAAGTGCCCCACTTGTGACAGAATACTTCCCAGGACTGGATCAGACCTTGAATGTGGCTCTCCAGCAGGGATACGACTTCCTAAAATCCTGCCCCGAAATGAGATCCATCCTTCATGAAACCTGTCCTATGCACCCTCCCACCACCACCTACTCCAGTCCTGTAACCCGGAAGGTGTACACGATCAAAGGGAGAGCCACGTGTGAAAGCACCCACGTGATTTACCAACTGACCTGCCTGCACTGTGACGCTTTCTATGTGGGAATGACCCGCAACAAACTGTCCATTCGCATGAATGGACACTGGCAGACAGTGTTTGTTGGTAATGAGGATCACCCTGTGGCTAAACATGCCTTGATGCACGGCCAGCACAGCTTGGCACAGTGTTACACCGTCAGAGTTATCTGGATACTTCCCACCAACACCAACCTATCCTAACTCCGGAGATGGGAACTCGCCCTTCAGTATATCCTCTCTTCTTGAAATCCACCAGGCCTCAACCTCCGCTAATTTCAAGTTGCCGCCGCTCATACCTCACCTGTCTTTCAACAACTTCTTTGCCTCTGTACTTCCGCCTCGACTGACATCTCTGCCATTACTCTTTGCCTTTAAATATGTCTGCTTGTGTCTCTGTATGTGCGGATGGATATGTGTGTGTATGTGTGTGCGAGTGTACACCTGTCCTTTTTTTTCCCTTAAGGGAAGTCTTTCCGCTCCCGGGATTGGAATGGCTCCTTACCCTCTCCCTTAAAACCCACATCCTTTCGTCTTTCCCTCTCCTTCCTGAAGAAGCAACCATCGGTTGCGAAAGCTAGTAATTCTGTGTGTGTGTTTGTGTGTTTTGTTAATGTGCCTGTCTGCCGGCGCTTTCCCGCTTGGTAAGTCTTGGAATCTTTGTTTTTAATATATTTTTCCCATGTGGAAGTTTCTTTATACACACACACACACACACACACACACACACACACACACACACACACACACACACACACACATTGTGTAGCTGGTACTCTAAGAGAGAATTTTAAGACAGAATTGTAAAGTGTGTTAGTCTGTTTGAACTGGGTAGTGCAACTATAATTTTGATATGTCCTTTTGAGTTCTACTACTCTGGAACTTCTGACTTTGTTACTTGTTCTTTAGATAAAGTAAGTGCATCTATCCTGCACCATCCAGATAGTCTGGCTTACATAAATTTTCCTACACTGCTTTGGGATGTGGTAGACTCCTGGTTTCGTGAATCCTAGGCTGTCATTAACAGACCTCAACAAGGCTTTTGTGTAGGAGGGGGTGGTGGATGAATTACGCGCACGACATCATATTTTGTGGGTATTCCTCCAATTTCCAAAGCTAGTTGGCACTAACAATTATAGCACCCTTTCTCAAATTTTAACTGTGTAGCTGGTATTAAAAAAACGAGTTGGAGGTAAAATGTGCCTTGCATAATTTGGTGGGGTATGGTAAACCAATGAACTTTCTTAATTATTCTCTGATACATTGATTGCAAATCATTACTTTGACTGTTGGATGAAATGGGAGGAAAGTTTCAATATCCATCAGCGGAAATATTGTGAAGCATTAGCAGGTAGATGTTCGGGTTTTGTGTAGACTGTTTAAGAGGCAGGAAAAGAAGATAAAATACTCAGTAAGCAACTTTCTCTGTCTCTGTGATCACAGTGTACATTTACACTGAGATACACGTATCACAGCTTGTATGAACATCATGTCAATTTGACACGTTGCAATGCATCATCTCATACAAAAGTTCACTCAGTTGTTTGCAGACCTCCCTGTGTATATGAGTCACGTATACATTTTGTGTATAACTTTTTTGGATTATGCTTGACAAGTCACAGAACTTTCACACGCTCAATACCATTCTGCCTTAGTGCCATGCCACCATATTTGTTTACGAATGCCAATTTGTTTTTGCGTGTTCTTTGGAGTCTGTTGTATTAATTGGGTTTTATGGGTTTTCTTTATTTGTCCAAAAGGGCAAATGCACCAGCACATAAAAATGTAAAGTCTCCTACCTACATCGTTATGGGAATCCATGACGAGTTACAAAAAGCTCTGCACCACCAACCACACAAATACAAATTGCCAGATGTAAATGCATGATCATACGTGAACTGCACTCATACAAGTTGTGATACGTGTCCTGGATGTGTGTGTACATGTCGCACAACTTGAGGCAGTTCAAATCCCAGATGTAAACATACATTTAGAGAAAGTACTACGAGAGAACCTGAAACCCGTCCAGCTTGAATAATTTAAAAGGTTTTTGGAGTGTATCAAGATGTTCAATAATATCAATAATAATAATAACTATGATGAGGGGGAAAAGAGATTATGAAACAGTGACAGCTACAGCAATGGGTACAGGCGAAAATATTATTTTGAGATATCGAGACGGTGATTATTCAGACCCCAATAAAAAAAGTGAATGAATTAGTACCCCTATTAGGAGAAGAATGCATTATTCAGAAATGATCAGTCGCCACATATCTGAAGTAGTCATGTTTCTATATCACAATGGCAAGAGTACATCTTATGAAGTGGTATTGTTGGTAAAAGTTTACTCAAGGTCATGATGGACACTTTTCTTCTGTCACATATCCCATTGAATAAAAATAAGTTTAGTGATATACATTTCCAACAGTAACAGTAAAATAAATGACTAGATAATTATATCCCTGTGGTTACTAACTGATCACGTATACTGGTTGTGGCCAGTTAATGAATTAATTAAGTAAAGCCTTACTCTACCCAAAGGTTGGCCATAGCACTGCAGTGCTTCGCCGGGCACGACGCTATTGGAGGATTGCAGGTCCTTGTCTTTCTGATGTTTGAACTAATTTATCCAGTTATTTAAAGGGCAATATTATGAGAAGAATAGTTGCTACTGACCATAACTAGAAGAGATGCTGAGTCACAGATGGGACTATCTGCATGTTCCAGTAGCAAGTGAATAGTTGTGGGCTGAAATGCAGAAGTGTTGAGTCATCGACAGGCACACAGAAAGATAGGAAACTTGCTAGTCTTGGAGTAATTCACACACACGCACACAGCGCGCGCACACACACACACACACACACACACACACACACACACACACACACGGCTATGTCCCTACAGGGTGCCAACTGGATGCACAATGCAGCATTTTGGCAAGTGGACTTCCTTGTGGTTGGCCACCTGCGAAAGCAGCTGTGTCGTACACAAACCCTGCTTCAGACGCTGCACAACTTTTTATGTTGGTACGATTACCGACCATATGTCCACTGGGGTGAATGGCCACCACCACCACAGTGTGAGCCATCTGGATCCTTCCCTCCATTTCCAGCTTCTCCGAACTGTGCGTGTCTGGTTTATCCTCGCTGCACTTCCTTCGTTACTGTGATCGCCCCGGCTTCGACCTCCGGTAAGCCACTGTGCCCTCGCCCTTTCTCCAAAAGTTTCTCCTTCCTCAGCACCGTCACCCCCTCAGAGTTCACGTCCCCATGTCGCCTTCGACTTGCATTGCTCCCCATTGGCCCAGACAACCGTTTGTCATGTGCCTAGCCTGTGCACCTGCCTCCCCTTAATCCTGCACTCGTAGCCATCAGGCCAGCTGCCACCCTCTGGGCCATGAGCCACCCACACACCCAACCCTTCTCCCTGCCTCCCAACTCTCTCTGTCTCTACCCACCCCACCTCACACAACCTGCACCACAACATAGTTCACCTCCCAAAATGCTGCATTGTGCGTCCAGAGGGCGTCGTGTAGGGGCATGTCTGTGTGTGTGAGGGTACAGGCGCATGTTTGTGCGTGTGTGTCCTCTAGCTTGGGAAAGGATTACACTGAGAGCTGGCAAGTTTTATTTCTTTGTGTGTGTGCGCGCACTCGTGCTTGTAGACATTTCACACTGCTTCTTTTTGGTAAGTGGTTTTCTTTAATCCAAAAGTATTTAGTTACAGAGAAAATTACAGCTCATTGCGAACTTTGGAACATTTTGCATCTTGGTATTTTGCACATTAGCAGATCATTACCAGAGTTGAAGGAATTGATAAGGGTGAGGAAAAAAAATTCTCAGACTGACCAAGGATTGTACCTTTGGGCTTTTGTATTTGCAGCTTGAACTTTATCCACTTAGCCATAGAGGTAAAGTTCAGTTACTTATGTAAATGATAAACATTGAAAAAGAAAGATTGGCACTTAGTGTTCTGCAAGTGGTAAGGTCATTAGAGGCAGAACAACTGTTAGTTGACTCTCATAGACTCTGATAACAGTGGTAATGAGAACAACTGTAGATTAGACACTGGATTCCGAGAGACCGCTTTCATCTGTGTTAACTTCATCAAGATACTGGATACTGTTAAGTTCTTTTTAAACATAAGAAAGTTACATTTTTTTAATCAGTGCTATGAACTGTTCACATAGTTACCTTTAAAAGAGAGAAAAGTGATTTAGTTTGAAAATGAGGAGTCGTCTGGAAAGAATGCACTTTATGTGTTCATATTGAGCTTAGTGCCTAGGATTCTGTTTTTCAAAGATGTCATGAATGAATGTTTACATATAAGCAGTATCAAATTAGGTGCAAAATCTAATTCTCAGCCTGGAGGTAGGAAGGAAGATCAGGATTTAACAGCCTAAAATCCAGTAAAAGCTCTGACTATACTTATGAATGGTAGTGGGGTAGAGTAGAGTAAAGTTTTATTGGTCCTGGTAATCTTATAGTACACAGATAGTACATTCTAATGTAGAATAAGTCAATGTATAACAAATATAATATTACATTTGCATTAATTTAATTATTTCTACATTAAATGATCACTGAGTTTCATTACACACAGCAAATATCGGTAAAGAGTAGATATTTTAAAGCAGAAAGAGCATGTACTGTACTGGCAGATTAATGTTTGTATTACAGCAACATTTACATGGTAAATCATTAAAGTACTAGTAACTTTTATGTGATACATCACTAAGGCAAAGACAAATCATTTGTGACATTCCTGAAGGAACTCGTGGAGGCTATAGAAGCAGTGAGGAGTCAAATATGCCTTAGCAGTTGACTTGAAATTTGCCAGGTCATTTATTAATTTGTGGGGGAAGGTTATAATAAATAACTTTACCATAATACAGGGTTCCTTTTTTATTCAGTTTGGTGATCGTGGGCTCTAAATGAAAATTTCCTTTTTTCTGGTGTTATAGGAGTGGATATTTTCATTTTTCTGGAAGAGAGTGGGGGTTTCCAATGAATATTTTTTCACAAACACGGTTATCTCATACACATATATACATGGAAGTGGGAGGATTTATAGCTTTTCAAAGAGTGGTCTACAGGTTTTGTTTAATTTTACACCTTCCATTATTCGTATAATTCTTTTTTGTAGGCTAAAGAGCTATTGGCTAAGCGAAGAGTTACCCCAGAAAATAATTCCATATTTCAGTTGAGTATATATAGGCATAATACAGTTTTCAGAGAATTTTTGTTGCAGCATCCCTCCAGTGTTCTCATTAAGTAGTATGTAGTGCTTAATTTCTTACAGTCTTTTTCAATATGCGGCCCCCACTTAAGATTATCTTGGAGCCATACTCCCAAGAACGTAATGTTGTCTACATTCTGAAGGTCTTTGTCAAATATCTGAATCTGAACAGTTTGCTCACCTTTTTTCACATTGTAGAAATTTAGTGTCACTTTCTTATTTGCATTTATTATCAATTTGTTGTGACTTAACCAGTTTTCAATATTGTCCAGTGTCTCTGTTGTAGACTTCTGAAGCATTTCCATTTCTTTCCCACTCACTTGTGCACTTGTATCGTCAGCAAACTGGGTGATGATCTCGCAGAATTTTTGTCATTCACGTATAACAGAAATAGAAGAGGTCCCAGAACTGAACCTTGCGGCACGCCATATTTAATGGTTCCATAGTTTGAATAGTGTTGAGTGAGTTTGATGAAATTTCGATGTTGCACTTCAAGCACTTGTTTCCGACCGCTCAGGCATGACTTTATCCAGTTGTCAGATGTTCCTCTAATCCCCATGTTGTCAATCTTAGGCAGTAGTTTTGTGTGATCTATAATATCAAAAGCCTTAGAGAGATCTAGACATATTCCAATGACATTTTCTCTGTTATCTAGTTTCTGAAGTACTTCACTTAATAGTTCAAAAATTGCTGTATCATCTGATTGGCCTTTCCTGAAACCAAGTTGTGCTGAGGGTTGTATTTTGTGCTCTTCCAGAAAATCTATTACTCTTTGAAAACTTTTTCTATGATTTTTGAAACTACAGATAGTAGAACAATGGGCTTGTAGTTATTCACTTCACCCTTTTCACCTTTTTTGAATAGTGGTTTGAGCTTGGCTATTTTTAGGCGTGATGGGAAAATTCTGGTTTGAAAGGAACTACTAGATTAGATTAGATTAGATTAATACTTGTTCCATAGATCATGAATACGACACTTCGTAATGATGTGGAACGTGTCAGGTACGACACTTCGTAATGATGTGGAACGTGTCAGGTTAATAAAAGATGTCTGTACAAGAAATTACATTACACAAAATATTGCATGACACTAATGATTAAGGTTTTTTTTTATATACTTAGTTTATATCTAAAAATTCAGCCAATGAGTAGAAGGAGTTGTCATCTAGAAATTCTTTTAATTTATTTTTAAATGTTAGTTGGCTATCTGTCAGGCTTTTGATGCTGTTTGGTAGGTGCCCAAAGACTTTTGTGGCAGCATAATTTACCCCTTTCTGTGCCAAAGTCAGATTTAACCCTGCATAGTGAAGATCATCCTTTCTCCTGGTGTTATAGCTATGCACACTGCTATTACTTTTGAATTGGGTTGGATTATTATCAACAAATTTCATAAGGGAATATATATACTGTGAGGTTACTGTGAGGATCCCTAGATCCTTAAATAGATGTCTGCAGGATGACCGTGGGTGGGCTCCAGCAATTATTCTGATTACATGTTTTTGTGCAATGAATACTTTTCTACTCAACGATGAATTACCCCAGAATATGATGCCATACGAAAGCAGTGAATGAAAGTAGGCATAGTAAGCTAATTTACTGAGATTCTTATCACCAAAATTTGCAATAACCCTAATAGCATACGTAGCTGAACTCAGACGTTTCAGCAGACCATCAATGTGTTGCTTCCAGTTTAACCTCTCATCAATGGACACACCTAAAAATTTTGAAAATTCTACCTTAGCTACAGACTTCTGTTCAAATTCTATATTTATTACTGGAGTTGTGCCATTTACTGTACGGAACTGTATATACTGTGTTTTATCAAAATTTAAAGAGAGTCCGTTTGCTGAGAACCACTTAATAATTTTGTGAAAAACATCATTTACAATTACATCACTTAGTTCTTGGTTTTTGGATGTTATTACTATACTAGTATCATCAGAAAAAAGAACTAACTTTGCATCTTCATCAATATGGAATGGTAAGTTATTAATGTATATCAAGAGCAGTAAAGGGCCTAAGACCGAACCCTGTGGGACCCCGTACTTGATAGCCCCCCAGTTTGAGGAATCAGCTGTTGTATTAACATTACATGAACCACTTATTTCAACTTTCGGCATTCTTCCAGTTAAGTATGAATTAAACCATTTGTGCACTGCCCCCCCTCAAACCATAATGATTTAGTTTATCTAAAAGAATTCCATGATTTACACAGTCAAAGGCCTTTGAGAGATCACAAAAAATACCAATGGGTGATGTCCGGTTATTCAGAGCATTTAATATTTGATCAGTGAAAGCGTATATAGCATTTTCTGTTGAAAAGCCTTTCTGAAAACCAAACTGACATTTTGTTGGTACTTTATTTTTACAAATATGGGAGGCTACTCTTGAATACATTACTTTCTCAAAAATTTTTGATAGAGCTGTCAGAAGAGAGATTGGGCGGTAGTTGTTGACATCCGACGTATCCCCCTTTTTATGCAATGGTTTTACAATGGCATATTTCAGTCTATCGGGGAAAACACCCTGCTCCAAAGAGCTATTACATACGTGGCTGAGAATCCTACTAATCTGTGGGGAACAAGCTTTAAGTACTTTGCTGGAAATGCCATCAATTCCGTAAGAGCTTTTACTTTTCAGTGAGTTTATTATTTTACTGATTTCAGAGGGTGAGGTTGGTGGAATTACAGTTGTTTCAAACTGCGCAGGTATGGCCTCTTCTATTAATAGCCTTGCCTCTTCTAGTGAAGATCTAGATCCTATTTTCTCCACAACATTTAAAAAATGATTATTCAAAATATTTTCAATTTCTGATTGTTTGTTAGTGCACTTGTCATTCAGTTTTATTGCACTAAAGTCTTCCTGTGCTCTTGGTTGCCCTGTTTCCCTTTCATTAATATTCCAAATTGCTTTAATTTTATTATCAGAGTTACTGATCTCAGACATGATACACATGCTTCTGGACTTTTTAATAACTTTTCTTAGTACTGCACAATAGTTTTTATAATATTGAACAATTTCGGGGTCAGTACTCCCTCTTGCTGTTAGATACAGTTCTCTTTTACGGTTGCAAGATATTCTTATTCCTTTAGTTAGCCAAGGTTTTTTATATGTTTTCTTGGAATTATGTTTAACTATTTTCTTGGGAAAACAATTTTCAAATACCCTTAAAAATGTATTGTGAAATAAGTTATATTTCAAGTTTGCATCGGGTTCCTTATACACTTCATCCCAGTCTAGCTGCTGTAGGCTTTCCCTAAAGTTTGCAATATTTATATTGTTAATTGAACGCACTGCTTTGAAAGTCTGATTTATTATACTGCATGGAGCTATGTCATGTACTGTAACAAGCTGTGCATTATGATCTGAAAGACCATTCTCAACAGGATAAGCATTTATGTCCTTAAACTTATCTTGGTCTATAAAAAAGTTATCTATCAATGTCCTGCTGTTCTTTGTTATCCGAGTAACCTAACCTAACCTAACCTATACACTGTTACAATTATGAAAGTGCCATCATTTAGTTTAAGTTCAGTGGCACATGCTTCCATATGTTGCTCTACACAAAATTTTTTGCACTGTGGAAGCTTTTGACATATATGGCAACTCCTCCTCTCATCATATTATCTCTACTTACATGTGCAGCTAATTTGTACCCATTGATGCTAACCTTTTGCATATCAGTGACAATGTGATGCTCAGACAGGCATAGTATATCTATTACATTCTTGGTTTCTATATCTTCTAAACAAAGCAGAAGCTCATCAATTTTATTCTTCAATCCCCCAATATTTTGATGAAATATACTAACAGTATTTTTCACTTTACTTTTATGAGTATCTTGAACTTTTTTTAACATCTTTAGTACTTTTATTCTTCAATCCCCCAATATTTTGATGAAATATACTAACATTATTTTTCACTTTACTTTTGTGAGTATCTTGAACTTTTTTAACATCTTTAATACTTGCCTGGCTGAGTTTCCCACTGGACACTGATCTTACACTAAAAAAGAGTTTCCACCATGAGATGTAGTTCCTCCCCCCTTTAAATTTCCTGCTATCAGCCCAGCCAGTTTACCCTTCCCTTCCCTTTCCTGTTGAGGTGTAGGCCATGTCTAGTATAGTCCCACCTACAGAGTGAATCAACAGGAACCACACCAATGTGTGACCCTGCACCAGATCCAAGTAGCCGATCCAACTCCAAATTAACTCTCCTGACAGAAGAGGTCAAATGAGGTCGGTCGTGGCGCTCCAGAACCGACACAAACCCAACACTGGTATGATTCGATGCCGATGCAATCTTTGCCAGGTCACACTCTATGCTGTACCCCGGATCTCTGTCAATACTGTTGCCCGGCCCACCCACAACAACCACGGTGTCTTCCTTAGTAAAACCTTTACATAGTGAACCTAAATCCTCTGTAACCTGCCCAAGTTCAGCACAAGGTTTGAAAAAACTTGTGACCTGGTAATCCAACCCTAATTCATCCTGCAGAAGTTGGCCCACACCCCTAGCATGCGAACTACCTAGCAACAAGACTTTCTTTCTATTTGCAGACTTCCCTACATTCTTAATCAATTTGCTGCTGAAAGCTTGTTGAGCCCTGTCTACATCTACTTCTGTGAGAGGCTCATCAGTTTCTGACTGAAGCAACAGGTCAAACCTATTTTGTACATTAATAACAAAGCTGTCAGAAGAATTTCTTGGCCTGTTCCTCATGCCTGTTGCCACTTCCCACCCCTGTTTACCCTTCTCCCCCCTTAACCTGCCCAGTTCTCGCCTAGCCTCATCTAACTCAGCCTGAAAAACAGCAATTTTCCCCTCCTGTTCCACTATCTTCCTATCTCTACTGCATAGCCTACAGAACCACTGATGAGTCTCGCTCATTTTCCCAATTCCCACGCCACTACAGTCGCCCCAATGAAAAAAGTTACTACATCCATCACACCAGACCCCGGAGCTAACGATCCTACGGCACATCAGGCACTTTACACTCATGGTACAAATCGATTTTAGTGACAGAAAGACAATTAAGTTACCGGAAAACAATGAAAATACGTGTACGAAAAATTAGGCCTACTCGCGACTATGTAAACAGTGGTTCAGAAGTTTTTTACTGGAAATTACTTAAGAAATGACGATACTCTACAGATATAAAGGGGCAGCAAACGTATTTAGCACACTAAACTATCAGTAAATGCACTTAAGATTGCGGTATGAAGTTTCACTATAAAGGTGAACTAATGGTTCAATAATGAGATCTCCACATTTTATAATAAGTCTGTCTGGGATATCATATATTCCAGTGGAATGATTCACTTTTAAAGTTCTGATAACTGACAGGACTTCTTTCTGGGTTGTTGAAAAGAGAAACAGTGAAGTAGGATTTACGTTGGTATTTACAGATGATACTGGGCAGTTTGTTATGCAAGGTTTGATTTCAGCTATTAATTGCTTACTTATATTGCTAAAATAAGCCTTGAACACATTTGCTATTTTTTTTTAGGATCATTAATTTCTTTGCCGTTACAATTCAATTTGATATTGGAATTTTGAGGAGAAACATTGTCGGTTTACTGTTTCACTATATCCCAAACGGCTTTCATTTTGTTATTGGAGTTATTTTAATAGCAGGCGTTTGCCATTACTTTAGCTTGTTTGATCACTTTTTTAAGTGTCATTTTATAATTCTTGAAATTGCAAGGAATTCATTGGATACTATGGAAGACTTGGACATTTCATATAATCTTCGTTTTTCACCACATGACTTTTTTATACCTGTTGTCAACCAGCAATTTTTTCTCTTAAGCCTACTACATTTGATTTTTCGATTTTTAGCTGGAAATGACGTGTTAAAATAATGTGTACATGTATCCATAAATATGTTGAATTTCTCGTCTGTGTTTTCGTATCTGTACATTTCAGTCTATGTTTACTAGAGTATTCAATGTTTTGATGGCTGAAGGTTCTTCCTATTTTCATTGTTTTTATTTGTTTACTTAAGTTCAGCATTGAAGATATTTCAAGAAGCTGTGCAAGTGGTCACTGAAACCTGTGTTGAAGTTTCTAGCTGCATATTAATGGCTTTCCTTATTGATCAGTATTATATCAATAGTGGTGGTGGATACACTTGTAACTCTGGTAGGGTACTTTATAATTGAGAGCAGGTTGTATGTTGCACAAATAGCCATAAGATCATTTCTATCTTTTGAAACTTGGTTAAAGTTGGGGAACAAAATAGTTTCAACGTACAGGAAATCTGTTTGCTATTGTATAGTCATAATTACAAGAAAGCAGTTACACTACTTGCAAAAATAAATATTTGTACAGTCAGTTTTTCTGCCAAATATCTCGTTGTGTGCACAAATGTTGAGAACAGCTCGAACCAACCCATGGATGCTTGTCAGATTGATTTCTACACTTTAATTGGTTCTAAACTTCAGCTGATTATAATACTATTTGTAAACATATTTTAATTGAGGCTGTCCTGTCAAACTTGAGAGCTAGCCTCAGACTTATAAACTCAATAGATCTGCAAAAATAAATAATTATTCACATTATTAAGCCACAGCTCCATAGTGTAATGACTGTAATACATTTCTTTTTACCTTCTCAGTCTTCCTCCTACTTGAATGTAGTTTGCCTTGGCCTTGCTACCTTAAATCCTAAGTATCTGACACACACACCCACACACACTATCTACTCCTTTTCGCCCATCTCAAAAAGTGTTTTGTGGATTTTGATATTAATATAGTATGGGTCATTATGTTTATTGTTGGTGTTGTTGTTGTTCTAGATATTATAGCAACTTAAGACAAGAGTTGCCACCTACAACTGACACTGTCTATCAGTCACGTAGCTACCCTCGTGGAATTTCTCCTCAAGAAATACACGGTCTGCAAGCTGTGCTGGATATTGTTAGAACAGTAGCTGGTAAGAAAACAATCACGTTTATGTTTAATAGGTGTTGTGTGATATTTACTTCTTTAAAACTAATCTTAAAAATAGTATGCTCAAGAATTTGGTTTAATGCCAAAAGTGACAGTAAGAATTAATAACCAATTTGTATTGGTTCGCTATTTCAGAAAATGACAGTGTTTCTCGAGTAGCACTGTGTGAGAACACGCAGTGGCAACCGTTGAGCATTTTACTTGGTTTGGTTACTTGCTCTGTACCAATACCTTTGAAAGCAGATTTGCTTCGAACGTTGGCAGCACTAGCTCGTTCACCAGATACTGCTATTACTTTGTGGTTTAACTTTGAAACATCACAGATTCTGTCCACAATTCCAAGTGCAAGCAGTTATCAGCCACGAGGGGTCCAAGTAAGTACTACTACCATACCTTGTGTTGTTTTATTCTGCAAGAAAGGGCATGACAAGTAATTAAAATCTGTAGCTGAAGCTGGAGCACAGTTTGATATTAAGAAACCAGGTATTATGTCTTGAGGTCTTTTTGGAATTAGATGTTATGTTGTGAGAATGTGGATAGTTAAGTAAAAGGCAGAAGTAAATGAACACGGGACTCCAGTCCTTATTGTTATGTAGTACTTCATACAGAACAGTAAGGAGAAATGGGCTATGGAGTGGAGCAGCTGCTGTCGTCGTAGGGAAGCTGAACAGGAGCAGAAATAATTAGTGAACACATAAATACAGTAAATAGAAGTTTTACTTAAGTGTAGCTTTCTCCAAGTGTTTCAAAGAAACTTTACAAAAGAACAAACAGAAGGTCGAAATATTACAAGAAACAACTAATGAGCATCGTGCAATGTGAGGCTCCTGCTACTAATGCACAAACTAACTGTCAAAAGGCTGACTGGAAGGCTGTAACTGAGGCTGGAGTTGTAGTTGCTGCCGGCCAGCTTACATCGCAGCGGCAGAGGTCCCTCTTAGTCAGGGCCACTGAAGCTGTGACTCAGCAGGCACAAATAATTGGATCCCCTGGGTTCCCACGTGACTGCTATCACTGTCTGTTGGAAATGTGTGTTTCTGCTGCCAACCGTGAGACACTGGTGAGAGTGGTATCACTCTGTGGTACCACACATACAGTTATTATTTAGTAGGTAACACAACCAAGTAGGGTTTGTTTCTATAGGACGAGGGAAGGACAAATTGTGGGTTCATTTTGATATTTTCTAAAGCACCGTCTATGGCTACTGCATGCCATGGCTCTGTAAATTTGAAAAATACCAAAATATGAGTTAGATCGCTGATGAAACAGTGCGTGTGCGGGTGCGGGTGCGCGTGCGCGGGACATGTGCACATTTTATTTATTTTTATGGTGGAAAGTTAATTTGTAGAGTAGGAAGAGGCCCATGAGTAACATTCCCAACTTGCTTTGTGTTTTTTTTCCCTTCCCATTCCTTTGAGATATGAAGGCAGATTTAAATGTACTACAGCACTTGTATGTACAACAAATATTTATGATGGTGATTGTGAATAATGGTCTGAATAGAAGGCTGCAAGTATCTCCTCAATGTATTTAATTACTCGGGATAAAATTATTGACAGTTACGTGATTTCTGAAGGTTTGTGATTTTTAATAATATTCGGAGGATTGTACTTTCTGTGTGAAAACAAGTCACAGCTTCCATTCCAAATGTTATCAGCTAACTAGTGGCTGTATTATTGAACAAACTATGTTTATTTGCAGTAATTTTTGGTAAACTGCAGTGCATTTTTCATGTGGGTTACAATCTGAAATAGATAAATTGTATTTACCACTACTTGTTTCGTTCTACAGCACAAATCCTAAACTAAGGCACTGAACTGAATGTTAAGTGTTATGAATATAGTTTTTTCATGTTGCTTCATTTCACTGATTGTTTATAATCAGTGGTCACTGGAATTTTGCAGCTTATTTTCAGTTTCGTTGTTACAGTCAGTGGACTCATTTGCTGCCACAATTTTACGAATTAACAACTGATAAATGCTTTCGGGTCCCCAAAGTGCTCCTCCAGGACATCTAACATTATCCTTCTTTCATAGTCAAGCCCCATCTTTGCATGAACCACATTTTGTTGAAATCAGGGCTATGGATAATGGGGACAAAATCATCTTCCAAAACCTTCCCGTACTGTTTGGTAGTCACCATGCCATCAAGGAATATCGCACCGATTATTCCGTGACTGGACATTGCACACCACATAGTTGCCCGTTGAGGCTGAAGAGACTTCTCGATCGCGAAATGCAGATTCTCAGTTCCCCAAATTTTGCTTATTGGTGAATCTGTCCAAATGAAGTGGGCTTTGTTGCTTAACCAAACCATATTTACATCAATATTTCCTATCATGCCCTGCAGCCAACATGCAGTTTGAGCACCCTAAAGCACTGTTCAGAAGGTATGATGATTTTATTTAATTATTGTTCATTAATTGTCATCCTCTACATTGATGACATTGTTGAGGTGTAGGATCCTGAAGCATTGGGAATATGAGCGACTTGAAGTGGAGCTTACCAAGTCAGAACCAGTGAAGCCCAATATCAGGACATGGCTGTATGGAAATCCTTTCAGGTGTTCAATTAAGATGAAGTGGACTCCAAATAAGGCATAGGCCATTGATGCACTTAGGATCCACCAATTCTATAAGGAAGCCTACCCACTGCATTTTGCTTGAAAACATTTTGTTATTAAGGATCCTTAAACAAGTGGAGCCAGCAGTGGTGGAAGATTAAGCTAGAGAATGGCGATGGTGGACCACCATCTGCAGTAGACATTTCCTCCATTGTGACTGACTATCCTCCTTTTTATTGTGCTTGTAATAATGTGTTCCTTCATAAATTTTTTATGGTGTGCAGTTTTCGATTTTCGTCTGTGGTGTGGTGTTTACTTTTTCTGTTTATATAATAATAATAATAATAATAATAATAATAATAATAATAATAATAATAATAATAACTGAGAAAAGACATTGGACAGCTAACACCATTTTGTAAGAAAAGAAATATCAGACAAAAACGAAAAAGGTTAGGTAAAATCTCGCAACAAGAAGCGATAGAGCAATTAGATGAAAAGAAGCAGAAATTACAAGCATTGGCCAAACGACTTAGAAGATACAAAAAAGGTGAAAATAGAAGGAAACAAAACCAAACATTCAACACAAACCAAAAGAAATTTTACCAGACAATAGATAACACACACACATTAAAATAGACAATCCACCAAACATAACAGACATGGAACACTTCTGGAGCAACATATGGTCAAACCCGGTACAACATAACAGGCATGCACGGTGGATAGAAGCAGAAACAAACACATACAAGAAGATACCACAAATGCCTGAAGTGATAATTTTGCAACATGAAGTCACCAAAGCAATTAATTCTACTCCCAATTGGAAAGCCCCTGGAAAAGATAAAATAGCAAATTTCTGGCTAAAGTAGTTCACCTCAACACATTCACATCTAACTAAATTATTTAACAGTTACATTGCAGACCCATACACATTCCCTGATACACTTACAAATGGAATAACTTATATGAAACCTAAAGATCAAGCAGACACAGCAAATACCGCCCCATAACATGCCTACCAACAATATACAAAATATTAACTTCAATCATTACACAGAATTAATGACACATACAACACAGAACAAAATTATAAATGAAGAACAAAAAGGCTGTTGCAAAGGAGCACGAGGATGTAAAGAGCAACTGATAATAGATGCAGAGGTAACATATCAAGCTAAAACTAAACAAAGGTCGGTACAC
Source organism: Schistocerca gregaria (assembly GCF_023897955.1). NCBI lineage: Eukaryota > Metazoa > Arthropoda > Insecta > Orthoptera > Acrididae > Schistocerca > Schistocerca gregaria. The sequence goes on along the minus strand of NC_064923.1, from coordinate 784,903,436 downwards.
TACGCATACATTGATTACCGAAAAGCTTTTGATAGTGTACACCACTCATGGTTACTACAAATATTGGAAATATACAAAGTAGATCCTAAATTGATACAGTTCCTAAGCATAGTAATGAAAAATTGGAAAACCACACTTAATATCCAAACAAATTCAAATAATATCACATCACAGCCAATACAGATTAAGTGTGGAATATACCAAGGAGACTCATTAAGTCCTTTCTGGTTCTGCCTTGCTCTGAACCCACTATCCAACATGCTAAATAATACAAATTATGGATACAATATTACTGGAACATACCCACACAAAATCACACATTTGCTATACATGGATGATCTAAAACTACTGGCATCAACAAATCAACAACTCAACCAATTACTAAAGATAACAGAAGTATTCAGCAATGATATAAATATGGCTTTTGGAACAGACAAATGTAAGAAAAATAGCATAGTCAAGGGAAAACACACTAAACAAGATGATTACATATTGGATAACCACAGTGACTGCATAGAAGCGATGGAAAAAACAAATGCCCATTTAGGATACAGACAAAAAATAGGAATAGATGATACAAATATTAAAGAAGAACTAAAAGAAAAATATAGACAAAGACTAACAAAAATACTAAAAACAGAATTGACAGCAAGAAACAAAACAAAAGCTATAAATACTTATGCTATACCAGTATTGACTACTCATTTGGAGTAATGAAATGGAGTAACACAGACCTAGAAGCACTCAATACACTTACACGGTCACAATGCCACAAATATAGAATACATCATACATTCAGCAACAGAAAGATTCACATTAAGCAGAAAGGAAGGAGGAAGGGGATTTATCGACATAAAAAACCTACATTATGGACAGGTAGACAATTCAAGAAAATTCATTCTAGAACGAGCAGAAACTAGCAAAATACACAAAGCAATCACTCATATAAATACATCTGCTACAACACTGCAATTTCATAACCACTTCTACAACCCTTTAGATCACATAATATCAACAGATACGAAGAAAGTAAATTGGAAAAAGAAAACACTACATGGCAAGCACCCGTATCATCTAACACAGCCACACATCGATCAAGACGCATCCAACACATGGCTAAGAAAAGGCAATATATCCAGTGAGACGGAAGGATTCATGATTGCAATACAGGATCAAACAATAAACACCAGATATTACAGCAAGCATATTATTAAAGATCCCAATACCGCAACAGATAAATGCAGACTTTGCAATCAACAAAAAGAAACAGTAGATCACATCACAAGCAGATGTACAATACTAGCAAATACAGAATACCCCAGAAGACATGACAATGTAGCAAAAAGAACACATCAACAGCTTGCCTTACAACATAAACTTATAAAACAACACGTTCCCACATACAAGTATGCACCACAAAATGTACTGGAGAATGATGAATACAAATTATACTGGAACAGAACCATTATAACAGATAAAACACCACCACATAACAAACCTGATATCATACTCACCAATAAAAAGAATAAATTAACACAACTAATCGAAATATCCATACCCAATACAACAAATATACAAAAGAAAACAGGAGAAAAAATGGAAAAATACATCCAACTAGCCGAGGAAGTCAAGGATATGTGGCATCAGGATGAAGTTGACATTATACTAATTATACTATCAACTACAGGAGTCATACCACACAATATCCACCAGTACATCAAAGCAATACAGTTACATCCAAACTTACATATACAACTACAGAAATCCATAATTATTGATACATGTTCAATTACCCGAAAGTTCCTAAATGCAATATAACATATACTGCACAGTTAAAAGGAAGTCGTGCTTGATCAAGGTCTGCGTCGCTTTCTACACTCCTGGAAATTGAAATAAGAACACCGTGAATTCATTGTCCCAGGAAGGGGAAACTTTATTGACACATTCCTGGGGTCAGATACATCACATGATCACACTGAAAGAACCACAGGCACATAGACACAAACAACAGAGCATGCACAATGTTGGCACTAGTACAGTGTATACCCACCTTTCGCAGCAATGCAGGCTGCTATTCTCCCATGGAGACGATCGTAGAGATGCTGGATGTAGTCCTGTGGAACGGCTTTCCATGACATTTCCACCTGGCGCCTCAGTTGGACCAGCGTTCGTGCTGGACGTGCAGACCGCGTGAGACGATGCTTCATCCAGTCCCAAACATGCTCAATGGGGGACAGATCTGGAGATCTTGCTGGCCAGGGTAGTTGACTTACACCTTCTAGTGCACGTTGGGTGGCACGGGATACATGCGGACGTGCATTGTCCTGTTGGAACAGCAGGTTCCGTTGCCGGTCTAGGAATGGTAAAACGATGGGTTCGATGACGGTTTGGATGTACCCTGCACTATTCAGTGTCCCCTCGACGATCACCAGAGGTGTACGGCCAGTGTAGGAGATCGCTCCCCACACCATGATGCCGGGTGTTGGCCATGTGTGCCTCGGTCGTATGCAGTCCTGATTGTGGCGCTCACCTGCACGGCGCCAAACACGCATACAACCATCATTTGCACCAAGGCAGAAGCGACTCTCATCGCTGAAGACGACACGTCTCCATTCGTCCCTCCATTCACGCCTGTCGCGACACCACTGGAGGCGGGCTGCACGATGTTGGGGCGTGAGCGGAAGACGGCCTAACGGTGTGCGGGACCGTAGCTCGGCTTCACGGAGACGGTTGCGAATGGTCCTCGCCGATACCCCAGGAGCAACAGTGTCCCTAATTTGCTGGGAAGTGGCGGTGCGGTCCCCTACGGCACTGTGTAGGATCCTACGGTCTTGGCGTGCATCCGTGCGTCGCTGCGGTCCGGTCCCAGGTTGACGGGCACGTGCACCTTCCGCCGACCACTGGCAACAACATCGATGTACTGTGGAGACCTCACGCTCCACGTGTTGAGCAATTCGGCGGTACGTCCACCCAGCCTCCCGCATGCCCACTATACACCCTCGCTCAAAGTCCGTCAACTGCACATACGGTTCACGTCCACGCTGTCGCGGCATGCTACCAGTGTTAAAGACTGCGATGGAGCTCCGTATGTCACGGCAAACTGGCTGACACTGACGGCGGTGGTGCACAAATGCTGCGCAGTTAGCGCCATTCGACGGCCAACACCGCGGTTCCTGGTGTGTCCGCTGTGCCGTGCGTGTGATCATTGCTTGTACAGCCCTCTCGCAGTGTCCGGAGCAAGTATGGTGGGTCTGACACACCGGTGTCAATGTGTTCTTTTTTCCATTTCCAGGAGTGTATTTTTGACCAGACATAACGTCTGAGATAAGAAATAATAATAATAATAGTTATTATTATTATTATTATTATTATTATTATTATTATTATTATTATTATTAATGAGGGGAATCTTGTGCCATGGGTGTGTATTCTTGTCCTCTATTTTGGGTAATAAATTTAAAGATGTCAGCTTGTAATTTCTCCAATTTAAAAATGTCAAGAATGCATGTGGTTGGAAAACACCAGATGAAGTTTCTCTGTATTTGAAACAATGAAGACTGTGTAATGGTTTGGATGGTCATTGTGGTTTCACAGGATACTCTCTACGTTTTATAAGGAACATAACTGATAAATCAGTGCATCATTTTAGGTGACCATATTCATTGAATGGGTACTCTCATTATTTCCATCAGGAAATTGCATCTTTCACAGTCATAGTGCCCCCATCACATGGCTAGAAATGTCCAAGATGGCTTTTCTGAATTGAGCATGAAATCATGTGTCTTTGCTGGTTTCAACAATCGGTGCATCTCGCCACTGACTTAAGAGGTCTTTATTGGATAAACAATCAATAGTCATTATTCTTCTCTAGTGCCCTCAAGGAATTGGGAAGTTTCTTTGGTTTGAAAGGAGTAAAATCCCATTGATTAGTTAGTATTTATAAACATTTATTGTCAGGACAACTCAAGTAGTTTTGAATACCATATGAGCCCCTACACAATAAGCGATATCATTGTTTCCAACCTCGTACATGGTTTAATAACATTTATAGATAGTGCTCAGGCTGAATCAATAACTTGTATCCAATTGTTAATGGACTATCTGACCATGACGCACAATTAATGGAAATAAACAATACACCACCTTCCAGCCTTGAGGCAGGTTCATATAAAACAGTGAGACATATTAATGAGAACAGGATATAGTGTTTCAAGAGTATGTTCAGAGGTGGATTGGGTATGTGTGTATATAGAAAGAAGTGCTAATGTCAGATTCAGTTCATTCCATAGTGGCTTTGTGTCAATATTTGAAAGTAGCTTTCCTAAAAAGTTGTTCAAAAAATCCATTTAAACAGCAAGTAAGCCTAGGCTAACTAAGAGAATTAAAATCTCATGTAAGGGGAAGACGGAAATTTATACACGGTCCAGAATAAGTAAAGATCTGGTGTTACTTGCATACTACAAAGAAATCCTGTATTATTGTAAAGAAAGTCATTAAAGTGCCGAGAAGTAAAGAGGTTCTGAAAAGAAGAAATAATAAGATTCAAATTAATTGAGATATTGTCAAACAGGAGACAGGAGTATGCCAGTGAGCGTACAAGACTATAAAAATTAAACCTCATGTCACCATTGTGACTGATAATTTGCATGTTATAGGTGCATTTAACAATCACTTTATACATGTGGCATCAAAAAGAGAATTAAATAGTTCAGTCCAAGAAGGAGAAGATATTTAGAAAGATGTTGTACCATGAAACTTTAAGCAACTAGAAGTAGCACCAACATCTTTCATTGAAATTAATAAAATTATAAAAATTATTAAAAAAACCAAAAGTGCGCTTGAAGTTCATACAATTTCAAACAGAATTCTTAAAAGTAGTTGTATGTAATGCATCACTGGCACAGGGAATTTTTCCACACTCGTTAAAATGTGCAGTTGTCAAACAGCTTCATAAGAAAGGTGACATGACATGACAGACACAGACGAGTATTGTTCAGTTCCCTTATTGAAATCTTTTTCCAAAATATTTGAAAAAGTGTTATACTCAGTGGGTAGCCTGACATTTAAGTAGAAACAATTTACTTAGCATATCTCATTTTATTTTTTAAAATGCACATAGACAGTCTCAACTGACCATCTTCAGATCTCATACCATGCTGGTAGATGGTGGTGGTGAACGGAACAGGTGTTACAAACTTCACGAATGTCAACAGGTGCTTCATTCACCGGCACTGCCTACCTTATGGTCTGAGGTCTGAAGATGGTCAGTAACAAACCGAAACCAGTAACCACAACAATAAAGGTTTCTTGTGGGCGAGACTGTTTCTGTTAATTTTAAAGCATTAAGAATAACCACTGTTCTCCACAAAAAGTGTTCTCAAAAAATGCAGTATCTCAGTTTGGATTCCAGGAGGATTTTGACTGAGAATGCTAATTATACATTCACCCACCAAGTATTACAAGCTTTAAATAATAAAAATTGCCAGTTTGTATTTTTTGGGATCTTTCCAAAGCATTTGGCTGTGTAGATCGTGTTACACACTTAGGAATACTTGCATTTTATGGAATTGATCACTTTAGATGCAACTTGTTTGATTCACAAATAACAAACAGGGTGCAAAAAAGTTGAGCTGGATAATTCAAACAATATTGGAAAGACAGAAAATTTTAGTGACTGGGGAGAAGTCACAAAGGGAGTTTCACAGGGTTCAATTTTGGGTTCACTCCTAACCCTCATTTATGCGAATGACCTTGCACGCAACATTCAGATTCTCTCGACATTCAGCAAGCAGAAATGATACTAATACAATAAATCCCATTAGAGAGAAAATAACAAAAGAGACTTTTAATGGTGATTTGCACAGATTTATTAAATTGTCCTCTAAAAATGTACTCCCTTAATTTTGAGAAAATGCACTATATTCAATTCTGTACAACAAATATTCAAATCAACAATTGATGTAATATATGAAAGGGAGTCAGTAAACAGGGTAATATGCTCCAGACTTTTCCGTACACATTTTGGTGAAAACGTGAACTGGAAGGAGCATGTTACTGAGCTCCTGAAATAGTTAAGTTCAGCTGTGTTTGCTCTTTGTATAAGTGCTAGTCTTGGAAACATATGAAGTAACCTTCTGACATAATTTGCATATTTCCACTCTATAACAATAGTTCTCATGAAACATTCAAAATTAGTGCCACACTAAACATAAGACAACAAGTGAGCAATGACAGTATCTTAGCACCTCTCAGTGAGCGAGAATATGTAAGTGTCTGCTCAAATCTTGTTATGTGGAAAGTGTGTATGAAGTAAAGGTGTGAGTGAAATTACATAAAAAAGGAAAAATAAAAAACTGTGTGAAAACAGCTTATGCAACAGCAGTAGAAAAAGATATCGAGAGAAGGTACATAAATAACCACTACCCATGAAATAACATTTCAAAAATACCCTAGTTGTTTCATATTTTTTGGCAGATGACGTGCTGTCAGAATGATAAGTAAGGGGAACAAAAAAGACCAGTAAAAATGCATTTTCACTAGCAATGTAATCTTCAGGTGAACGATCAAAATAAACAGACAAAATGCACATGTCAAAATTTTTAGGCTTTCAGTAGATAAACGAACATAAATTTTGTATTACATTTTACAGAAATAAATTTGACACACAGAAGTGACACGTAGGTGTCAAAACAAGTCTGAGCGAATAAAAAGAAATACATTGTGTTTTGCATAATGCAGAGTTAAAAAAAACCAAATCAATAAAAAACTATAACTGCAAGCAACAGCAGTGCTATAAATACAGAAAAATTCATTTCTTTGTTCACGAATTTTGTAGTTAGTGAATGCATGAAACAGTGAAGCCTTTTACCTAAGGTTGTTGTTACTAAAGATGTAACTCCTCACTTGCCATTGATTCTAGATCAATCCATCAGTGGTGAAATTGTGGCTTCTTGGAAAATTGTTGAGGAGACCACACCCTGCGTATCTAACCCATATTAATTTAGGCAGGTATTTGACCCATTTCTGAAAAAAGTATTTGATGCCGGACCTTAATATTTTTACATGATGCTAAGAGAGTCAACTGTACTAAAATCTACTTTATCCATTTTATAGTTTTTAAGAAATGCTTTTTAAATTTATTAACAAAAATATTAATTCTTTCTGCAGAAGATATTTTTTTTGTGAATTTCCTAATGGGGGAATATTAATGAGTGTAGTACCGGAGGTGGCTTTTTATGTTATGCAGAGTCTCTGAAAATTTCATTCATTTATCTATGATAGTTTCTGATATTATGAGGCATATGTACTGAACATTTTACTTAGCGGAAAATTGACTTTAAAGAAAAAACTTTCAAATTTGTTACAGTTAATTAAAACTGCCCTGCTGCATATGATGGCCCTTCTTTGGCCTCTAGCAGGTCTTCCAGCTTCTTTTTTACCTTCCTGGATGTTTGTCTTACTTTCTTGACCATATTAGATGCAGACCTGTCTGCATCGGCTATCCTCATTTTGTCACAGTGCTGCAGCCCAGTGCTCATATATTCGCCAGGATTAATTCCCAGCTTTTTCAGTACCCAACACTATCCAATATTAGCACAAATGAATATAATAACAGCATCATGAACTCCTAGTTCCATTAGTTTTAGGAAGGCGGTTCCAAATTATGCTGTTGGAACATTAATTTGGGTTCTGTGTCTGCCCATGCAGACATTTCCTTAGAAGGTCAGGATGAGCCAAGTCTCTGAAAATAGGTTTAATTTCTGTAATAACAGCAGCAGGAGGAGAGTGCTGGCGAGAATAAGATTCTCCAGTTGCCTGAGCCCTATTGTATTTGCACATTGAATTTTCTCCTGATGGACACAATCAATTATATGGCTTATCATCAGTAGAGGACTTATGGAAGAATATGGCCCAAACATTTCTCTTCATTGCCTCCAGATTTTCTTCATTTCTCCTAATTGCTTGCCCATAGTATGCCTGCAAGTTTTCTGTTTCAGTTTTAGTGAACCGACCCTGTCAGGTCAACAATTTTCCATCTTCTAATTTTTTTTCTCTCATATCAACAGTTAGTTTTCTCAGCCTTGTTCCCAAACGTTTTTGAACATGGCCTACACATTTGGTTTTGCTAATAATGGCATATCTATGTCGCTTAGAGTTCACCACATTGTTGTATGCCTTACTGTCACCATCACGCAAATATTTGGTGTACTGTACGCCTCTTGTTTCTATGGAGCAATGAAAAATTTGTTGTACTCCATGAACTTCCATACCGCCACTTGTTCCTCTAAAATTAGCCACACAGTTGAACATTTGCGATATTTAGCCATTATCTCCACAGCTAACGCTTTACCAGTGTCTACGCTCGTGGCAGTCACTACTCCATTCAGAGAAGTATGTCCTCTTTTCTGCCAACTTCCATCAAGTGCAACTGCAATATCCGAACATCCATCATTTTCTTCCACTGCTACTCTAGCAGCCAGTTTTGTTTTCTTCACTGACATCACATACAGCTTTCTCTAATATTGCAGTCAGTTTTTCAAATTTATTTGGTGTTTGATGCAAGTTTATCACTGAACAAAATGTTGTCCCTGCAGCCATGCCCTTGCCAATGGACTGTTAGGCATAAACTAATCTAGTATTGATTTCATAAGGGCCACTTGCATCTGGTTTTGAAGTACTCATGAAAGAAATCACAGCAGAGCATTTAGTGCAAATTAAATCCAAGGCAATTGCTAGGCCTTTTCTCCCACTGGCACTCTCACAAATTTTCATACTCTGTGACTCACCACACTGTTTACTTGTACAAATTTAGAAATTACATGTGATAATATTCTCAAATTTGATAATGTTACTGCACCTGTTGTCACTTACAGTAAATTCGTTGTAACTCTCTTGAAATGGTGAGAGCTTCTTTGATGATGCACTTGTTGAAGAATTACAATTAGAAACATCATTGCCAGGCAACATAACCTCTTGTACAGAAAGCTTTCTAAACTTGTTTCCTCTAAATTGTCGTTTCTTGAAAAATGCCTTTACATTTCCTCATCTTCAATAAACACAACAAAACACACGTAAACAAGCAGCGCAAATGTGAGTGTAACAACTACTCGCAATCACACTTGAACAAAACTAACCATGTGTTTGAAAGTGTGTTGTTTACAAACAGCAGAAACAAAAGAATACTGACCGTTGCACTCCACGGATAGCCAACACAATTGCGAGTTAAAAAAAAAAAAATCCACCGTAATGTGCAATGTAGGGAACATAAAGATCTAAAATTTATGCACAAAAGTGGGTGTGGCACTTAAACACATGTGGTAGGAAAATGCTCTTTAAATGCTCGGGGAAAAAAAATTTTTCAGCAAAATCCTTTTAGAGTACTTAAATAAAACCTTAATCTATTGAAATATGATGAAAACCGAAAATAGATATTTTTCGACCTGAACCACGGTGTGGTCCCCTTAATATCGTGCATTGCTTAGGAGAGCCACAGAAGACAAAATTTTGAAGGGGGGAGTATGGCAGAAACAAAAAGCAATCTTAATTTGATTGTTAATCATCTTTTGTAGTTATTGTGTACTTCCTAACAATCCTTTCTATGTTTGTTTTACCATTCATACAATATATTTTAATGTAATATCGTGTTGGTCCTCCTTTTGTCTTGCACTGTGTAGTAGTTCAACATGGCATGGACTCAGTAAATTGTTGGAAGCCACTTGCAGAAATATTGAGCCATGCTGCCTGTGTAACCATTCAGAATTGTGAAAGTGTTGTCAGTACAGGATTTTGTGCATAAACTGACCTCTCGATTTCGTCCCTTAAATGTTCAAGGGCATTCATGTCGTGTGATCTGGGTGGCCAAATCATTTGCTTGAATTGTCCAGTGTGTTCTTCAAACCAGTTGTGAAAAATGTGGCCCGGTGACATGGCGCACTGTCACCTACAAAAATTCTATCGTTGTTTGGGAACATAAAGTCCATGAATGGCAGCAAATGGGCTTCAAGCAACCAGACATAACCTTTCCAGTTGGTGATCAGCTCATCTACATCTACATCCATACTCTGCAAGCCACCTGACTGTGTGTGGCGGAGGGTACCTTGAGTACCTCTATCGGTTCTCACTTCTATTCCGGTCTCGTATTGTTCGTTGAAAGAAGGATTGTCGGTATGCCTCCGTGTTGTTGTTGTGGTCTTCAGTCCTGAGACTGGTTTGATGCAGCTCTCCATGCTACTCTATCCTGTGCAAGCTTCTTCATCTCCCAGAACCTACTGCAACCTACATCCTTCTGAATCTGCTCAGTGTATTCACCTCTTGGTCTCCCTCTACGATTTTTACCCTCAACACTGCCCTCCAATACTAAACTGGTGATCCATTGATGCCTCAGAACATGTCCTACCAACCGACCCCTTTATCTGGTCAAGTTGTGCCACAAACTTCTCTTCTCCCCAATCATATTCAATACTTCCACATTAGTTATGTGATCTAATCTTTAGCATTCTTCTGTAGCACCACATTTCGAAAGCTTCTATTCTCTTCTTGCCCAAACTATTTATCGTCCATCTTTCACTTCCATTCATGGCTACACTCCATACAAATACTTTCAGAAATGACTTCCTGACACCTAAATCTATACTCGATGTTAACAAATCTCTCTTCTTCAGAAACGCTTTCCTTGCCATTGTCAGTCTACATTTTATATCCTCTCTACTTCGACCATCATTAGTTATTTTGCTCCCCAAATAGCAAAACTCATTTACTACTTCAAATGTCTCATTTCCTAATCTAATTCCCTCAGCATCACCCAACTTAATTCGACTACATTCCATTATCCTTGTTTTGCTTTTGTTGATGTTCATCTTATATCCTCCTTTCAAGACACTGTCCATTCCTTGCATCTGCTCTTCCAAGTCCTTTGCTGTCTCTGACAGAATTACAATGTCATCAGCGAACCTCAAAGTTTTTATTTCTTCTCCCTGGATTTTAATACCTACTCTGAATTTTTCTTTTGTTTCCTTTACTGCTTGCTCAATATACAGATTGAATAACATCGGGGACAGGCTACAACCCTGTCTCACTCCCTTCCCAACCACTGCTTCTCTTTCATGCCCCTCGACTCTTATAAATGCCATCTGGTTTCTGTACAAATTGTAAATAGCCTTTTACTCCCTGTATTTTATCCCTGCCACCTTTAGAATTTGAAAGAGAGTATTCCAGTCAACATTGTCAAAAGCTTTCTCTAAGTCTACAAATGCTAGAAACGTAGGTTTGCCTTTCCTTCATCTTTCTACTAAGATAAGTCGTAAGCTCAGTATTGCCTCACGTGTTCCAGTATTTCTACGGAATCCAAACTGATCTTCCCCGAGGTCGGCTTCTACTAGTTTTTCCGTTCGTCTGTAAAGATTTCGTGTTAGTATTTTGCAGCTGTGGCTTATTAAACTGATAGTTTGTGCTCCCTGCCGCCGTTGGATAAGCAGCTGCAGCAGCAAGTCGTATAACCCTAGCTTACTTATTTGTTAGATAGTTTAATTAATTTCTTTGCGTGTTTTTGGGTACTTGCATTGTTTAATTCATATATTTCGGGCGTATTATAGTATTTGACAGTTGTAGCATCGCGCTTTAGTGTTCACTTGGTAGATTCTTATTTAAATTGTGTGTGAGTTTCGTATAGGTGGTGCAATTTCGAGTTTTAGTTACTGTAATCGTAAATTCAGCAGATTGTAGTGCAGTCGTTAGGCATTTGTACAGGTTAGTTGATACATTCTTTGCGTGTTTCGCTTGCATTATCTAGGCACGGACTCGTGTTTCAGTAACTGTTGTTCAACATCGATTAGAATGGACAGGGACTGCGATTGCTGTGTTCGGATGAGGGCTGACTTGGCATCCCTTCGCTCACAGCTGCAATCGGCGCTGACTTCGGTTGCGCAGCTTGAGGCTGTTGCCAATGGGCACCACTGTGGGGAGCCGGACTTGGGTATCACGGGGATGTCAACCTCGTCCTGTCTGTCCCCAGATCGGTCTGCCACTGTGGTTGTCCCGGTTTCTGCCCGCAGTGGGGCTGAGCCCTCGCCTGTGGTTGATTGGGAGGTCGTTCCAAGGCGTGGCAGGCAGCGAAAGGTGTCCACGGAGGCTGATTAGAAAGCCTCCCGGTGCGTCTGACAAACCGGTTTCAGGCACTGTCTCTGGCTGAGCCAGATGCAGCTGCCTGCCCTGTTTCAGAGGATCATTCTCAGCCTTCAAGGTCCGGGCAATCACAGAGGATGGGCTTACTGGTAGTTGGGAGCTACAATGTTAGGCGCGTAATGGGGCCCCTTAGGAATACGGCCGCTAAGGAGGGGAAGAAATCCAGTGTGCACTCTGTGTGCATTCCGGGAGGAGTCATTCCTGATGTGGAAAGGGTCCTTCCGGATGCCATGAAGAGCATAGGGTGCAGCCAGCTGCAGGTGGTGGCACATGTTGGCACTAATGACGTGTGTCGCTTTGGATCTGAGGAAATTCTCTCTGGATTCCAGCAGCTATCTGATTTGGTGAAGGCTGCCGGTCTTGCTTACGAGATGAAGGCAGAGCTCACCATCTGCAGCATCGTTGACAGAACCGACTGCGGACCTTTGGTGCAGAGCCGGGTGGAGGGTCTGAATCAGAGGCTCAGACGGTTTTGCGACCGTGTTGGCTGCAGATTCCTTGACTTGCGTCATAGGGTGGTGGGGTTTCGGGTTCCGCTGAATAGGTCAGGAGTTCACTACACTCAGCTGGCGGCTACACGGGTAGCGGAGGCTGTGTGGCGTGGACTGGGCGGTTTTTTAGGTTAGAAGGCCTCGGGAAAGTACGGGGTGGGCTGCAATGTCAAAGGGTGCATGGCAATTACAGGACGTGCTTGGATCAAGGAACAGTCGGAATTATAGTTGTAAATTGTTGTAGTTGCGCTGGAAAAGTCCCTGAGCTTCAAACGCTAATAGAAAGCACAGAAGCTGATATCGTTATAGGTACAGAAAGCTGGCTAAAGCCTGAAATAAGTTCTGCAGAAATTTTTACGAAGTCTCAGACGGTGTTCAGGAAAGATAGATTAGGCAGAATTGGTGGTGGAGTGTTTGTGTCTGTCAGTAGTGGTTTATCTTGTAGTGAAGTCGAAGTAGATACTCCGTGCGAATTGGTATGGGTGGAGGTTATACTTAACAGCCGAATTAAGTTAATAATTGGCTCCTTCTACCGACCCCCAGACTCCGATGATACAGTTGCGGAACAGTTCAGAGAAAGTTTGAGTCTCGTAACAAATAAATACCCCATTCATACGATTATAGTTGGTGGGGACTTCAACCTATCCTCGGTATGTTGGCAAAAATACTTCTTCAAAACCGGTGGTAGGCAGAAAACGTCCTTCGACATTGTCCTAAATGCTTTCTCCGAAAATTATTTCGAGCAGTTAGTCCACGAATCGACGCGAATTGTAAATGGTTGCGAAAACACACTTGACCTCTTAGCCACAAACAATCCAGAGCTGATAGAGAGCATCATGACTGATACAGGGATTAGTGATCACAAGGTCGTTGTAGCTAGGCTCAATACCATTTCTTCCAAATCCATCAGAAACAAACGCAAAATAATTTTATTTAAAAAAGCGGATAAAGTGTCACTAGAAGCCTTCCTAAAAGACAATTTCCATTCCTTCCGAACTGACTATGCGAATGTAGACGAGATGTGGCTCAAATTCAAAGATACAGTAGCAACAGCAATTGAGACATTCATACCTCATAAATTGGTAAGAGATGGAACGGATCCCCTGTGGTACACAAAAAAGGTCCGAACGCTGTTGCAGAGGCAACGGAAAAAGCATGCGAAGTTCAGAAGAACGCGAAATCCCGAAGATGGGCTAAAATTTACAGACACGCGAAATTTGGCACGTACCTCGATGCGAGATGCCTTTAATAGGTTCCACAACGAAACATTGTCTCGAAATTTGGTAGAAAATCCAAAGAAATTCTGGTCGTATGTAAAGTACACAAGCGGCAAGACGCAGTCAATACCTTCGCTGCGCAGTGCCGATGGTACTGTTATCGACGACTGCCCCGCTAAAGCGGAGTTATTGAACGCAGTTTTCCGAAATTCCTTCACCAGGGAAGACGAATGGAATACTCCAGAATTTGAAACACGAACATCTGCTAGCATGAGTTTCTTACAAGTAGATACCTTAGGGGTTGCGAAGCAACTCAAATCGCTTGATACGGGCAAGTCTTCAGGTCCAGATTGTATACCGATTAGGTTCCTTTCACATTACGCTGATACTATAGCTCCCTACTTAGCAATCATATACAACTGCTCGCTCACCGATAGATCTGTACCTACAGATTGGAAAATTGCGCAGGTCGCACCAGTATTCAAGAAGGGTAGTAGGAGTAATCCATTTAACTACAGACCTATATCATTGACGTCGGTTTGCAGTAGGGTTTTGGAACATATACTGTATTCAAACATTATGAATCACCTCGAAGGGAACGATCTATTGACACGTAATCAGTGTGGCTTCAGAAAACATCGCTCTTGTGCAACGCAGCTAGCTCTTTATTCCCACGAAGTAATGTCCGCTATCGACAGGGGATCTCAGGTTGATTCCGTATTTCTAGATTTCCGGAAAGCTTTTGACACCGTTCCTCACAAGCGACTTCTAATCAAGCTGCGGAGCTATGGGGTATCGTCTCAGTTGTGCGACTGGATTCGTGATTTCCTGTCAGGAAGGTCGCAGTTCGTAGTAATAGACAGCAAATCATCAAGTAAAACTGAAGTGATATCAGGTGTTCCCCAGGGAAGCATCCTGGGACCTCTGCTGTTCCTGATCTATATTAATGACCTGGGTGACAATCTGTGCAGTTCTCTTAGATTGTTAGCAGATGATGCTGTAATTTACCGTCTAGTAAGGTCATCTGAAGACCAGTATCAGTTGCAAAACGATTTAGAAAAGATTGCTGTATGGTGTGTGAGGTGGTAGTTGACGCTAAATAACGAAAAGTGTGAGATGATCCACATGAGTTCCAAAAGAAATCCGTTGGAATTCGATTACTCGATAAATAGTACAATTCTCAAGGCTGTCAATTCAACTAAGTACCTGGGTGTTAAAATTACGAACAACTTCAGTTGGAAGGACCACATAGATAATATTGTCGGGAAGGCGAGCCAAAGGTTGCGTTTCATTGGCAGGACACTTAGAAGATGCAACAAGTCCACTAAAGAGGCAGCTTACACTACACACGTTCGTCCTCTGTTAGAATATTGCTGCGCAGTGTGGGATCCTTACCAGGTGGGATTGACGGAGGACATCGAAAGGGTGCAAAAAAGGGCAGCTCGTTTTGTATTATCACGTTATAGGGGAGAGAGTGTGGCAGGTATGATACACGAGTTGGGATGGAAGTCATTACAGCATAGACGTTTTTCGTCGCGGCGAGACCTTTTTACAAAATTTGTCACCAACTTTCTCTTCCGAATACGAAAATATTTTGTTGAGCCCAACCTACATAGGTAGGAATGATCATCAAAATAAAATAAGAGAAATCAGAGCTCGAACAGAAAGGTTTAGGTGTTCGTTTTTCCCGCTCGCTGTTCGGGAGTGGAATAGTAGAGAGATAGTATTATTGTGGTTCAATGAACCATCTGCCAAGCACTTAAATGTGAATTGCAGAGTAGTCATGTAGATGTAGATGTAGTTCGGTAATTTTCACATCTGTCAACACCTGCTTTCTTTGGGATTGGAATTATTATATTCTTCGTGAAGTCTGAGGGTATTTCGCCTGTCTCATACATCTTGCTCACCACATGGTAGAGTTTTGTCAGGACTGGCTCTCCCAAGGCTGTCAGTAGTTCTAATGGAATGTTGTCTACTCCGGGGGCCTTTTTTCGACTCAGGTCTTTCAGTGCTCTGTCAAACTCTTTACGCAGTATCGTATCTCCCATTTCATCTACATCCTCTTCCATTTCCATAATATTGTCCTCAAGAACATTGCCCCTCTATAGACCCTCTATATACTCCTTCCACCTTTCTGCTTTCCCTTCTTTGGTTATAACTGGGTTTCCATCTGAGCCTTTGATATTCATACAAGTGGTTCTGTTTTCTTCAAAGGTCTCTTTAATTTTCCTGTAGGCAGTATCTATCTTACCCCTAGTGAGATAAGCCTCTACATCTTTACATTCGTCCTCTAGCCATCCCTGCTTGGCCATTTAGCACTTCCTGTTGATCTCATTTTTGAGACGTTTGTATTCCTTTTTGTCTGCTTTATTCACAGCATTTTTATATTTTCTCCTTTCATCAATTAAATTCAATATTTCTTCTGTTACCCAAGGATTTCTACTAGCCCTCATCTTTTTACCTACTTGATCTTCTACTGCCTTCAGTACTTCATCCCTCAAAGCTACCCATTCTTCTTCTACTGTATTTCTTTCCCCCATTCCTGTCAATTGTTCCCTTATGCTCCCCCTGATACTCTGTACAACCACTGGTTCTTTGAGTTTATCTAGATCCCATCTCCTTAAATTCCCACCTTTATGCAGTTTCTTCAGTTTTAATCTACAGGTCATAACCAATAGATTGTGGTCAGAGTCCACATCTGCCCCTGGAAATGTCTTAAAATTTAAAGCCTGGTTCCTAAATCTCTGTCTTACCATTATATAATCTATCTGATACCTTTTAGTATCTCCAGGGTTCTTCCACGTATACAACCTTCTTTCATGGTTCTTAAACCAAGTGTTAGCTATGATTAAGTTGTGCTCTGTGCAAAATTCTACCAGGCGGCTTCCTCTTTCATTTCTTAGCCCCAATCCATATTCACCTACTAAGTTTTCTTCTCTCCCTTTTCCTACACTCGAATTCCAGTCACCCATGACTATTAAATTTTCGTCTCCCTTCACTATCTGAATAATTTTTTATTTCATCATACATTTCTTCAATTTCTTTGTCATCTGCAGAGCTAGTTGGCATATAAACTTGTACTACTGTAGTAGGTGTGGGCTTGGTATCTATCGTGGCCACATTAATGCGTTCACTATGCTGTTTGTAGTAGCTTACCTGCATTCTTATTTTCTTATTCATTATTAAACCTACTCCTGCATTACCCGTATTTGATTTTGTGTTTATAACCCTGACCAGAAGTCTCGTTCCTCCTGCCACCGAACTTCACTAATTTCCACTATATCTAACTTCAACCTATCCATTTCCCTTTTTAAATTTTCTGACCTACCTGGCCGATTAAGGGGTCTGACATTCCACGCTCCGATCCGTAGAACGCCAGTTTTCTTTCTCCTGATAACGACATCCTCTTGAGTAGTCCCCACCCGGAGATCCGAAGGGGGGACTATTTTACCTCCGGAATATTTTACCCAAGAGGACGCCATCATCATTTAATCATACAGTAAAGCTGCATGCCCTCGGGAAAAATTACGGCCGTAGTTTCTCCTTGCTTTCAGCCGTTCGCAGTACCAACACAGCAAGGCCGATTTGGTTATTGTTACAAGGCCAGATCAATCAATTATCTAGAGTGTTGCCCTTGCAACTACTGAAAAGGCTGCTGCCCCTCTTCAGGAACCACACGTTTGTCTGGCCTCTCAACAGATACCCCTCCGTTGTGGTTGTACCGTCGGTACAGCTATCTGTATCGCTGAGGCACGCAAGCCTCCCCACCAATGGCAAGGTCCATGGTTCATGGGGGGGTATGGCTCCGTGAGGCATACCCCCCTCCCCTCC
Source organism: Schistocerca gregaria (assembly GCF_023897955.1). Lineage (NCBI taxonomy): Eukaryota > Metazoa > Arthropoda > Insecta > Orthoptera > Acrididae > Schistocerca > Schistocerca gregaria. Next base: position 784,885,717 of record NC_064923.1, on the reverse strand, counting down.
CCCCTATGCCTCCGTGTGGGCTCTAATCTCTCTAATTTTATCCTCATGCTTTATTCGCGAGAGATACGTAGGATGGAGCAATATACTGCTTGACTCCTCGGTCAAGGTATGTTCTCTAAACATCAACAAAAGCCCGCACCGAGCTACTGAACATCTCTCCTGCAGAGTCTTCCACTGGAGTGTATCTATCATCTCCGTAACGCTTTCGCGATTACTAAATGATCCTGTAATGAAGCGCGCTGCTCTCCGTCGGATCTTCTCTATCTCTTCTATCAACCCTATCTGGTACAGATCCCACACTGGTGAGCAGTATTCAAGCAGTGGGTGAACAAGCACACTGTAACCTACTTCCTTTGTTTTCGGATTGCATTTCCTTAGGATTCTTCCAATGAATCTCAGTGTGGCATCTGCTTTACCGACTATTAATTTTATATACATTCCATTTTAAATCACTCCTCAGATAATTTATGGAATTAACTGCTTCCAGTTCCTGACCTGCTATATTGTAGCTAAATGATAAGGAACTTTTTTTCTATGTATTCTCAGCAAATTACCCTTGCCTAGATTGAGATTCAACTGCCATTCCCTGCACCATGCGTCAATTCGTTGCACATCCTCCTGCATTTCAGTACAATTTTCCATTGTTACAACTTCTCAATATACTACAGCATCATCTGGAAAAAGCCTCAGTTAACTTCCGATGTTATCCATAACGTCATTTATGTATATTGTGAAAAGTAACGGTCATACGACACTCCCCTGTGGCACACCTGAAATAACTCTTACTTCAGAAGTCTCCTCTCCATTGAGAATGAGATGCTGCGTTCGGCTATCTAGGAACTCTTCAATCCAATCACACAATTAGTCTGAAAGTCCATATGCTCTTACTTTGTTCATTAAACGACTGTGGGGAACTGTGTCAAACGCCTTGCGGAAGTCAAGAAACACGGCATCTACCTGTGAACCCGTGTCTATGGCCCTCTGAGTCTAGTGGACGAATAGCGGGAGCTGGGTTTCACACGACCGTCTTTTTCGGAACCCATGCTGATTCGTACAGAGTAGACTTCTAGTTTCCAGAAAAGTCATTATACTGGAACATAATGTGTTCGAAGATTCTACAGCTGATAGACGTTAGATATATAGGTCTATAGTGCTGCACATCTGTTCAACATCCCTTCTTGAAAACGGACCAGAGGACCTAGTTTGTTCCGTGTAAACACAGCCCACCCCATTATGGAGCCACCACGAGCTTGCACAGTGCTTTGTTGACAACTGGGGTCTGTGGTTTCATGGGGTCTGCACTATGCCCAGAACCTACCATCAGTTCTTACCAAAGGAAATCGGGACTCAGCTGACCAGGCCAGGAGAGGCACTGCAGGTGACGTCCTGCTGTTAGCAATGACACTCGGACTGGTTGTGTGCTGCAAAGCCCATTAATTCCAAATTTAATCACACTGTCCTAACAGTCATGTTCCTCGTACATCCCACATTGAATTCTGTGGTTATTTCATGCAGTGTTGCTTGTCCATTAGCACTTGACAACTCTGTGCAAATGCCACTGCTTTTGCTTCTCGAATGAATTCTGCCGCCTACTGTGTTGCCCGTGGTGGGAGGCAATGTGTGAAATTTGGTATTCTCTGCACGCTCGACACAGTGGATCTCGCTCGGAATATTGGATTCCGTAACGGTTTCTGAAACTGAATGTCCCGTGTCCCCAAGTCCAACTAGTGTTCCATGTTCAGAGTCTGTTATTTCCCATCATGCGACCATAAACACATTGGAAATCTATTTACATGAATCACCTGAGTACAAATGACAGTTGCACCAATGCTCTGCCCTGTCATACCTTGTGTAAATGGTACTACTGCCATCAATATATGTGCATATTGCTGTCCCACAATTTTTTTCACCTCAGTGTAATTTGAATGCTTCTGTTAAGAATTCACTGATGGATTGGTGTTCTTCACTAATTTGTGAGTTTGCTTTCTTCAGGTCTTCTCATTTCAGTTTTATTTTTGTACATTTCAGCCTGTCTTTAGCATGACAGTTTCTTCTCTTCTTAACAAAGGATTGTTGAACGAAGAAATTAAATTTAAAAAACCTCCTTGGGCTTTGTTGGAAACATGAGGAGATTTTAAAAATTAGCATTGCTGCAAGACCATGCGTTCATACAAGAAATTGAATGATTGCCAAGAAGTATGAGATTTTGTTCAGTTTTAAGAGAAGCTAAAAATTTTATCAATTTCTTTGAATCTGACATTTGTTTCCAAGTAACAATCAACAAATAGAAGAAGAATACATAGTTTGTTGTAGAATTGAAATGTGGTTGAGTAACAGTTGATAGAATTACTGCATTCTGGCTGGTCAGTGCGCTGCATGTGCAGTATAAGAAGGTTGTGAGATGGCTGATGGGAACACTTTACTCGATAGAAACTGAATGACATTGACCGATAATGAGTGACTCCTGACAGCTGCTGATTTGATTTAGCAGATAACTCTGTGTTCAGTGCGTCTGCATCTACAGAGTCAGAGTTGGCAAACTGATTTAATGATCACTGAAACGTTACATGCAACTGGGTTCAAAATTGTCCTATGTGTTGACCTGTTAGACCCATTAAACGTGTGTTGACTTAAAAATGGGTAGCAATTGGAAAACAATCAGAATCAATTAAGACTGTTGAATTTCTGTTGACTTGGTTGCTTTCTTCAGCCGCATTGCTGTGAGTGTCTTATGTAGATTGAATGTGTAGTAGCATGAATGGTGACTTTGACATTTATGTGAAGTGTTGCCTATCAGTGTTGATTTTTCAATTATCTTGCAAGAGTGATAATGACAAATGTGACAGATAATGTCAAAAACAAAGATAGTTGCTTTCTTGCTTTGCAAAAACTGAATATTGTGGAATTTGTTTTTCAGACTGAACTGGAGGAGATAGAGTCCCGTAATGAAGAATACCCTCTGACACGGGCCCTTCTAAGTCTTCTGGACGTGTTGACCGACGTGCCCATCCCTCGTCTCCTCGGCTTAGGAACTAGGGCTCCAGGCTTTGATCCGTACTTGAATTTTGTCATCAACTCTGTATTTCTGAGGTTCAATACTCGCATATATAAAAATCCGAAAGAGAAGGTTAGTTGTACAAATGCTCTGCCAATTGTTTTTACAGTAGCTACTAGTTCGAAGAAATTTTTCTGTTCTCTCTATTTTATACACCTTCTTTTATTTCAGTGGGAAGTGGCTAAAGGATGTGTGAAATTATTTGTGAAACTCTTATCCCAGTATGAACCACAAGAAGAAGATTTCTCGCCACAATATGTAGACCTTCAGTCTGGAGGCTCATCACAAGTTAATCCACCCCCTGGATATCACCTGATGGTTAATTTGAATTCCAAGACTGAGTTGCTACAGCGAGTAAGTACTTGATGAGAAGTGGTGGAAACTTTCACTTTCTCTCTCTCTCTCTCTCTCTCTCTCTCTCTCTCTCTCTCTCTCTCTCTCTCTCTCTGTAATATGTAACCCCTATTGCAGTAGACATGAATCAGAACAGATCTCCGTACTTGTTGATGCTTTAAATTACTGTTACTGTCGTAGTGGCACATATAGATGTACACTTAAAAACATTTCACACTGGTCATTGCTCTGTGTGGATTGACTGGGCACTGTGTAGTCTACAGTAAGCAGCATGTCAGTATGTCTTTGAACTGCTATTCATTGAAATACCAGTAAAATTGCCATTTTTTATATAAATGAGTTGGTCAGTTCCAATACATTTGGGGGGGGGTGGGGGGGTGGGAGGGGGGGGTTTGCCAGTGCCCCTTCGCGCGGAGGCCTACGCTTGTAAGTCTTTCTCACTTCCACAGTACTAACTCCAGTCCCACTGCCAAACTTAATTTGTTTACTTTTTACAGATCACACTTCTGGGTTGCTAAGGATCTTATTTGCACATGGGAGTTCTGTGCAGTGCTACCATGTTAACAGTGTAATTCACTTTTGTTTTAGTTGTTTGTATGATTTCAATTTGTAAACAGCTGTACTATACAGAAAACATGTGAGCTCATTACTTTGATAATTTTAATTTTTATGTTTCAAGGAAACAACAGTAAGGAATATTGTTTGTTAGTTTATAACAATGTTTTTCAAGGCATTTATTTGCAGGGCTTTGCTCTTGTTCGCAGATATTGTTTCTGATTGAAGAGGGAGTACAAATGTTGGATTCATTCATACCATTCCCTGGAAAAGAAGCATTAGAAGCAAGTCTGGAAAGCTGTTTAGCTTTACTTGACCGAACTTTGGTTTTGCAACCTGCTTTCTCAGCATTACTGAGTACAGCATGTACTCCTCTTCTTATTCCTGGTCTAAGCCGTTTACTTCTGGATGTGAATCCACGCAGTGGACAGACTGACTATTTGTTGCTGATAACCAAGTGAGTCATAAATTTTTTTCTAGAAATGTGCTGCATTAAGTTTGAATGTTGTAGTGAGGACGAGCTTTCAATTTATTTTTATGAGACACATTTTCCATTACAGCTAATGTAAATAGATAAAAGTATTCCTATCAAATAATGAAAAATCCATGATGGTATGTAACAATATTATGAAAAGGAAAGTTGTTAGTCACCATATAGCGGAGATACTGAATCACAGATAGGCACAACAGAAAGACTGTTGCACATAAAGCTTTCAGCCAGTGAGGCCTTCGTCCCCCCCCCCCCCCCCCCCCACCAAAAAAAAAAAAAAAAAAAAAAAAAAAAACACACACACACACACACACACACACACACACACACACACACACACACACACACACACACACGAGTGCATGATGGGATTGGTGACTGGATGTGGGTAAGGAAGAGGCTGGGGCAGGGAGGGGGGGAGGGATAGTAGAGTAGGAGTGGTGGACAGTGAAGTGCTGCAGATTAGACGGTGGGGAGGAGGGTCAGCGGAAAAGGAGAGAAGTAAAACGACTGGGACTGATGGTCACTGTCCTCACCCCTCCAACTTCTTCTCTGTTCCCATTCCAGCACTATACTGCTCTCATTTCACCATCGCTCCCAGTGTTATTTCTTCTCTCCTTTTCTGTTACCCCCCCTCCCGCTCCACATCTCCCCTGCCCTCTGTCTAACTGGCAGCACTTCACTGTCCGCCACCCCTACCCTACTATCCCTCCCACTCCCCACCCCAGCCTCCTCCTTACCCCCGCCCAGTCGTGTGTGTGTGTGTCGTCTGTTTTTGACTAAGGCATTACTGGTTGAAAGCTTTATATGTGACAGTCTTTTTGTTGTGACTCGGCATCTCCACTATACGGTGAGTACTACTTTCCTTTTCATAATATTGTTAAAAGTATTCCTACTTTTAGCAGGACCACATGTTATTTCATCAGAGAGAAAAGAGTTAACCTTTGGGGTAGGAGGCAGATTATTCAGAATCTAGGTTAAGGGGGTGGTGGGGTATGAGAAGGAAGAGACAGAAACCCAGAGAAAAAGGTGTCGTGTGATCGTGGGTAGCACACCTGCTTGAAAGACTTGGGCAGGAGCTACTGAAAGATTGCTTCTTTGAGTCTGTTTGTAAAACACGATTGTGGTAATGCTGTCTGAAACAAACTGCCTGTGAAACACATGGATTCAAGTTTAAGCTCCATTCTGGTTCACAGCTTTAACATCAGAAAATGTTTTAGAAGTGCAGCTTTTTATTAATTTTGCATGTTAGTTTAAGAATTAAAACAACCAATCACTTTTTTATGTACTTTTTATTAATACTGATAGCCATTTGCGGATTTTGTCCATCTGCAGTTGATGTCATACATATTTAAAACTTAATTTAATACATCGTTAAAAACAAAAGCTTCAATTCACGTGCTGCATCACAGTTTTTAACAGTGGGCTAATTGCAGATTTAAATGAATCATACCAACTGAAGGTGGGTGAAAGCCTGAGACACACATTGGAATAAATGGAAAGACATAAAAAAGTGGTTGGTTGCTGTATTTCTTAAGGATGCAGGGTACTTTTCCGGCTCAATATTTTGTAAAAATCAACACCTATTTCTTTCACGCAATGTTTATAATGTCTGTTTTACAGATTTTTTTGTTGGTATTAGGTAATGCAGCACGCTTTATAAACAAATTAAAAGTATTTTGAGTATTTTTGAACTTGCGTAGGATTATTAAAAAAATTACAAAGAAATTGATACAGTTTTTTCCAAAATGCTTCCTCAAATTGAGGTACCATTTAATCCAATGTTATACATATGAAGGAGACCAAATTTTTACCCGATATGCATGACATGATGGCTGAGGTACTAGACCTATTTAATTCCACCTATTATGTATTTTACAAGGATAAAAAATATCACATCTTTCATTTTAATTTTTATAATTTTTTCCTAATAAAAATGTTATTGTTTCTATAATTTAGTTGATTCTGCAATAAAGTTTAGGTCTACTACATAAGTATGGACTATTACAAGTTACAGAAAAAAATTAGAGCAGTGCATTATGAACTTCAGGAAATATTTGTACCTGAATCCTGAAAAATACAACTTGCAAGAAATTACAAATGAAGATATGAGTCCAATTAAACTGTGCCTCAGAACATTCCTGAAGCATAGTCATCATCCTGCAGCATATCTTCCTCTTGGGATTCCAGTTAGCACTTCTTGCTTCTTTGGTAACTTGAAGAGCGAACCTTTCAGCTTCAGGCATCCATTGTCTATCACATGCAAGCAATTGATCTTCCATATTAGAGTCACATTTTATGCCTAAATTTCTCAGGGCTTCCAACGATTGAAACATATCACTGCATCTAATACACCAACTTTTAATGTATTTAGTCCTACAAAAACATTCTTGGATAATCTTTCCCATATGCAATGGTTGAAAATTTCATTTGTATTCTGATTGCCCCCATGAAGACATTTACTAAGCAAAACAGGATCACTCAGGTATCTAAAAATTGCTTTTATTTCATTAATAGCAGGCTCAGAAAGAGAATGCTTATGATGATATATTTGAGCACTTTCTTTTGCTTTTTGGTAACCACACCGAGAATCTGCTTCTTTAGGGCAAAGTCCATGGTAACCACACCGAGAATCTGCTTCTTTAGGGCAAAGTCCATGGATCATTTGTGGAGAACTTATAGGTAGCCCATACAGCTTTTCTCATTGCTGTAACATCATTCAGAGGTTCAGTTCGTCTAATGGCCAGTCCATAATTACTCTGATGGAGGTATATTTCAGTTTCTGTCAATCTGCCTCAGCCAGACAGAGATTTTCCATCAGATAGCCACTTTCCTTTCATTTCTCTTTGTAGCTTCCTCAATCCAGCACCCATCGTCTTTTGCACATGTCCGAAACACTCCAGTTTTGTTACCAAGGTATCACCATAAACATTGAACTATTTAATTTTTTGGAAAGCTTTGGAGTCCCCATCGCCTAGGTGCTTCGTATATCTAACGTTATAAATGGGCACCAACCTCTGAAATATTTTTAGAGCTCCATCACACTCCATACCTCCACTGTAACAATAATATCTTAGAACACCGATGTTCAATCTGTCCTTCAATATGTCCTTCAGTGTTACCATGGCAGGTGTGGCAGCACTTAGATAAGCACTCAACATCAACTACTTTTCCATTCTCCAGAGAAGTAGCACTTGCTACACCATTCAAGGAGCAATGTCCTTGGCGTTGCCATGTCCCATCAAGTGCAACAGCGATGTCCCTGATTCCACTAATATTTACAGTTTCTTCTCCTGCACATTTCATAGATGCTTTAGACACAACCTTCAAGGCAACTAAAAGTATTTTTATGTACTTCCTGAACCTACTGGGAGGAGGAAGAATGTCAATCAAACAAAAAAAAAAACACTTGAGCAGCCTTTTTTTCTTTTCCTATTGTGTGCATTGCATGCACTAACTTCAAATTCACATCATATGAATTATACATAGTGTTCGAAGTCATTTTTGAGGTAGATTTATTGCAGGATCTACACAGAACAACTAATTTTAAAGCTAAACCCTTCCTGCTACTTATTCAGCTGTTTCCAGACAGTCTACACCATCACATTGTTTGATTTCGCCACTTCCTTTATTAAAGAAGATAAGATGTCCACATCAACAACAACAAATCCTCTGCAAAGTGTCATTGTTGACACAAAAATTTGAGTCCTCAGGAGGCGTCCCATGTGGAAGTTTCTTCCCTGAAGAACTGATACATAGGTTACTTCCAACAGTGTGGCTTGCTTTGTTTGTGAACTGGTTACCACAGAATTTTCTTTTATAGAATTTCTTGATGCGTGACATAGTTTGTATGTATTGCACACTAAAGGATATTTACTTCCACAATATAAGCAGCACGTGGGCAACAAACATTCAGTAACATGTGAACATCATTTACAGACACTAGAAACTTGTACTGTTACAAACATATACAATATATCATACGTATAATCACCGGAAAGTTCACAGTTCTTTTCGAAATAGTACTGGTTTCTGTAACGGAAATAAAGGGGGTGTGGCAGCATACACGACTGTAACTTTAAAATTTGGTATAAATGTATATATATATATATATCAATGAAATCGAGAAAGACTATAGAATTTAATAAAGTCATAAAAAATTTCGATTTTTTCGACCATTTATAAGTACCATGTATCCTTAAAGTAATATACTTTACAGCCACAAGCTCAGCAACCAGTGAAATGGGGGAAAAAAAAAGCCTGTGGAATGGTAGGATTCTATGTTTGTAATGTTCGTGACTCGTATTCTATACTAGAGTACTTATTACACTTGTATTTACAGTTCATTTCAGTACTAGTGTTCACATTTTAGAATGTTCATTCACATATTGTTAGCTTAAACATAGGTAATGGTGCCATTACAAGAAATATACGTTCATAAGTCTTTGCATTGTATTTACTCAACACTGTGACTGCATACTGGTTGCTTTTATTTGCAGTTTATCTTTACTTTGTTGCAGTTGTGGGTATAGTATGTATCATTATACATTTTCTTGGGCTGAATATTGGCTTTCTGTTCTCCCACGTGGGCAACAGACTATCACAATTTAATTTTTATACTTCATATGTTTCAAATATACAAAAAAGGAAATATTTCTTAACTTTTTGTCATTTGTAAATACCTGAAACAGTGACTAAGTCAGTGCTTTAGAAGAAACATATTTCTAGCAGTTTTGCTGCTTTAGTAATTAGTTTTGGTAGGAGTTAAGATGTTAGGGTACATTATTTGTTTGTAGAGAAATGTTTAAAGACGTTTCCTCATGCAGGAGTGATAAATCTTCGAATCAATATTTCGTGTCATATAAAATACAATTTTTCTCATTCGAAACAGATATTTGATCTTTGATCATTTACACAAAATAAATTTTTAAGTTTAAATTGCAAATGTGTGTTTTATAAATGGTTTTTGTCAGAGTATACAACAGCTATTTATGGTTGTTTGCTGCCGGTTTGTCTGCGTTGTCTGGAACACTTCGCTACAGAGTCGAGGTACGCCTGACTGGAACACAGTGTCGAGTGGTGATGTCAGAACTGTCAGACCTGTAGCTGCTTGACAAAGGTGCCAAAAGCCCCGGTCACTCAGGCGCCCCCTGCCTCGATGGTGGTGTTCTGCGTGGTAGGACAGCTTCTCCCAATACATACGTGTAATTGAATTAACATGGAAGTATTAAATTCTGGCAAAATAAAGATGTTTTCTTGCAAGGGAATAAAAACACACAACTGTTAGTTGTTATTGTTAAGTACAGTGCCAGACCTGTTGGTATTTTTGTCACATTTAAAGTCTCTTTACTTTTCTCTTTAGTCCATGGTACTGTTGCTTGTGATCACTCGCTATGACAATGCTTACACAGTTTGCCATGTATCCATATGTTCATTATTCCTATTCAGCAATATACAGTTTTGTCACTGGGAGCCACTGCTTTAGTGACCAGCTACGGGTGAATGACTGCACGCTATATACTGTTCTGAATGTATCTTTCACCGTGTCTGCACTTTGCTCATCCTGTTAACGTCTGTCGTGAAGCAGAAATTTAAGTTGTTGTTTGCATAGCAACTCGTGTCTATTTTCCAAAAGTACTGACTGTGGATTTTTGTGCATAATACCACTGCCTTTTATGTTTAATTTGTTTTAATTACACTCTTATATTACACCTTTCGTGTCCCAGATTTAAGCAGAAGTGTCAGTGGATACTGTTTTTAAACCTTCACTGCTTTTCACGTTCATTCCTTTTGTGGTTATATTGACATACTGATGAATATTCAATATTACACATTGCTGTTACTAACCACTTTTCATAAACAGTTGCAGTTACAACAAAATTTCCTTGTTCACTATGTCATTATCACATTTTGTACAAAGTTCATGTTAGCACATAATTTTATTTCCTGTTAGTTAATTTCCCTTTTACTTAATCTAAAAACAAAGATGATGTGACTTACCAAACGAAAGTGCTGGCAGGTCGATAGACACACATACAGCGCTTTCGTTTGGTAAGTCACATCATCTTTGTTTTTAGATATATTTTTCCCACGTGGAATGTTTCCCTCTATTATATTCATATCATTAATTTTTACATAATCTCATCTACATTATGGTATATCTTCTGTGTGTACATTACTTCCTTCCTGCACAGCACTCCATGTCACAGTTTTGAAGCAACTGATCCTCAGGACTTGTCACTCAGCCTCTGGCCGTCTTTTACAATAATCTTATGATTTAATCAAAAATTGAATAAAATATATCTTTTGTTTCTAAGTAATATTACTTTATAGGACTGCAGTGCATGTTTTCACTACATATTCTAATCATGTTACTGTTCTTATCCCTTGAAAATGTTTTTATTTCATTCTCAAAGATTGAAAGCTTAGCATACTCCTAAAGGCATGACTCTGTGTTTGACACCCTTTTTTTTCCACGACGGTACAGGAGATGACTCACAGTGCTTCTAAATCCTTAGGCAACTAGTGTTGTGCGTAGTGTGTATGTGCAGTATCAATTTAAAAAATGACTCTCCCTCTAACCTCTTTACACAGTTGTTATTAAAATTAAAAATACAAGAAAAATTAAAAGACCTTTTCACAGATAAAATTTGCTTTTGGGTAGTATCTTGTTGATCATTGGATGTATTTTTGTAGTCCACCGGATGGAGTAGCTAGCATGGCAATGTCTTGTGTGGTGCTACCTTAATATCACACATATACCCTTTTATTATTCCTGAAAGTTCAGGAAACACGTTAATCTGTTCAGTTAGCAACAGAGTTAGTTGACTTTGCTGCTTTGTGGCTAAGTGGTCACATTCTTTCACCTTGGAGTTAACGAAGCTGAGCTCTCTAGGTAGTCTTCATATTTTGTGTTTGGGTAATAATAATCTCTGTTTGATAAGTCGATGCTAATTTTCAGTATATTTGGTGACTTGCATCTGGACACGTTGACTGTATTTGCCATGTATCTCCTTTGTTTTTTTGACCGTCTCCAGTACTGTTCTTTTTCCTCTATTATCAGTGCTGAATTCTCTGCTTGAGAGGTATATCTTAGCCTCTTCCTCTCACAGGAATTCACACCCCAGGATGCAGGTTATTGCCAGCCCCTTTCACAACCAGAAAAGTGCACAATAGAGCTTCTTTCTGAATTATTACCTTAGTTTTCACTTGGTGCTTTACTATTTATGACTAAACACAAATAGTGCCTGTCACCTTACAATTTTGTGCTGGAAATGTGAGTAGTTTGTGGACCTGGCTTTCCTTTTTTTGGCGGGGGTGGGGGGTGGGGTGGAGAATCATAACTTAACACAGTAATGGCTGCCCTTGCATCAATAATTGTACTCCCAGGTATGGCTAATATTTTTTGCCTTGATTACAGCTAGCTCTAATTCACATCATGTTTTCTACATGTTCCACTTCCGACCAACAGTTCTCGTTCTGTACCGGTGTCCTCATTGACCCTCACCGTATCTGTAAGTTCATTGGAGTTATTAAGTGTGAAGTCACTCTGTCCCATGACAGACAATAAAAAATTTATTGTGGTTGGTCTAGTTTGTTGAATGTCAGAGACTTGGAAGGCTATCATCTGTCACCGCTATTACCCTGATTCTATCAAGTTTGAGCATTTTGGTTTGTACCTTGTGCTTGGTTACTGTTGTCATTCCTATTCATACCCTTGTTATTTACAGTTGACCCCTGATTTTGATTTCACTGCTTGGGATATCCACTCTACTATTGGTGCATGTATTTAGTGTTACCATTGTAACTTATATTGAACCTGTCATCATGCCTATGTTCACTGTTAAACTGAGGGTGACTATTTGCATCCGGTGATCTTCCGTTGTTGTTGTTGTTGTTGTTGTTGACTTCAGTCCAGGTACTGAGTTTGGTACAGCTCTCCATGCTACTGCATCTTGTGCAAGCTTCTTCATCTCTGAGTAACTACTGCAACTTACATCCTTCTGAATCTGTTTAGTTTATTCTTTCCTTGGTCTCCCTCTATGATTTTTTACCCTCCGTGCTTCCCTCCAGTACTAAATTGATGATCCATTGATGCCTCAGAATGTGTCCTACCAGCTGATCCCTTCTTCTGGTCAAGTTGTGCCACAGATTTCTCTTCTCCCCAATTCTGTTCAGTACCTCCTCATTAGTTATGTGATCTACCCATCTAATCTTCAGCATTCTTCTGTTGCACCACATTTCAAAATCTTCTACTCTCTTCTTTTCTAAACTATTTATCATCCATGTTTCACTTCCATACATGGCTACACTCCATACAAATACTTTCAGAAAAGACTTCCTGACACTTAAATCTGTCCTCGATATTAACAAATTTCTCTACTTCAGAAACTCTTTCCTCATGACCGCCAGTCTACATTTTATACCCTCTCTACTTCAACCATCATCAGTTATTTTGCTGCCCAAATAGCAAAACTCATCTACTACTTTAAGTGTCTCATTTCCTAATCTAATACCCTCAACATCACCTGATTTAATTCGGCTACATTCCAATATCCTTGTTCTGCTTTTGTTGATATTCAGTTTGTATCCTTCTTTCAAGACACTGTCCATTCTGTTGAAATGTTCTTCCAAGTCCTTTGCTGTCTCTTGCCAGGATTATAATGTCATCAGCAAATCTCAGAGTTTGTATTTCTTCTCCATGGTTTAATTCCTACTCCAGATTTTTTCGTTTCCTTTGCTGCTTGCTCAATATACCGATTGAATGACATTGGGGATATGCTATAACACTGTCTCACTCCCTTCTCAACCACTGCTTTGCTTTTGTGTCCCTCCGCTCTTATAACTGCCATTTGGCTTCTGCACAAATTATAATAGCCTTTTGCTCCCTGTATTTGACCTCTTCCACCTTCGGAATTTTACTCCAGTCAATATTGTCAAAAGCTATCTCTAAGTCTACAAATGCTAGAAACGCAGGTTTGCCTTTCCCTTATCTGCATTCTAAGATAAGTTGTAGGGTCAGTATTTCCTCATATGTTCCAACATTTCTATGGAATCCAAACTGATTTTTCCCGAGGTTGGCGTCTACCAGCTTTTCCATTTGTCTGTAAAGAATTTGCGTTAGTATTTTGCAGCCATGGCTTATTAAACTGATAGTTTGGGCATTTTCACACCTGTCAACACTTGCTTTCTTTGATATTAGAAATAATATATTTCTTCTTGAAGTCTGAGGGTATTTTGCTTCTCATAGATTTTGCTCACCAGATGGTAGAGTTTTGTCATGGCTGGCTCTCCTAAGGTTGTCAGTAGTTCTAATGGAATGTTGTCTTCCATTATTCTGTCTATAATCATTCTTTCTACCATTATTATTATTATTATTATTATTATAGATGAGTGAATGGTTCCTATGCGGAAATGAATGACTATTTGCGTTTTTATTGCTTTGTTTCGTATCTTCATGTACTAGACCTATTGAGTCTTAACATGGATAAAAAGTGTTCTAAGTCATGTTTGGGTACATTGATCAGTTTTACTTTCATATTATTCGGCAATTGTGCCTTCAGTAGATCAGTTTGTCTCAGTACCCAGTCTTGTTTACATATCTTTTAATGTATTTGATAGGCTCCTTTGCTTGGCATTGTACACTTTGAGACTGTGTAACTCTTTTCTAAGATTAGATTAGATTAATACTTGTTCCATAGATCATGAATACGACACTTCGTAATGATGTGGAACGTGTCAGGTTAATAAAAGATGTCTGTACAAGAAATTACATTACACAAAATATTGCATGACACTAATGATTAAGGTTTTTTTTATATACTTAGTTTATATCTAAAAATTCAGCCAATGAGTAGAAGGAGTTGTCATCTAGAAATTCTTTTAATTTATTTTTAAATGTTAGTTGACTATCTGTCAGGCTTTTGATGCTGTTTGGTAGGTGCCCAAAGACTTTTGTGACAGCATAATTTACCCCTTTCTGTGCCAAAGTCAGATTTAACCCTGCATAGTGAAGATCATCCTTTCTCCTGGTGTTATAGGTATGCACACTGCTATTACTTTTGAATTGGGTTGGATTATTATCAACAAATTTCATAAGGGAATATATATACTGTGAGGTTACTGTGAGGATCCCTAGATCCTTAAATAGATGTCTGCAGGATGACCGTGGGTGGGCTCCAGCAATTATTCTGATTACACGTTTTTGTGCAATGAATACTTTTCTACTCAACGATGAATTACCCCAGAATATGATGCCATACGAAAGCAGTGAATGAAAGTAGGCATAGTAAGCTAATTTACTGAGATTCTTATCACCAAAATTTGCAATAACCCTAATAGCATACGTAGCTGAACTCAGACGTTTCAGCAGACCATCAATGTGTTGCTTCCAGTTTAACCTCTCATCAATGGACACACCTAAAAATTTTGAAAATTCTACCTTAGCTACAGACTTCTGTTCAAATTCTATATTTATTACTGGAGTTGTGCCATTTACTGTACGGAACTGTATATACTGTGTTTTATCAAAATTTAAAGAGAGTCCGTTTGCTGAGAACCACTTAATAATTTTGTGAAAAACATCATTTACAATTACATCACTTAGTTCTTGGTTTTTGGATGTTATTACTATACTTGTATCATCAGCAAAAAGAACTAACTTTGCATCTTCATCAATGTGGAATGGTAAGTCATTAATGTATATCAAGAACAGTAAAGGACCTAAGACCGAACCCTGTGGGACCCCGTACTTGATAGCACCCCAGTTTGAGGAATCAGCTGTTGTTTTTACATCACACTGTATGCAAGGCGACCAATATTTCAACAAAAATACCTTCTCAAATTGTTCACAAGTGTAACAATTGTCGGCAGTCTGTCACCTACAGTGCTGTGTCTCCTTGGATTTTAGATATGATGAACTGAGTTTTTTGTTTTTTTGGTGAGGCACTAGGCAAAATATTTTTAAATCCTTTTTATGAACACCATGGGATGGACAGTGTGTTTATCCAAGGTAAATATTTGAAACTACCTGTGCTCGATTAAGCTTTCTTCAACCATAATTTTTGATATGGAAGGAACTGCCCCCATAATGTGAGGTGGTTGTCCAATTATTGGGCTTTATCTCTGTATTATACTCGCATGACTGTCTTTATGCGCCAGGAATTCTGAGTACATTTCCAAAAATGTTCATTATTGGCACATGATTATTTCCTGTTCTCCTACTATTTGTTACCTCTGTCTCCAGCTCTGAAATATGTATTGTGACATAATGCTGCCATTGTGCCATCAATTTATCTTTGATCCGACTTCACTGCGTCTTTATTTTTTCTATGTTCTCATAATTATTGAAAGCTACTTTGCTGTTGACTTGCTGGATTGCATTCTGTAGTTCTGGGCCACCATATTCTGCTATCTAAGTGTGTTTTTACTTCTTTCTAGCCATCTAGTAAATTCTCCTTTCCATTTCTCTTTGTGTTTGAGCTCTAAGTTCTCTAACTGGTTTGTTAATACCTGCACATCACCCTTCATTACATGTGTGCTGGGTGCAAGTTTTGCACTTCACTGCTAAGTTATTTACTAAATCTGGCATATTGTTCTATGCTTTTTTTCATTTCAGGTACTTCCTTTTGAATCTCTTCTAGTTCTCCTTTTATTTAATACCTAAGGTTTGGTCACTTTCGGCTTACTTGTGCTCTGATTGTCTATCTCCTTCTACTTGTCTTTGTTCATGTTGTCTCACCTGTTCTGCTAGTTTATGTTCTATCTGCCTTAAGGATTCCGCAAAAGGATGTGATATAGATGAATATATGTCGGTATGCAGCTTAACATTCACTGACGTGCATTCTATGGTATCTGTTTCTTCCGTTCTTTGACTATCAGTGGTTGAAACTGTCTCTACTGTGCTCATGCCAACTGCTCAGAGCAGTACATTTGCTGTAGCAGAGGCTGCACTGTCATTTTCGTCATTGCTTAATCAAGAGTATTCCTTTGTGACAGCATGGCTGAAATAGCTTTGGATTCCATTTTTCTGCCTAGCTGTACCATATCTGATTATATGTTGAAATATTTTTCACTGTACACATGCACAAAAATTATGATCATTTGAGTAAGAGCACAGTCATTGTCTGCAAAATGTAATGGATATTTAACTGTTGCACAAAAATTATGATCACATGAATAAGGGAACAGTCACTATTTGCAAAATGTTTAACTGTAGAATTTCAGCAAAAACATTCCAGCTTGCTTGCCTACACAAGATAGCAAAAGCTCTAGTTTTCAGATATTTAAGATATCTGTATGGCGTTAGAGTGGATTTAAATGCAAAATACCTCAAAAATTTATTATTCACCACAAGTAATGTGATGCACTATCACTTCTAAAATCAAATGCAAAAACGAGTGTAGGTACTGTTGCCCTTACTTTCTTTACATATCATTTTCAATATTCTTTCCTGTTATTATTATTTTCCAAAAAATTTGCAAGCCTCTTCTTAGTGTTGTTTGTATTAAATATTTGCTCTCGTCATGGATAAATTTCCTATTTCTCAACAATTCTCGTGGATTGCGTGTAAGATAATATGCATCATCATGATTTATACACTCTGGGACAACCAAGGAGGAGGAGGAGGAGGGGGGGGGGGGGGGGGAAGAGCTGGTAATTATTTCATCCAGGAGAAGCCTGAAATATTTTAGATTTCTGAGGATTTTTATTGTTTTAGTTTTCAGTTAAATTTTTGTAATTTTCACTGATCACATTATATTGTCAAAAATTATTTTCGTTGTTTAACATTATTTAGTATGTCCATCCAGATGGGGATGCTTAACACCTGCTAAAACAGGTTGCAAGGATGGTACAAACTGCTCTTACAGGGATATACTCCCTCTTAAGTAAACTGCATGCTGAAGGGCTGTATAAATGGAACATTTAATTGGAAATGTGTGTTGTGCAGTTTTGTGGGACATGCTCAGTGAAGAGAAACTCTGTACAATCATACTTTCTTTACCATGTTGTGGAATTTCAATAGTACCAACAAAGTGTGGAAGAAACACTGTTATTGGTCCATGTGGATTGTCATCTCTATCTGATACTACACAGTATGATATTTGCATGGTGCAACAGTCCAGAACAAGACAGATGATAGTAACAACTGAAAAAATGATCAAAGGAACCCAGCTCATTATAAGAGAGGGTTATCTTGACAGTAGGAGTTTGGTTAAGTCTAAAGTATCCGTACCTGCACAATACAGTACTGTCTTGATTGTCCCATCAGATCAGAAGTCCTCGCAGAGATGGGAAAGCTAATGTGAAAGTGTGCAATGTGGCGAGTTTTATGATGTTACAACGTTGAATTACACATTGAAAAGCATTCATGCAAATAAATTAAAAAAAAATGCATTAAGTCTTTGGATTCCGGCAACAGGCTATGGAATGTAAACTGACAAGTTGCAAGATTACTTTATTCATCACATGCTGAACCCACAGGCATCACACCAGGAAGCAGCTTACAAAGCTTTAAGTGTTGTTCATGGTGGTAAATAGTTAGAACTTGAAAACTGTACAAATATGTTCTTTGAGGGCACTGACACTTTAAAGATACATCAAAAACATGTTTTTGTATAGTTTATTATAATATAATTTCAGGAAACATTATGTCTGTGATTAAAAGTGTTACCATACCTCTTAAAATCAAATATATAGGATGGGAATTTCGACATCTCGAGATTTTGCACGGCACTCATCATGTGGAAATGAAATTTTCAGATTAATTTGGTAGTTATGGATGCAAACAATTTAGAAACACAAAATTTAATGATATTTGTGTTATGTGCACACACGACATATTTGATAGTATATGGCCTTTTAGATTTGTTCAGTATCCACACAGAGATAAAATTGTAGTTCTTCACTACTTTTGAAACTTCAGTTTGCTTTTTCAGATATATTATCAGACACATTTTGTCTTGGAGGAAATTAAAAAATTTTAAAGTTCTCTTTTAAATGTGGTAAGCACCTCCGAATCCTTTGATAGTTCCACAGTCTTCGTTAAAATTTTCTCCAAACATCTTTTGGAGTCGCTAATGAATTTAACTCAGACATTTGAAACGCATAAATTTTTTTCAAACGAAGTATTTATGACTACTATTCCAGATGTTGCCAACAACTCCCAAAGTGTGTTATGGTGGCAAATCAGCTGTGATTGTTTCTGAGCACTCGCCATCGATGTTGTAGTGGGAGCCTTGACCGATGGCAGTCGAGTTAAGGCTTGTTCTGCGCACCTATGTCGTGCATGCTCTGACAGCCAATGAACATTTAGTACGTTCTGAGCGGTCTGCTGTGAATGCTGTTGCTAAAACGAGCATTAAACGTGATCGTAATTGTTGTTAGTGAAATACGATCCCATTTGTTGTGAGTTGTCATTGCTGATTGTGGTGGTAAGTGATGAAGTCTGCGTAAGTAAGTGAGAGACATAATTTGTGGGAAGTACGCTTTCTTTAAGCATAAAGCACGTGGATGCACGTACCGCAACTCTCGCTCGGAATCGTCAACAGTGTAATCTCTGTCCGTGCCTCAACATGCGCGAACTGCCATCGTTCGTGGATTGGACTATAGAAACTGATGTGTCAACAGTAGAGATGGCTAATGAAGACAGTCAGGCATCTCCAAAAAGATAACACATTAATAAGTTTATTTACGCTATGCACACTAACTTTGGATGGTCTAGGTTTTTCTGGAGTGCTGTGTTATATGCAATGAGAGTAATAATGTTCTTGATGGAAACAAGTACTCTTTAATACTGATACACTTCGATAGTTTCTGAATATTAGTAATATTTAACAGCGTTTGGCTAGATCAGTCCATTGTTCTCACCGCAATTTTCTATAGTAATGTTGATAAATCTGTAGCTGCACCAAACTGGGGGGGGGGGGGTTAAGCTATGAGTATAGCTGTTTAAAAGGCGCACCAGTCAGTAATGGTCATGGGCAGGTAGGTCATGTGAATTTAGCATTTTCCGTTGGCATGTATGCATGGCGCCACCACACAGAGAACAGTGTTCGGTGGAGAGCAATCTCGCCTGGCTGCTCGCTGGTGGAGGTTTCTAGTTGCCATTTATCTCATAGCTGTGTGAGGCACACCAGGTGCTGTAGACGATTGGGCCAGCTGTACTGCAGAAACTGTTCCCATGTCCACATTATCAAGTTCCTCGTGAGGACTGCTTACTAGTGTAGCTAGACGGAGTTACTGCAGAACAACTAACTGGAGTTCAGTGGGAACTGTTACTCCATGCACTCTGCTGAGCTGTATGACTCAGTTACTCTCTGGCCAGAACACAGGATTATTGGGTTGTGATCACAGCCAGTTACCCAAGTGAGGATGGATGGCTTTTGCTCCTGATCAGGTTTCACTTAGTAGTGGTATTGGAGTAGTGCAGGTGGCATTTGTGGCTATAAAACAAGAGGGAGGATCCTTGGAAAAGCATCTCATTTATATTCTTAGAAGTCGAAAGAAGGCCCCGGGAGTAGACAACATTCCATTAGAACTACTGACGGCCTTGGGAGAGCCAGTCCTGACAAAACTCTACCACCTGGTGAGCAAGATGTATGAGACAGGCGAAATACCCTCAGACTTCAAGAAGAATATAATAATTCCAATCTCAAAGAAAGCAGGTGTTGACAGATGTGAAAATTACCAAACTATCAGTTTAATAAGCCACAGCTGCAAAATACTAACGTGAATTCTTTAAAGATGAATGGAAAAACTGGTAGATGCGGACCTCGGGGAGGATCAGTTTGGATTCCGTAGGAAAGTTGGAACATGTGAGGCAATACTGACCATAGACTTATCTTAGAAAAAAGATTAAGAAAAGGCAAACCTACGTTTCTAGCATTTGTAGACTTAGAGAAGGCTTTTTTGACAATGTTGACTGGAATACTCTCTTTCAAATTCTAAAGGTGGCAGGGGTAAAATATAGGGAGTGAAAGGCTATTTACAATTTGTACAGAAACCAGATGGCATTTATAATAGTCGAGGGACATGAAAGAGAAGCAGTGGTTGGGAAGGGAGTGAGACAGGGTTGTAGCCTGTCCCCGATGTTATTCAATCTGTATATTGAGCAAGCAGTAAAGGAAACAAAAGAAAAATTCGGAGTGGGTATTAAAATCCATGGAGAAGAAATAAAAACTTTGAGGTTCGCCGATGACATTGGTATTCTGTCAAAGACAGCAAAGGACTTGGAAGAGGAGTTGAGCGGAATTGACAGTGTCTTGAAAGGAGGATATAAGATGAACATCAACAAAAACAAAACGAGGATAATGGAATGTAGTCGAATTAAATCACATGATGCTGAGGGAATTAGATTAGGAAATGAGACACTTAAAGTAGTAAAGGAATTTTGCTATTTGGGGAGCAAAATAACTGATGATGGTCGAAGTAGAGAAGATATAAAATGTAGATTGGCAATGGCAAGGAAAGCGTTTCTGAAGAAGAGAAATTTGTTAACATCGAGTATAGATTTAAGTGTCAGGAAGTCATTTCTGAAAGTATTTGTATGGAGTGTAGCCATGTATGGAAGTGAAACATGGACGATAAATAGTTTGGACAAGAAGAGTATAGAAGCTTTTGAAATGTGGTGCTACAGAAGAATGCTGAAGATTAGATGGGTAGATCACATAACTAATGAGAAGGTATTGAATAGAATTGGGAAGAAGAGCAGTTGGTGGCACAACTTGACTAGAAGAGATAGGTTGGTAGGACATGTTCTGAGGCATCAAGGGATCACAAATTTAGCATTGGACGGCAGCGTGGAGGGTAAAAATCGTAGAGGGAGACCGAGAGATGAATACACTAAGCAGATTCAGAAGGATGTACTGGGAGATGAAGAAGCTTGCAGAGGATAGAGTAGCATGGAGAGCTGCATCAAACCAGTCTCAGCACTGAAGACAACAACAACAACAACAACAACAACAACAACAAGGAATTATAGTATTTAACTGGAACACTGAACTCTGTGAATGGGTGTTTGTGTTGTCGTTGTCATCATCCTCATCAACACCATCATCATTTGCGACAGTGAACAGAATTGGAATGTGAAAAAACTGGGACTTGTGCAGGTGCTGATGACTGTGCAGTTGAGTGCCCCACAAACCAAACATTATCATCACTGAAATCTCTATTATTATTATTAAAAAAAAGTTATTTTTGGCATTTTTCCTAGCAAAAGAGAGTGTGAAACTGTTTTTACTTCGATTATGTGATTACTTTGTGTGCCACAACAGCTATTTTGGTAGAGGCGAAGTGCGACTTGTCGGTATTATGGTTTTAGATTCCTGTATTGTATGCATTATTGGTATTATGGATATAGATACAGCAGTGCTATTAACAGGGGAAGGGAATGGGGGTGCAAGGAGCAGTCGATGATGGTACGAATATGATTAGAATGGTAGGTAGTGCCTTTGAGATAAAAATAACTTCCTTCATAGTAAATTTTATCTTGTCAGTTTGACCTGAGAGGTTTTGGGGGCATGTGTTTAGTAATACCGACTGAACCCCACAGATTTAAGGATCTTGTAAAGCATGTCAACCAAATTCCCAGATTGTATCTCCTTGTGTGATTTTGATGCTCTCATAAACAGAGTACAATTTTCTTCCGATCACAGAAAAAAATGGTACATTTCATCATGGAATTGTGGTAGAGTTCTGTGCCTGATCTCACTTTCTGTGCTGTGTAACTCACAGGTATTGTTCTAGTAAGAAACACCTGCACTGTTGAATGCTTTATATAGATGAAAGTTAGTGCAATTTTAAGCAAATATTACAGTTTTAAGGTGGTGTATACTGTAGATCCCAGCATGGCGACAGGTTTTGTTACTTGGCTATTTTTCCCAAACAGTTCAAAAACATGGATTTGTACACAAGATTAAAATAGATGTCATTATTATGTAAGTTCTGAGTGTTCTCTCTGACAGTGAATGACAGCCTTACAGTTAACAGTGTAAGTATTAATTAGTGAATCCAAATTATTTTGGAATGTAGTTACTATACAGCAGTACATGAGGAAACGAGCATGGCCATTGAATCGTATCTCCAAGAAGTAGATTAAAGCCTGTCTTGCTACCTACATAGGCAATGTCAACTTGGAAAGCCAGGTTGCTTAGTAATGAAGTAGCAATAATGGTTGAAAGCACTTGTACAGAAGTGATTTGTGGTGCACAGATCAAAGAATCCACCAAAAACATGAGAATCGTCACTGATAAAATATTCAGACATTTGAGAGCCGTATATTGTATAAAAAATGCAGATTATCCTACACACTACAAAGAACAGTGTAAAATATTAAGTACACTTCTTGAGAAATCTGAAAATTTGTTTCTCTACTTTAATAAATCTAACAATGAAATCGAAACAGTCTACGAGTTAATAAGGAGCTGACTGATGATACATCTCCAATAGTAATCAAGATTTTAGGTTGGCAATTGAAAATAACATTCAAGAGATGGAGGTGGAAATATTTAATGAGCATTACGAACTAGGCAGGGCACGATGTGTTCTTTAGTGAAATGGTTATTGAAATACTGAAACAGCATTTCCATTAAATGGATAAAAGCTGCTTGCATAATCATTTAAAGCACTATAGCAATAAACAACTAAGGAAAACTGTCACTTTTTAAAAGAGGAGAAATTCACCAGATGTAGACAGTATTTTGAACAAGCTGATTAAGGTCACCTGCAATCAGCTCAGGAAAGTTGTGACTGTATATTTATTGCTTACATGAATTAAGATCTCTTTAACAACAGAATAAATTTCCTATTGTGCTTTCTAATTTTCTTTAAAAATTCTTGAAATTTTACTAGATGCTAGAACTTTGAAACTACTACACAGTTTCAAAATATTTGGCAAAAATGGGTAATGATTTTGAAAAGTAACTCAACAAATTAATCCACATTTTTACTCGCAAATGATTTTTGCAACATTTACATAACAAGAAATGTTTTGTGGTACCTTAGTTCTAAAGCTCATTGGGTACTTATTGAGAAAGCTTGGTACAATGACATCTGAGGATAAGCAGGTTCTGGCTAGAGTCTTAAATGTATGGTGGGCTGTAGAAAGTATTCATAAAATAAAACTATTAATGATTACCAGGGGTAGTCTCTAGCTGAGGAACAGTAAGTTAGAGTTCACTAAGAATCTGTCGTTTAATTTCTTGCATACTATCTTTATATACATTAATAATCCACCTCTGTCCTGCAACCAAACAAGCAACTTCGCAATCTTTTCTGATGATAGACAACAAAACATCTGCTAATCAAGTGGTCAATGAATACCAGTTGCTTGCAGATTATTGACTGATTCACAGTTTACCTACTAGTGATAAACCTTGGCAAAACTAACTGCATCCAGTTCCATTCTGTCCACAGAAGATCACAGGAGGCTGCCGTTGACGTGACAGTAGGTAGCATGCTGAGCTTGGAACGTCACCGAATCTCCAAATTTTGAAAAGGCTCTGCAATCTGACATTTTCCATCAGGATAACTTCTAATATTGGAAATACCAGTGAATCCTGTTCACTTATTTTCGTTGTTTCCTTTCACTTGTATGTTATGGAGTTGTTTATCTTCTGGAGCAATTCACAAGAACTTCTTGTTTTTCTAAGCAAATAGGGATACTGACTAATACCTCACAATAATCTATTCAACTGGACCTGTCATAATTTATAATCTATTTTTGTACAAAACAAATGATTCATACCATGCTCAGAACACTAAAGAGGGTGTAAAATAACCAGAATGTGTGCAACATATACTTGTACCAGAAACATTAATTTGGTTTATATGTTTATTGATTTCTTATGGTGTATAAGAAATTATTTACAACTAAACTAAGGGAGGTTATGCTTGAAAGAACTTTGTTCTCTGGATGATATACATATGGTGTTTGCTGTTTTGAGTTGTAATTTATCATACTGTTTTAGTTATATTACATTGCTCACATAAATATTCTGTACTTTTTTCTAACAGTTTGTCATTGTAAGCATCATACACATAGTAGTGAATTGCATATCTTGTTGCACATCCCTGGGTCAGTATATCAGTTGATTCGTGGAGTATGTTTACAAATAAATCAACCATCTAATATTACACGGTTACCAATTTGGTATAGGTACATTGTTTTATGCACTCCTCATGTACACTTAGCAGGAGGATAATGTACTTGGACTTAAAATGATAAAATTGTGAGCAGGAAGGTTGTACAAGATTTAGGAACATTTCCCACTTTTACATTTCTGGGCAGATAGTCTTGGTTGTGAATGTCTGGGCAACATGAATTGTGAAATATGGTGAAATTTAACACTGTGAAATTGTACATTCACCGGGAGGGGTAGAATATAAGTGAAATGTAAGCTTTAAGAGGTAAAAACAAATTATATTCTGAATTCACAAGATACACACCATAGGCTTGGGCTGATCACGGGGCCATGTGATGTGGTGACCAGTGATGGAACAGAGTTTGATCGTCAGGAAGATGAAGACAGGGAGGGACTTGTCATGCCAGGTCAAAAGCAGAGAGCACGGTGTCTCTTTACCGACACCGCTGGGTGCGTCCCTGCGGCCACCAGGTGAGTTTTGTCTGGTGCCTGTCATTGGCTGCTGAGATGTGGCGTGGGAAAGCTCGGTCTGCAGCAGTCTTCACTGTAATAAACTGCCCTTTTGCTGAAGTGGTGCTTCATAATATATGCCATAAGAGCTACTGGCAGTGAGAGATGAAATGAGAAAAAAAAATGGAATGAACAATAAAATTATTCCCAGTATCCCCTAGACTAATGGTGGCATGTTATGCAGCTGGCTGATCAAACTTAAACCTGTCCTCAGTTAATTTGTTTCAATTCAAACAAGGTTGGAAGGGGGAGAGTTTTGTGGGGACCTAGTGGAAAATTGGCATATAGTCTTACAAAAATTATCAGTAATTTGTATTCATCCTTTATATTACAACCAACAGCAGTTTCTGATACTTTTCTATGTACAATTTTCAGGTATGTCACATATAACAGCTGGCTACCTCAACATGCAAATACTGCCGTGAAGATTCTTTTGGCGATGACTTCTCAACCATCTTCACAAAATCAAATGGTAACCCAGTTTACTTCAACAGCTGCGATGACAGCAGAAATACGACAAGGATTTGTTGAATGCCTGGAAGCAAGTGAAGAGGAAAGTTTGGTAATCAACATTTTACTTTTTTCTTACCTTTTTTTTCTTTCTTCTCCTTCATTGCACATCATCTTAATCATGGTTGCCTTAGTGAGAGTTCCAATAATACTTCTATTTTTGAATTCAGTTACATAAAATAGTCATTCACCATTAAACAGTTAGTGTGAGCATTATTTATCACTTCTTGTAAGTCTGTTTTATCTAAGGATAGAGGCTACTTCATTTTAACCTAGTTACAAAGAAGACAGTGCCAAAGAAAATGAGCTCTTATTTACGGACCAAAAACTGCTCACTGTCTCTGCAGCTTTCCTTAGGCTGTACGTAACTGGTGCCTTCCACCAAGGTAGGAAGAAACACTGGACTCGTATTTGCGTAAGCAATGTTCAAATCTCTGCCGGTTCTTCCTGATTAACGTCCAACATTTGTGTCCTCAGTCACCTCAGATAATTGCTAGAAAAGGCACTCCAACAAGCTATAAAGCAAGCAACTACTCCCTGTCTTTAACTGCTATTACAAGTTAAACTTTAACCTGCCTCTTCTCATCGTCTCTGGCAGAGGTAAATGACAAACACCTTATGGAACTCTGCCAGTGTTTAGATTTTGTGAATCAGATGTATGACAAGTAAGCTTGTTGACATGGATTTTTATGTGAATTTCAGATTTATTAAATGTGATGATAAAGCATTGTGTGTTCAAACAGAGTAGTTAATGACTTCGGTACCTGGATTCTGGGCAAGATTTTATCACATATAAAGAAGCTGTCTGAAAATATTTGTGTGGAGTGTAGCTGTGTATGGAAGTGAAACAGAGATGATTACTAGTTTAGACGAGGAGAGAACAGAAGCTTTCGAAAGGTGGTGCTATAGAAGAATGCTGAAGATTAGATGGGTAGATCACGTAACTAATAGGAGGTACTGAATAAAACTGGGGAGAAGAAGAATATGTGGCACAACTTCACTAGAAGAAGGGATCAGTTGGTAGCACATGTTCTGAGGCATCACGGTATCATCAATTTAGTATTGAAAGGCAGGATGGAGGGTAGAAATTGTAGAGGGAGACCAAGAGGTGAATGCAATAAGCAGATTCAGAAGGGTGTAGGGTAGGTTTCAATAGTTACTTGTAGATGAAGCAGCTTGCGCAGGATAGAGTAGCATGGAGGGCTGCATCAAACCAGTCTGTGGACTGAAGACCACAAAACACACACACACAAAGAAGCTTCTCAAATTTGAGCTGCAAAATGCCAGAGAATTTCAGTAGCGTATGTAATTTAACTTCTACCCTCTTAGTTTATTAGTCCTGCCAAAGAGTGAGGGACTCTCAAGGCAGACATGGACATTTAATCTGTATTTTGTCTATAATGAAATAGACTGAATTTACATTCCCAAATATACTATCAGGTTTGGTTGGTTAACAGACTGACATAATCCAAGGCTGAAAGAAGATGCCATCTGATTGGACTGGATTCCAATTAAAGACTTGAAAGATTAACAGTTTATGCATTGTTTCAGTGGTTATTAAAAGAAGAGAGGACATTCAAAAATATTTCCAGGTCTGGCCACGTGCTGACTTAGGGGCAGATCTCCTCAGTGAGGATGGCGACGGCTGTCGAACGCCACCAGTCCGGGAATGAATACACTTAACAAATGCTGCACCTGAGAAGAATACACAGCAACATGTATTTTAATAAGCATTTTGTAAGCAGTCATGATGACTTCCCAATAACTGTAGGAAGATAAAAAGAATGGGACCCCATGCCTCTCAGTTCCCGAAAGCTAGCAAACAATTTTTTGTACAGTGTAATTTACATGGCCAACCGCCTTGCTACAGTGATGACGCTGGTTCTCGCCAGAGCACCAAAATTAATCACTGTCAGCCTTAGCTAGCTCTTGGCTAGGTGGCTGTCTGGGTATGCAGAGTGCTGTCGGCAAGTGGGGTGCACTTGAACCTCGTGAGGCCAGTCGAAAGCTGACAACAGGCAGGAGAGCGATGTACTGACCACGTGTCCCTCTACCACTGCATCCAGTGACACCTATTGGCTGAGGATGGCACGGCAGTTGGTCAGACTGTTGGGTCTTCAGGCCTGTTCAGATGGAGCGTAGTTAGTTTAGTTTATAGGTTATGGGAGTACATCGTGTGTACAGTTGCAATGAATGGTGTCCATGTTTCACATGCAAATCAGTGCGACAGCTAGTGTCTGATATTGAGAAGTGTCAGTCCAGTGACAAGTGAAGAACTGCTTTTAGTTTTTCCCGACTTCACTTGTCTCGAAGGGTTTCGATCGTGAACTTATCTACTACTTCTTTTTACTGTAATGTTACACGAGCATTCAAACTGTTATCTTTTCTGTGTACACACATAATGACAGTTCCCTGGCACACATCTCAAAGCAGTGTAAAGCTGAAGTTGCTAGAAACACAAGTAGAGTAACTGGACTTGGACTTTGCTTGCACCCTCCCCCTTCCCTCTACCACCCATTGTTTTGTGTAATCCGTATTGCTACTTCACCAGTTTAAGATTAACAAGACTTTAGAGCAAGGAAAAAGTTACACATTTCAGTAATTCCTTTTTTTATGATACAGTTCATTGCTTGGAACAGTAATGACTCTTTGTTTGTTATTTCATTGTTAATCATTGCAAAAGCCATAATAAAATACAAAATATATTATTTACACTTTTGTTGCATTGGGTCTCTTGGCATAATGAGGCTGGCTCCATTTAATAACAGAAAACGAGAATAAGTATGTGTACTGGTAAGAGAGAGATCTTGTGAACTTGTTGCTCAGCACAGTCCAGTAAGAATCTCCTCATGATTTTCTTCCCTACATCTCTGCCACTTTTCCATTTTAGTCTTCTTCTTCTTCTTCTTCTTCTTCCTCCTCCTCCTCCTCCTCCTCCTCCTCCTCCTACTTCATCTGCCCTCCTCCAACTTTGTTCTGCCCTGTCCCACCTATCTCCTTTCTCCCTCTGCCCCCACCCCCTCCCCACCTCCCTTTTCACTGCTCCCTGCACTCACAAAACTCCACCTCCACAGAAACAGAAAAGTGCTGCTACAGTCTCATTAATTTCTACTTTGAGTTGTAGAGGTTCAAAAATGCATATGGTAGAATCTCCCATACATTAAAAATATAATGTATCCTATTTTGCTGAATGTCATATTTTCTTTGTTCCACAGAATGTGGATGGTGAAGAGATTTTGAGTGTACAAGCACAGACAAAACTGACAATTATTAAGTTATTGCAACAATGCCTTTGTCATCCTCAGCCCAACCTAGCACATTATCTTTTTGGATTCGACCTTAAGAAGAATGTTAAGAAAACAATATTTCATCATGCAGGTTTGTTCTATTTGTTTATTATGAATGACTTTTGTAAATTTCTCAATGCTGCTCAAGCCACTTTACTTAAACACAGTATATAAGTTTTTGTGTCACATACAGCTATTACATTTTATTAATCGCTTTAACTGTTCATTTAGTGTGCTTAATTGATTCTGCCTGTGGTTGCGTTTTCGATATATTCTGGTTTATATTAGTATCGTAGAGTAATGTATGACAGTTTTTGTATTTCTTTTAGTAAATTGTTATGTACTACTTTTTAAAATGAGTTGTAGGCTGAAGTTTATTAATTGAATGAGATGCAAAGTTCAATCTATATGATAGGCATAATTTAATAAAAACCATGAATTATTATTGTTTGTGTGAGATCATCATTACCTTAACATGTTGGTAAAAAGTAAAAAGATGTCTCTGTGATTCAAGAACAGGACTTAACATTCAACACATGTGCACTATAAACATGGGGCAGGGCACTCACTTCAGTGCAGTTATTGAATCTCATTTTACTCTGTAGGTGAGGTGTATAGAGTTTTTTCCTGGAAAATTTTGGAAAATCTCTGAAAATTGGATCATTTATTTATTTTGTGAAGCTGATTATGAATTTTAACTTTATCATATCCTTTCTACAGACTTTAAACTGATATGTTGTTTCAATGTTGTTCTATATTGAACTAAACAAGACTAAAATTCTATATTGAAGTAAACAAGACTAATGCTATTTTTGTTAACTGAACTGTTTGGAAGCAAGCAATTTTGTAACTTACATTATGGGGTCAATTCTTTGCCTGGTGTTGAATAAATTCAGTTATTTATTAGTATAAAAGGTGTATTTTACCTTCTTACTGGACTACTTCTTTCATGGCTTTGTTGGCTTCCTTACGCACAAAAAAATTGTTTATTATATACAGAAGATGGATAATGTTACAGGAGCTAAATATTTAAATCAGGATGTAGTATCTGTCTTTTTTAGTCTGGAAGGTAAAAGCAGCTTGGGATCCTTTTTCTCAGCATCCTCCACTGACCTGAGAAATGCATAAATGATGCTGAAAGTTTCCTTCTGGCCAGCCCCTTTCATTATAAAACCTATTACTCCCATGTAGAACGCTGAGAGTCTTATATTAACATTTGAGAGTTCTGGGTTTCAGTGTAGTTTTTGCAGAATATGTCACACTTCAATACAAAGGGTGATGAAATGTTGTTATACTGTTTTTCTCATCTCCTGCTTACCGCAGCCTTATGAAGGTGGTGATGTCATTGCTGTGAGGAACATTAATGAACACCTGACATCCTACAGAGGTTATTTTATGAGAAAGAGCTTTTCCAGCTTCCTCTATGAATCCATTCCATCCAGGAATGACTTCCACCTCTTTGATTTTATTGTAAAGCCACAACAGTTCAGACATGGAAGGAGTACAAGCTTCTGCAGAGGGTAACTGTTGCATTGATACTGTATTGTAATTGTGACAAATCCTGCACCATTATTATACTCAGAATTTTTTAACTGTACCATTCTGAGAGTTGTTGTGGATTGTGCTTGTGTTATGTCTTTTACGTGATGAATCTTTTGACCATGGACAATCAGAGTTTTTATGGTAACACCTACAGTGATTCCTATCGTATGACTGGTACTACGCCCATCAAGTATTTGAGTATTAACACATGTGTTTTCATAAAAGCAGTTGAGCATTGGGTGCTATTTAGGATCTTTCAGAGGTAGATTCATGATTGCTTATACCCCAAAAGTAAAACTTTATTCGAAGTTGAAAGAAATCCCAGTTGTCTTGACAACTTAAAGTGTGAGTGTGGATCTGGGTTGTATTGGCTTATTCCCCTCAAACCACCTTCCACTTCTCTATAAGGTGACTGACTTGGAATTTGCAGACACTCTTTTTTTAATGAATAGCCGGCTGCTGGAAACCCTCTTGACTTGTTCTCCATTGAATAATGCTAGGTACTGGAATTTTTAGACTACTTATGAAATAAGTAGACATACAAACTTTACTTTTCGTCAACTAATGAAGTATTTGACCTCTGTACACAATAAAAGTGTCACTTTTCACACGAATAGGTAATTTCTTGCAAGTCTCTCATACAGTCGGACGTTAGAAAAAAAATTTAGTTACATTTGAAAGAAAGTTGGCTTGGATATCATGACCTTTTGTAACATGAATCGTAAAATGAGTGTTGCCTCTAACACGGTTGCTTGAAGGGTCTACAAGAGCACCTTTTTCAATGGTTCTTCCTAACACACTAAAACATCTATGGATTGCCTGACAAGTTATTGTCGGTGCCTTCCGACCACTGCATCTTTCTTCCTGTGACTGATTTTCAACCTGCACACGCAAACATATGACGTGCAGTAGGTAGAATTCTACTATCCCACACTCATATCCAGAATATAGTATGTTCGAGACAGTAGAAGGCTGAGTGGTTCTAGAATTAACACACACATTCTCGAATCACTACAGTGTGCGTGTAATGACGAAGGTGGGAAAAAATGAAGTTAGCCTAATCTCACTCAAAATATTCCATGCTGCATGTTTTTTTTCAGTATGTTGACAGCATCAGTGAAAGTGCTGTGTGTGTCGAGAGTGAGGTTTCAGTATTCTTCCAGAAAACAGTCTGCTGCTGGATATTATGCATTAGTGGAAACTTGGAACCACATGTCTGATAAAAATTTTAGTTAAGATGCGAATTGGACAAGGAATCGATACAGTTTTTTAGCTGTACTTCTGAAGCATACAACTAGCACTTTATTTGGGTATGTCCTTCCAGTATGTCACCTCTCTACATTCATAGCAGATAGTATTGTAGTTTTCATATTTTGATGAAAATCACCTTCAGTCTTGTAAAGCTGTTTGCCCGAGAAAATTAACAAGCCTCACTTGAGCTACAATGCAGTCTGACTTGCTGTTCTCAAACACAAGATGAGCTAGTTGACATTCATAAGTAGCTGGAAATTGTCTTGACTAGCCAAAGGATTGGAATCTGCTGTGAATGGTAATGTTTAGAGGGCTGTCAAAACTCGCGTACGAGAAGTACCAGCGCTACCTCAAGTACTGTCCTCTTCTGGGGATCCTGTCTCCTCCACAGGAAGTATGAGCTCTGTCACCACTTGTCCACTTGGCTATGAGTGTCGTGTCAATGTTAGGGCTAGGCGCCTGCACGGGATGGACGAGGACCAGGAATGACTCAAGGTGGTGTACTGATGCCCCTAGCCAACATGTTTGAGGTGCTGCCTTAAACTGAAACTGAGCCAATGAGAGACACTTCATCTGCAGGGAATCGTCCTGTTTTGTGTGTCAACAGGAGGCAAATGCAACAGAGTACTGGTCTAGATTAGATTAGTACTTGTTCCATAGATCATGAATACGACACTTTGTAATGATGTGGAACATGTCAGGTTAATAAAAGGTGTCTATACAAGATATTACATTACTCAAAAAATTACGTGACACTTCTTTTTTTGTGGGTGTTGGGGAAATTACCCACTTACTACATCCAAAAATTCGTCTGATGAGTAGGAGGAGTTGCCATTAAGAAATTCTTTTAATTTCCTTTTAAATGCTATATGGCTATCTGTCAGACTTTTGATGCTATTAGGTAAGTGACCAAAGACTTTAGTGGCAGCATAATTTACCCCCTTCTGAGCCAAAGTTAGATTTAACCTTGAGTAGTGAAGATCATCCTTTCTCCTAGTGTTGTAGCCACGTACACTGCTATTACTTTTGAATTCATTCGGATTGTTAATAACAAATTTCATAAGTGAATATATATATAATGTGAGGTTACAGTGAAGATCTCTAGCTCTTTAAATAAGTGTCTGCACGATGATCTTGGATGAGCTCCAGCAATTATTCTGATTGCACACTTTTGTGCAAAGAACACACTTTTACTCAATGATGAGAAACCCCAGAATATGATGCCGTACGAAAGCAGAGAATGAAAATAGGTGGGTGAAAATTTTGTATTCACAACATATTCAAACTGTTTACAACACTTGCTCATAAACAACATTTTTCATTTTGTTATCCAGGGTATACATGTACAAATTTTTCGAAATTTCCTTCTTGAGTGCAAGCTACATATAGTTGACGTTGAGGGAAGCAGGAGCCTTTGAGATTGATGCTGCAATGTTTGAAAGTTTGTCCTTGTGCATTGTTAATTGTAAAGCTGTAGACTAATTTGCTTGGAAATTACAGTCTTTTAAATTGGAATGGCAGTTCAGTAGAGATCAGTGGTATTCTGGGGATAAATGGTGTGTGTCCTTTGTACTTTCCTTGCAAGTTTTGTAATGTCCTGTCCATGGCTTAAAGTGATTTTTATGTACCATTGTACATTTATCCCAGAAGTTAATTTTAGCTTGCTTTAGAAGATCACCCCAACCAGATGCTCTTGAGATTTTACATACCGGGATTGTTTTTCAGTTAAATTCAACAGTAGTTGTAGGCCGGAATGGGCAGTTTGTCATCCTCCAATAAGTGTGGCTGTTATGCCGGATGATGCCAGTGAAAGTACAATGTGTTGTTTAGAATTTTCTGCCAGCAATAGATTTATTAGAAACGTTTCCCTGGTGCTGCCTGGTGCCTCCAAGTGAATAATACTTACAGTCTTTTGTCGATCCAGTCAAAGATCAAAATGTGAATTTCTTTTTGATTGACATTGAGAAGTGGTTTGTTGTGAGCAATATATTGAAGTAGTTCATTGATGTTGATGATGTAGCTTTTCTCCTTTGTAATTTTGAAGTTTAGCACACTGATAGCATCTTTTCATGGTGCTTGCATCCCAAGTTGTACTGAGGTCTTGTTGTTTATTGCTAAACGTTTATATTTTAGGTGACTGAGTTTTTCATTGAAGATATCATCATTGAATTCAGTGGTCAGTTCAGGATGAGCTTGTCTCATTTGGCACAGTATGTTATCACTTATACTTTCGTTGAAGAAGTCCAAAAACTGTTTTAGATTTGGTGGGTTACTTGTCGGTAGAATTATGGTGAATGAGTCTCTCATTTGTTCAGCTAAGGCTGTGAGATAGAAACATTTGGCATCATTCAAATGTATGGTTTATAATCTGATTCACGTGCCAGTTTTCATGATTCCTTTATGATCTTCTGCTTGAGTTCTTTGTTTTCATTGTTGATAGTTTTTTGTTGTTGTTTTCCTCTTATAATAGAATGGACGTCAACATATATTGAAGTTTTCGTGAATGGATCCATTTGGCACAGTTCATGAAAAGCTTTTAATGTTGTGTTCTGAGGTGGTTCGCTTGAAATTTTTGTGGCAGTACCTTTTGTGAAGTAAACTCTCTGTCCATTCTCCAACTGTACCGCTAGATGTTGCACAGTTTGTTTGTATATGGGAGAACCAAAAATCCCCCACACTGCTTTGTTACTGTTGATGTATTTTACAATTTGGTACACGAGAATCTTGTGGGTTCTATTTTGTTGCTTGCTGTCTCTGGCTATTTGATGTACTACCATCTCACTGCCTTTGTTCACATACTTACAGACATATGGTACTACCCACTGATTATCTATTTCCAGTACGTTGTTGCCTTTTTCTCGTATTTTTGCTGTGAAGCCACCGTTTCTTGGGTGATCGTCTTCTGTATTTGGGATAGCCATCAACTCTACTTTGTGTGTCGTCCAAGTATGGTTTCGGATATATATATATATATATATATCTCCAGCAGAGACTACGAGTGTAGGACAGTAAATCCTTGACAAGGGCAGTTTGGTTGTTCACTTTGCCACGAAGAAAAACAATCCTGATCCCACTCCTAATGATCCAACTCCCCAAGACACTATCCAAATTGAACCCTGCCTGCAACAGTTCCGTCCTCCATCACAGCGGGACCCACCTCCTCTTCCTCAAAATCACCCTCTCCAAACCTTCCAGGAATTTCTCACTTCCAGCCTTGCCTCTCAATCTTTCTTGAAAAACCTTAATCCTACTCCCAACATCACCACAGCCGAATCCCAGGCTATCCGTGATCTGAAAGCTGACCGATCCATCATCATTCTTCCGGCTGACAAGGGTTCCACGACTGTGGTACTTGATCGTCGGGAGTATGTGGCTGAGGGACTGCGTCAGCTTTCAGACAACTCTACATACAAAGTTTGCCGAAGTAATCCCATTCCTGATGTCCAGGCGGAGCTTCAAGGAATCCTCAGAACCTTAGGCCCCCTACAAAACCTTTCACCTGACTCCATCAAACTCCTCACCCCACCGTCACCTCGCACTCCTACCTTCTACCTACTTCCTAAAATTCACAAACCCAAACATCCTGGCCGCCCCATTGTAGCTGGTTACCAAGCCCCCACAGAACGCATCTCTGCCTACGTAGATCAACACCTTCAACCCATTACATGCAGTCTCCCATCCTTCATCAAAGACACCAACCACTTTCTCGAACGCCTGGAATCCGTACCCAGTCTGTTACCCCCAGAAACCATCCTGGTAACCATTGATGCCACTTCCCTATACACAAATATCCCGCACGTCCAGGGCCTCGCTGCAATGGAGCACTTCCTTTCACGCCGATCACCTGCCACCCTACCTAAAACCTCTTTCCTCGTCACCTTAGCCAGCTTCATCCTGACCCACAACTTCTTCACTTTTGAAGGCCAGACATACCAACAATTAAAGGGAACAGCCATGGGTACCAGGATGGCCCCCTCGTATGCCAACCTATTTATGGGTCGCCTAGAGGAAGCCTTCTTGGTTACCCAAGCCTGCCAACCCAAAGTTTGGTACAGATTTATTGATGACATCTTCATGATCTGGACTCACAGTGAAGAACAACTCCAGAATTTCCTCTCCAACCTCAACTCCTTTGGTTCCATCAGATTCACCTGGTCCTACTCCAAATCCCATGCCACTTTCCTAGATGTTGACCTCCATCTGTCCAATGGCCAGCTGCACACATCCGTCCACATCAAACCCACCAACAAGCAACAGTACCTCCATTATGACAGCTGCCACCCATTCCATATCAAACGGTCCCTTCCCTACAGCCTAGGCCTTCGTGGCAAACGAATCTGCTCCAGTCCTGAATCCCTCGACCATTACACCAACAACCTGAAAACAGCTTTCGCATCCCGCAACTACCCTCCCAACCTGGTACAGAAGCAGATAACCAGAGCCACTTCCTCATCCCCTCAAACCCAGAACCTCTCACAGAAGAACCCCAAAAGTGCCCCACTTGTAACAGAATACTTCCCAGGACTGGATCAGACCTTGAATGTGGCTCTCCAGCAGGGATACGACTTCCTAAAATCCTGCCCCGAAATGAGATCCATCCTTCATGAAATCCTCCCCACTCCACCAAGAGTGTCTTTCCGCCGTCCACCTAACCTTCGTAACCTCTTGGTTCATCCCTATGAAATCCCCAAACCACCTCCCCTACCCTCTGGCTCCTACCCTTGCAACCGCCCCCGGTGTAAAACCTGTCCTATGCACCCTCCCACCACCACCTACTCCAGTCCTGTAACCCGGAAGGTGTACACAATCAAAGGGAGAGCCACATGTGAAAGCACCCACGTGATTTACCAACTGACCTGCCTGCACTGTGATGCTTTCTATGTGGGAATGACCAGCAACAAACTGTCCATTCGCATGAATGGACACAGGCAGACAGTGTTTGTTGGAAATGAGGATCACCCTGTGGCTAAACATGCCTTGATGCACGGCCAGCACATCTTGCACAGTGTTACACCGTCCGAGTTATCTGGATACTTCCCACCAACACCAACCTATCCGAACTCCGGAGATGGGAACTCGCCCTTCAGTATATCCTCTCTTCTCGATATCCGCCAGGCCTCAACCTCCGCTAATTTCAAGTTGCCGCCGCTCATACCTCACCTGTCTTTCAACAACTTCTTTGCCTCTGTACTTCCGCCTCGACTGACATCTCTGCCCTTAACTCTTTGCCTTTAAATATGTCTGCTTGTGTCTGTGTATGTGCGGATGGATATGTGTGTGTGTGTGTGTGTGTGCGAGTGTACACCTGTCCTTTTTTTCCCCTAAGGGAAGTCTTTCCGCTCCCGGGATTGGAATGACTCCTTACCCTCTCCCTTAAAACCCACACCCTTTCATTTTTCCCTCTCCTTCCTTCCTTCCTGACGAAGCAACTGCCAGTTGCGAAAGCTTGTAATTCTGTGTGTGTGTTTGTGTGTTTTGTTCATGTGCCTGTCTGCCGGCGCTTTCCCGCTTGGTAAGTCTTGGAATCTTTATTTTTAATATATTTTTCCCATGTGGAAGTTTCTTTCTGTTTTTTTTATATATATATATATATATATATATATATATATATATATATATATATATATTAAAAGCAAAGATTCCAAGACTTACCAAGTGGGAAAGCGCTGGTAAATAGGCACAATGAATAAAACACACAAACACATACACAGAATTTCGAGCTTTCGCAACCGGCGGCTGCTTCGTCAGGAAAGAGGGAAGGAAAAGAAAAGATGAAAGGATGTGGGTTTTAAGGGAGAAGGTAAGGAGTCATTCCAATCCCGGGAGCGGAAAGACTTACCTTAGGGGGAAAAAAGGATAGGTATATACTTGCGCACACACCCTCCTTCCCCCATATTTATTATAAGTCGGCACCCCGTATCCGACAATATAGGCTTCAGTGATTAGACCAGATAGGTGTGCATTTTGTTTTCCATAAGATGCTATTTCATTAAACCCTTTAATCAAAGCATTTCTTTCTGTGCTAGTTTTAATTACGAAACATTTCAGATGTGAACATTTATAGTCAACACCGATGTTGTGACTCTTAGCTTGAATGGATTTTGAAACACCTACAGCTCAACCATTAACCGTCCTCTTATTTGAACTGTTCCCGATTTTCCAGGGGACATTTTATCATAACAACTGCTTGACATCATTCAGATTTTCAAACGCTGTTTCAACACGCACTTACAGGACAATTAACAGTGCACTGACAGTATTATTCCAAGACTATGTTTACATTAATGAAGAAATTAACATAAATTTACATTAATTTCTTCTGTCTCAGCATTTCTTCATGGTAACCACACTTTTCTTCACTCTGTTTTAGTTTTTTGCATCTTTCATTGTCTTACCTGCCTATTTTTCACCACTTCTGTCCCACCTTTGTTACGTACAATGCGTTTTTCTTTTCACTGTTACTAACTCATGTGTGATGTTTGAGCAGTAATCTCTACCTTGCATATTACCCTGTCTTCCATCTTTAAGCTCTCGAGTTTTCCAATCTTGCCCGATGTAGTCTCCAACAATCTGTCTTTCCTTCTCATCCCATGCAGTAAGTCTCCCCTGAACCGTGGTTCTGGGTGACTTTCCAGAAATTACTCCATTTCCTAGACCTCTCCGGTCCTTTCTCTTCATCCCTCTTCCCTCCCCTTCAACCCTTCTGCCTAAAGGAGGAGCAACTGGCTCTGAAAGCTTGCCTAATTACAACCTTCTTTTATGTGTGCCACTGCTTGGTGAGTAGATTTTTTTTTTAATCTGTCCAATTGAATTATTACTACTGTACACAAGTACAATATGAACGAAGCCCACAAGAATAACAGCAGGTACAAATCTCTCTGAGCAGATCACAAACACAACTGAATGACATGTAAAAGCTTGTGGTGGGCACTGAACATCAGGCACTTGGTGAATGACATAGGTAATATCTTAGTCAGTAAAAGTGTGGGAGATTTGAACACATTGTAGTATTTTGCTTGTGGCAGGAAAACTGTAAGTTTCCAGACACTAGTTCCAATGCTAAGATAAACAATCTCGGTCCTACTACGAGGGGGGGGGACCCAAAAATAACCGGAATTTATTGCTAGGAAGCATATACTTTATTGTTTTCAAATACAACCGTAATCTTCTTCGAAGTACTCTCCATTAGCATTAATACACTTGTCCAAACGTTAATTCCAGTGTTCGAAGCACCTTTCAAATTCGTCGTCTTTGATACTTGCTAGCACTTTCATGACACTACGTTTTACACCTTCCACATCCGCAAAACTGTTCCCTCTCAAGTCTCTTTTCATCCTCGGAAATAGGAAGAAGTCTGAGGGTACTAAATCAGGCGAATAGGATGCGTGGGTCAAGTTAGTCGTCTTCATTGAGGCCAAAAACTGGCAATCGCTGAGAGCCGTGTGTGTGGGAGTGTTGTCGTGATGCAGGAACCACACGCCAGAATCCCACAAAACCAGACATTTTCGTGACAAACTTCTGTGAAGTCATTTCATTACCTCCAAGTAGAATTGTTGGTTTACTGTCTGGTATTCGGGGACAAATTCAGAGTGGGGGTGGGGGGAACAGATCAACATCGTTTTCACATTCGATATCACTTGTCAGGTTTTTTTTGGTCGAGGTGAGCCAGGTGACTTTCATTGTGTTGTTTACTTTCTGGATCATACCCGTAGCACCATGGCTTATCACCTGTAATGATTTTGTTGAAAAAATGTGGATCATCTTTGAACGTGTCCTTCATTTCGAGACACGCTTGAACGTGACGATCCCTTTGATCCCTTTGTCTCTAATTAGGCCATTGTGATATCTTTCTTCCTTCATTTCTTCTTCCTGCTCACACACACGCCTTCTTTCCATAGGTCATTGTCAGAGTGTTTTCTGATTATTTTTGTCTGTTTTGAGCTCGAGCTCCATCTCTAATGACCTTTTCAATGACAAGAGGTTAAACTCTAATCTTCCTTTTTCTTTGAGAAATTTATCGTGGCAAATAGACTAACAGCAAATGCATTGAAGAAATTATATTTTGCTACAAATATTAGTTAAATATCAGGTTAAAAAGCATAATAGTTGGTCATATTTAGACTATGTAGCCCATTTGTTCTATTTGATTTATTTACTAAGCTTAACTTACATTTGTTGCCTGTGGCATGACATCATAATTGTATTACAGGAGTGAAGGGAACGCCACGCACATGCCTTCATGTGATGTTATCTATCATGGATGCAGCTGTAACATCAAAAACTACGTTGTACATGGTACCACCTCATCCAAGCTTACTGGAAACCTGTTACAGTATGCTTTATTACCTGTGTGCCAACAACAACACCAGAGAACCTGTGCTGAACTACCTGCGCACCTGCAGCAATTTTTTGGCTCGACATCTTGCAGCTGTTCGTTTTGGTCCAGAATACAGTTGTAAGTGTCTTACTTTTACACACGTTTCCACGTAATAACTGTAACATATATTTCATTTATGTAAACATGTTGGATTTTATTCTGATAGTCTAGTTGTGTATGGGATGCAGCTGATAGTGAATTGATTACCAAGAAGTTGTAAAGAATTTGTTTGCCATTATCATTTGTGGCTGTGATGAAGAGTGGTCTTAACAACAACATGTTTTAAAAGAGGACTTCTGTGATCCCTGTTCTCAGTGTTGGATTGCAGTACTTTCCAGTATCACATTAAAATTGCCAAATAAGAGTAAAAACTGACATTACATTATAAGGATATCACAAGTACAGTGTTTGGTAGGTTTTGTACATATTAGACATAAAAACTATTAGCTAGCAATGTTGTGTCTTAGTATGAGAAATTTTTAAAATAATGAAATAAATTTGGCAAGGCATCTGTATTGAACCTCTTAATCTATCTGTTGATGTTGAGCTGTTGCTTGACAATCCTCCACAGCACTGTGTCAGGAAAACAAAAGAATTGTTGCATCATTTGAAGCAGATATTACTGAATAATTAAAGTGTAGCCAAAGTAAAGCTACAAGAGGTATCTCACTCTTGAAGCACATGCTTGAAAAATACAAAACTTCAAGATTGTCATGAGCTGGCTGCAATATGAGGCAGGAGAATTTTATGCAAAGATAAGTTTTCAGCTAGTCAAGATACCAGCCAGTGTGGTTCTTATGCCTGCTGCTGGATCACATTTTGTGTTTTCCATAATATTTCCTCGGGGAAGCTGCTAGACATTATCGGATTGTTTCTGCTGGTTACTGCTGGCAAGTAGCAGTAATTGTGAGATATTTTAACTGATTAAATCTGGAGAGTGTTTGTGTAAAGAAGTTATATTAAGGTATAGGTTTAAATTTTTTGTAATATTCCTTAAAGTTTACTGTATTTTATTCTTAGCCTTATAAAGGCTACATTTCAGAAAGCCCTCATCCAGAAACATTATTGATTTATTATGAATGTTGTATTTCTCATTATTTTTTATAGCATCAGAGCTGAATCAAGTAGCATGGCTACTGAAAATAATAGCTATTGAATTAAGAGAGACAGCATCAAGTAAGCAGATACCTCACCTTACCAGTCTGGTTGACCTACTAGTTCGTGAGCCAAGTAGCCCTCAAGAAAGCACACAGGAGCCTGTGAGAACATACAAGCTAATTGAAAATGAGCAATACCTCTTCAGGCCCAAAGGACTTGGTATGTAAATACTGTGTAACGCGTTAAGTCACTAGTGAAGATTGACGAATTTTATTGTGTTTACTTCACTGTGATCTATTTATTATTTTAATTTTATTTTTCAGTTTTATTTAATTACTTTGAACAAATTATAAAATTGTTGTTGATTAGTCACTTTGGACCCCCCACCCCCATGCCTGAGGAAAAAAAGCTTTGGTTTTATGAACCATGGTGACTGTATGGAATGTACTTGGGAGACATTAATTCATTTTGTAGTGAGGAATACATATTTTTATGACAAATAAGTTATTTTCAGAAGTTTAGTAATGGTTAGTATATGCTAGAAGACAGTACCGCACTTTGATTGCGTAATCAATCACAGGCCGAGAGCACTATAGCTACATTGGCACTCTCTCAAAAGAAAAAAGTAGAATGACCAGTCTCTGAACTGAAATACTAATTTAGCCCTTTTCGTGTGGAAGGACAAGTCGGAAAGTTATCCAATTCAGCAGGCATACTGAAGTTCTGTATGTTACCATAAAAGTGTCTTGGTATTTATACCACGTCATTACTTCTGTGAACTTCAACCAGCATCTTGGCTCCTCTTATGGTGTATTCTTTTGACAGATTGGTCCATTTGCATTGGACAACTGTGCTGTTTGACCGTTGAAAGCACCCTTTTTTATTAATAAAAGTCTCTTTAATTGGCTATTTTAAATGTTTACATATCCTAAGGACGTTTCCAGCTCTCTAAACTGTGTTGGTATTTGCATTTTCTTAGACTGCAACTTGCAGCATGCATCCTGGTAGATGTCAACCTTTATATGGCCACACTGCTCGAAACTGGATCAGGACTGACTGACAAAGTGAAATATAAATAACAATAAAACCAAACAGTAAGAGGGACAGGCAGCGTGCAAGGAAAAATTTCTCTAAACTCTTAATTAGGAGTTAGAAAATGTGTAGAGGACTATAAAGCATTCAGAAAGGTCTTGTTCACAGACTCTTGTGATTTCTTCCTAAAGATGACCCTACCAAAGTGCTGATATGGATGTTAATTGCCTTAGTGTGTGTCATCGAAGATAACCTTTACTTTATATTCAGGAAAAGCATAACTGGAGTAGAATATAAGTCTGCATATATC
This sequence comes from Schistocerca gregaria, assembly GCF_023897955.1. Classification (NCBI taxonomy): domain Eukaryota; kingdom Metazoa; phylum Arthropoda; class Insecta; order Orthoptera; family Acrididae; genus Schistocerca; species Schistocerca gregaria. Next base: position 784,843,205 of record NC_064923.1, on the reverse strand, counting down.
ACCTGGGAAATCCATAAATAAATGTATAGGTTGCTAATGAGACACTAATTTAAAATAAATTACTCTAAAAATAGAATGGACTGAGAAACACTGGGAGTAAAAACAGTGGGTGTTGCCATTTTGAAACTGCATTGACATTGTAAGATGCCATGATGGTTGAAGTTCACAGAAGCAGGCACTAATGTGTCCATGCTCCAACCTCCAGTTGTCGTCATTGTGTCTTAGGTTGGTAATATGCTGTGTTGTGCTGTGGTATGTTTGACATACAATAATAATTGGATATTCCTGGAAGGTACAATACATAAAATAAGAAAAGCGAAACCACATGGGTATAGCGGAACCGTGTGTGGAGCATTATGCACATAACAGAAAAGCTAGTGTGAATACATTTTCCTGTTGTGTGTTTCTGTGCTCCACACATCAGTCCACTATAAACGAGTAGCTGCCTTTCCTTATTTTACGTAATCTTTGACATATTGCTTTTACATTTCATGCATGTATCAAATGTGTTAAAAACTTTGATATATCCAGTACTTTTGAATTACAACATACAGCCTTTTTATTGTAGGTATCACTCAGAAGCCTAAAAGTCGTCAGACGTTACTGGTACTGCTCCATTTTCTTGATTTCCAAGTGCCAGGAATATCACAGCCAGCGTGGGAATTTTTTGAACCTGCACAGATATCACAGGTAAAATTCCTACAAATAAAAAAGATGGAATTTTCCTGTATTAATTTCAGCAATGTCTTTTCCATTAATGTTTTCTTTTATTTATCTCTCATAACAGCTAATTGCAAAGTGTCAGATATCATCAGTTAATGGAAATCTTGTGGATGTGAAAAAGTTGCACAAAAGGTTAATGGAACAATTGCAAATACTTCAAAATACATCAAACACAGCACAGCGACCACTTGTCATGGGAGAAATACAGGTAGGAAAAATCTTTTTTGATTTTTAACGAATCTTATCACATCATTCATTTCCTTAATTGTAAAACAGCAAAGGAAGGCATGAAGCTGAAAAAAAACTGCTGATTACTGTTTCATACCATCTTTTGTAGCATTATTTTACTGCTAACCTTACTAAGATATGTATCTCAAAATTAAAGCTTACTCTTTGTGCATGTTTGTTTTCAAATGAATATTTTGAAGAAGGATGCTGCTGTGAGCAAACAGTTTTTCTCTCTTCTTTTCACCCGTACGTGTTATGGCGAAGTTTCACCGTTGCTAGTGAGGGAGACAGCAATTTTGAATAGCTCAATTTGCTGCAGTTCTACTCTTTAAATAATGTTTTATTTCCAGAGTGAGATTTTCTTTCTGTAGTGGAATGTGCGCTGATATGAAACTTCATAGCAGATTAAAACTGTGTGCCAGATTGAGACTCGAACTTGTACCATCTTAGCTACCCAAGCATAGCTCATGACCCATCTTTACAGCTTTACTTCTGCCTGTACCTAGTGTCCTGGTGTCTCAGGAGAGTTTCTGTGAAGTTAGGGAGGTAGGAGAGTAGGTATTGGTGGAAGTAAAGCTCTGAGGACGGGTCACGAGTTGTGCTTGGGTAGCTGAGAGGTAGAGCACTTGCCCGCGAAAGGCAAAGGTCCCAAGTCTGAGTCTTGGTCCGGCACACAGTTTTAATCTTCCAAGAAATTTCAATGTTTTGTTTATTTATTAACTTATTTAGTTTGTTTCCTTGGCTGTACACACAATTTATGTTGCTTGTGTACAAAACTGTCAAATTTTCATTCATACAGCATTTCACTTACCTTATATATAAAAAAGGGGGAGAGAGAGAGAGAGAGAGAGAGAGAGAGAGAGAGAGAGAGAGAGAGAGAGAAAAGTAATATGGGCACATCTGTGTGATGCAAGTGGTCGAAAAAGCTCAACAGAGTCACGCTTGAAAGGAGAGCGGTTTGAAGGGCAGAGGGAAAAAAGTGCCAAGGGAAAAAACCTCTGCGACTGTGTCAGGTTGGGTAGTAAGGGCAGTACCAGTTTCTTGCTATCTGTGATAGATCGTGCAAGGTAAGGTTATGTTAGCAGTTGGGTATCATGCATCAGTACATAGATGTAATGCCAGATTGTCTTGGAATGATCAGTCCTGTCGAGGAGGTGAGCGCTGCTGCTGCTGGGCCAACAATGTCTCCTGGGCCTGCTGCTGCTGCTGCTGCTCCTGTAACATAGCCATGTCGTTTTAGGTTTGTCGGTTCGATGGTCCTGAAGGAACTGGCAGTGTGATATGTGTTGGGGGTTTGTTTGTGAGTCGTGTATGGCTTCCCTGCAATCGCCAGTTGTCATGGCAGAGGCTCAGCTAACAAGCTAGTCAGTGGCTGATGGGCAGGGGCTCGCCTCATTGTGTCATTTGCATAGTTACGAAGTTACGATAGATGGTTAGTCCCTAAGGAGAGTCTTCGGGCGCTTGTGTTTCCATCTGTGGTTGTGATCGTAGTTGCCCAGGTGTAGATGTGAGGATTGTTCGAGTGACTTGATTTCTTGTACAGTCGTGTGGTGAGTTTTTTGAATACCTCCTGGAGAGTCTCCAGTCAGTATTCTCTCTGAAGGTCCGCTGTCTGTGTGTATCAGGGAGCATTGCTTATGATATGTAATACCTTGTTCTGTATTTTCTGGAGGCGGTCCAGACGTGTGGACGCCGCGTATCCCCAGACAGGAGCTGTGTATGTCATCAGCGGTCTAATCAGTGTCATGTATAATGTCCTAGACACCCTCCTATTCGGTGTACTATTCCTGTTGGGCATACTTGTATGGCATGTGATACATCTGTGAGAGTTTTCCTGCCATTAATGATGGTTCAGAACCAGCACTGGTAGCAAAACAAAATAACACTATTACAGATAGCAAACTGTTATGTATTTTATAAAAATTTGTACATGCTGTTGGCCATTGCCTAAGCAAGATGTTCACTAAGCTTCATTATTCATAGTATACTTTACCGATTGCTGATGACAATAATATATTTAGTTCATATGGAAACATTTTACTTAAATAAATGAGCTGCTTGGTGGAACAAAATAGTAAGTGCCAAAATCACAGTTTCGAGATACAGCGCATCTAAAGTTTCAATTGATCTGCAAATCTGAATAATTTTTTTTGAGCAGTCCTTTTATTCTGTTGTTGTTCTAACATCTATCTTCTACTATAGAGACATAAATGAAACTCAGAACCGACTAAAACAAATGAAATATACAAAAATTATTACATTACCTTACACCTTTAACAACACATAGTGATAGAACATTACATATTAAATTTTACAGTAAGTCTTCAACACTTTACTAAAACAGCTAAATCATTCATCACTATCATTACTAATGTCTTTTTCATCCAAAACTGTTGGCTGTAGTGACAGGAAAAATCCATGGTGGACAGGAGGTATGTAATTTTGGAGCGACAGGACGTCGACAACTTTCTTCTTTTCAAAAAGCCTTGGCCCATTGTATTTAAGTCGAAGCGTTGGAACTGCTCCTTGCCTCCCACGTTTTCTGAAGCTTGTTTCATGCTAAATGTCATGACAAAATGTCTCGCTGATGAATAAAGATGATGGATATTCAGAGGTCACCTTCCACCTACATACTTTCCTTAGGTTGACATCTCGACCATCAACTGTCTTCTTTCTGAAGACAAACTCTTCTTTAGTGTGTCGTATGTGATAGAAATCCGCTCTTTTCATATTATATACAAGCAATGGCTTCTTCTTAGTCGACTTCTTGATGATCTCGCACGACTGATCTGGACTGTGCACATCTTGCACTTGTCGGTGAACGCAATTTTCAGTTGTCGCAAAATCTCTATTGGACGGCAACATTGTGTGCCCAGTCACGGGGAAGTGGTGTTCAATCACACGAAATCTACCAGTTGAAATTAGATATTTCCAAAACAGTACCATGTTCCAGTTCTTATTTTGGCCAAAAAAATGGAGCCATTCTAAAATAATCTAAAAATTACCGTACTTCAGGAACATAATGGTATGTACATGCACTTACCATTATGTTCGTGAAACATACTAAAGACAGTGTATTTACAAAATAACATACCTCTGAGTCATTTGAATCATTAGGAATGTATTCTGGATCCCTCTCTAAGATATTAGTATCATTGGAAGTATATTCCTCGTCTTCTGCCATGTTCACTGTTGCCATAATCTCGGAGATGTTTTTACTTGCCGCCATTCTCTCTGTCACTTACCATTATTTTTCCGCAACAGACGGACAGTGGCGCTTACCATTAAGCTCCACCCTGACATCTGTTGAGTGAATTTGTAACTACTAGTAAGTTTACTACATTGTGCATACCACAGGGGGTGTCACTAGCCATCTACCGCAAAATACACGGCGATGGCGCATACTATTGTGTTCCCCGAGCAGCTCAAATATTCATAATTTATGATACTGTGAACTATGTTTGTGTTAAAATTCATACCTGCTAATAATTGTTTGCTTGCAGTTTGACATACAATAGCTTATTTGAAAGCCCCCTCCCCTTTCATCATTCAAAGAAATATTTTACTTTGTCCAAAAGTTAATATTTCGAAAGTAATTTGTATTGAAAATTTTTGCCTCTTAGAATGTCTCATTCTTAAAATGGAATACTTTCCGAGATACAGTGTTACAGCTTTGTTGCCCCAATTTTTCTATTTCCAAAAGCATATACTTTACTAAAATAAAAGGTTAGTTTCTTGTAACAGTGAATATAATCAATTTTTCACAATATAATTTAATTTGATAGACAAAAAATGTAATCACCTAGTAGCTGCAGCAGAAAACTCATACAAAAAAAGGTTTTACTTATGTAAGCTTTTGGAACCAGTGGCTCCTTCTTCCAGCAGAAGGAAAAGGGGTGAAGGGAAAGGAACTGGAGAGCTTTAGGAAAAGGGGTGGAGGTCGGAAAAGTTGCCCAGAACCCCGGGTCAGGGGAGACTTAACAGACGGGATGAGAAGGAAATACTGATTGTTGGGGACTGATCTGGTCGAGCTAGTTACATTAGGTTAGTTTATTAACTAGCCCAGCTACAAACCCCCCCCCCCCCCCCCCCACACACACACACACACATGTTAAAACTGCACTCACATAAAATAGTACCTATTATTGTTTCGTTTTTCTTAGTTTACTGCTTTTGTTTGAAGAAATTTACTTAATGCTTCTTGTAACTTGTATTTTTCAATTTTTCTATCATTTATGCTAACATCTAAAATGTAATAGTCCTGTATTTTGCCATTTTGTAATTTCTGTAATATGCGCACCTATAAATATGTGTCGAGCATAAATGCTCCGTCAATTGTGAATGAGCTTCCGGCAGCCACAATTACTGTGTGTCATCAGTCAGACAAAGTTTGATAATCATAGTTTGAGTCTCAGTGCCAGTTTGTCATAGCTCAAAATTTAATATACCAACATCTTTTCGTCAATTGTAAAGATTGTATTTATTACGCTGCCACTTATGAATTTTGGTTAGGCCGCTTACAGCCTATGTAGCTTGCCAATCTGTATTGATAATTAAGCGTAATGCATGACAAGCAAACTGATCATCTGAGGTAGTTACAAACAACAAACATGAATGAAGTGAAAGTAAATTGCAACTAGACTGTGTACAGGTATTTTATGCAGAAGTTCCTATAAATCTGTGCGGAATAAAGCGGAGAACAAATTCAACAAGACAGAGCATACAAAAAGTGTTGGCAAGTTACAAGTGGGTATCATTTTATTTTATGTTTATCGTGCAAATTTTTACCCTGTCTTTGATGGAAAATAAAGTAAACCCACTGACGATGGTGGAATTTCACCAAACCGTTTATGAGCAAAAAACTGTGTTTGATCGTGACTGAAACCTTTTTCAGAACATATTTACTGGTTTAGGATGTATGTGCTAATATTGTGATCAATATTACAAAAAGAAAGATTTGTACGGCATCGTCGGCTGTGAGACTTCGAGGCGTAGAACTGACTGTTCAAACTGAGCTCGTTTTGTTCCTCTGCGCACAACGGTCCCCTTACTTTGTGGAGGGTCTTTAATGTGTCTGTATAGTGTAGGTGACTGCGTATAATGTGGATCTGTATAGTGTAGGTGACTATGTATATAGTATGGACCTATCTAATGTAGATGACTGTGCAGAGTCATTCCGACATCGTTTCTCTGCATGAGCGTCTTATCATTTGGACTCTCCTCCCCTTTTCTCTCGTACAGTTTAATGTGTGTCAGTTTTTGCTACTAATTGTGATAGGCACTGTATAAAAATTTGCACTCGGGTGCCCCTCTGCTTGTCATTCTGAGTGGCCATTATTAACTGTGACACACTCTGTTCAGAAACCTTACAGTTGTGCTGCATGTGGAGCCCCTCTCAGGCTGGTGCCCCAAGTGGCACCTTATGCTGTACGACGATGACGACGACGACTGGAATAGGAAGTGAGTAGTGGTGGTAAATTGTAACCTCCACCGTACAAGATACAATGGCTTGCGGAGTATGTATGTAGGTATGTATTAAGGAGATTACACATCATGTTGACACCAGGTCTGTCAACACAGATGCAGCTGCGAACCCACTGACTGCGTAGTCCACTGGGCAAGTGCTCAGTTTTGCCTTGGCCCGATTCTGCCTTGGCACTGCACTGCTTGTTCTAAGTCGTGTTTATAATTTCACACCTTTATGATGGGTACAGTTGGTTTTCCAAAGAATTTGAGAACAGCAGGAAGGAAGGAGTGAAGGAATGGAAATGAGGGCAAAGTAATGGGGAAAAAGAAATCATATGCACATAACCCTTTCTCTGAGAAAGCCCTTCCTCTTGGCCTCCCTCTGTCTGTTCATCTGTAATCAGTCTTTCACCATTGTTTCTTGTACAGATGATACAGGCTTGAAAAATGTAAGAGAATGAAATTAATTTGTTAAAAAAATGTTTGAGTTTGTTGGAATTACACGTAGAAAATTTTGAAATCAAACAGTTTCTGAATTTTTGTATGATTAAGATATTAATGTTAACATATTAGTTGAATGTGCTTAATTTTTTTCTCTGTTTCTAAAATCTACATAAGGATGTTAAAAATTAAGTTTATTCTGCCTTCCTCTCTAATGAACAATTTCTTTCAATACTAGCAACATACTACAAATAATGCTTTTATTTTCCTTGTAGGAGGTCTTGAAATATGCAATTAGAATAAACAAGCAACGACAAAGAAGTAGTGCTACAGTTCACTACGTTGACGCATGGCGGCAAGTTATAGAGGTGATGTTCATTACAGCACCATTAGATGTGTTGCCATATGAAACAAGACAAGATGTTTTATTGGATGCTGTGCAGCTCCTTCTGTGGAAGGTATAATGCAAACTGTCTAATTTGCTTAAATTCAGTGAAGACAGTTATCAGTAGTTCTAATTTTGTTCTGTAGTTGGTTTGTGAATACAATTAGTTCCGTGTGCCTAAGAAAAGTGTAAAATGTAGTGTGTAGAAGTAA